>NW_028262369.1:24357000-24661833 GCF_047370975.1 Nipponia nippon | reverse complement strand
TCTGGTCTCAGACTCTGTCTGTCTGGGGAATCATATTTTCTTCTGCTCTAGCAACATTGTGAACTTGTGAACTTTCTCTTGAATATAAAAACTAGGAACATTTTCTTTGAATTTCTGTGTTTAATAGCCATAGGAGAAGCTTTGAGCAGACTTTGAGCCTGTTGTATCCCCCTTTCTTATTTTTCATACAGTTCTAAAAAAAAAAGAAAAGAAAAAAAAGCATTTCTCAGAATAGTTCTGGGTCATTTCTTCTTTTTACCTGACTCTTCCTCTCCCTGGTCCTGATTTGTTCTTCATCTTCTTTTTTTGCTTAATCCTCATGCTGAGATCAATTTTAAAACAGAGATGTCTGCTTTATGAGTCAGGATTCACAAAACCAGGACTGTGGCAAACAATTTGCCGACTTCCTCCAAGTTGGAGGCTGTTTGACTGCCTAAAATTAATGTTTAAGTAGTTTAAAGTGTATCTTAGAACCAGTCTTGATTTTATAATTTCCTGTGATGGAGAGCCCACTTCAGACTTCAAGGTTGTTGATTGTTAGTTGCTGTCATTTCTCAAAATTAATGAATTCATTAAAGAATACACTTTATTTGTGATCTGAATTTTAACTTCCTACTCCTGTCTGGCAGACTGTAATGACATGCCTGACCTGCACAGACTGAAATTTTCTATGTTAAAGGAAAACACTGAGCTGCTTGAGGTTTTTCACCAAAACTCTTCTGTGAACTGTCATACTTCTCAGTCCTTGCAATTACTTTCCTGACTCATTTCTGAACCTTTATAATGCATCAGTATCATCTCAGTACGTGTGTTAGAACTGGATTCTGTGTGAATGTGGTGGGGAATAAGATTGTACAGGTATGAGAAGCTTAGCTGAAAGATTCAAAAGCATCCTTTCAGTAACTGATTAGGTTATTTTTGGTCTGTCATTTCTTTCGGTTTTAAAGAAGGGGTAATTATTTCTTCAAAGAGGAGTTTCTATCATGAATTATTAAAAAAAAGTCCAGTAATAAAAAACATTCTGTTAAGTAATAATCCATAATTAATACAAGCTAAATAGCCTGTGCAATCTTAGTGATGTACTGTACCAAACTAGAGTCTGATTACTTGCAACTCTGGAAGTATAGCAGTAGTCACGTCATCTACATTGATGATCCTTGTATTTAGAGAGACTTTTAGGAATACTGTACTGTAAAGTGCTAGAAATCTAAATTATCAGCCTATTGAAATTATTGTTTGCAAGCAAAAATGTGAGGTCGGGTAGCTGAGTTTGGCTGCAAATACATTGCATCTAGTTACTCAGTAAGGCATCCAAATACATGTCTTGTGTACCCACACGCATGTCAGCATAGTGAGTAGTGAACCATGCATTACAAGAGATGTTCATTCTGCACTGGTTCACTGAAATCTAGTAATGAAAACTCAGTCACGTCCGTCAATGTACGCGCCTAATGACCCAATGATGCAGAATGCTTTTTTTTCTTTTTCTTTTGACCTTTAACCAGGAAAGCTTATCATTTATACATGAAGTAGCTCTCTCTCCTTTCGACAAGAAGGCAGTAGGCTTTGTTGAAGTAGGCACCTATGGTCTGCAGACCAATTTACTCTTCAGCTTAATGAATCAGGATCTGCCTGCACATAGGTTGCTTGCTTTTGCCAGTATGTAGCAACCTAATATGTCTGCCTTAAGTAATTACATGTTAGGTAGTTGAGATGTAGTTCAGCCAAAGGCATAAGCTGTACGGGAGAGTGGGATGGAAAGGACCCAAATTAGATTTGCCTCAAGCTACTGTGGCAGCTCACATAGACAGAGATGAATTTTGAACTGAAGAAAGCCAAAGTGATTTTGTTTAACCAACTGTTTTTCTCACTTTTAAATAAGCTGGCCTATAATATCACAATTTGTTTTGGTTTTCCTGAATGAAAATTATGAAGTTTTTAACTACCAACTAGGAAACTTTACAGAGGGCATTTCCGTGTTAAATAAGCCCCAAATCTGACTGTTTCTAACACCCTTTAATCACCATGCATTCAGTCCTAAGAAAAAATTAATATTATAATTTTATAGTCCACATCATTATCCTGTTTCCTTTTGATCTTAGTGCTATTTTTGCTGATCAGCTGGGTTAAAAATTGTAGAACAATCAGCCATACATATCTCAGTTAAATGTGAGTATTGTATGTAATTGAGAGGGATATTTGCTAATGTATGGTATGTGAGATAGGGTTGGGACAATGTATCGGAAGAGTTATAATATTATTTTTTCAGATTCCTTGCATATCCTAGACTTTTGGCATTCTGTGGATTATTATAAAACACAAAAATTGCAGATTGTCTACAAGCTTTGTAATGAACAATGCATCGAGGGGGACAATCCCTTACATTGCTTATTACAAGATCCATTTGGATGGGTGATGCTTCTTTTTACTAAGGTCCTGTTTCCTTTGATGCTTATTTAGCACCATTTTGTTTAACTAGATAACTTCTTCAATGCATGTTATATATTGCTTATTTAACAGGATATCTGGTTTTTATATTGTCTTTTAAATTAAAAAACATTTAGATTGTCCAGTTTGGGGAGGCTATAAAATGGAGATGGGATGTACCCTTCGGTTGGGTTCCTCTCTGAGGTTGCTGGGATTTCAACAAGGGATTGATAGATCCAAGTTCAAGTTTGCTTGTGTCAATTTAGTGAAGAAAAGGGACATGTCCTTTTGATTTTCTTCCTTTTGTATTTAAAGCCAGATATAAGTGCTTGTGAAATGCAGCCACGTTCTGCATGATAGATGAAAAGCTGTTCTTGGTGAGTATGTCATAGCTGAGTCAGCTGGGCCCCCTCTGCGCTCTGCTTTTGTTGTTTTTAAAAAGGTCTATGTCCTAAAGTACCTAGTTCTGTTAAATATTAGTAAGCCTGTACAGTGAATTTTGATTACTAAAGTTGACTGAAGATGTATTGTCTGCCTTCTGTGTTGCGTCTGGTAAATAGCTGGTTGCTGTGGTAACCGCCTAAAAAGGTAGAGGGTCGTTGGTACCACATAAATTCTTTAAACAAAACCTGATCATAGCAAGTTCTAACATTAGTCTTCGAAGAAGGATAAAAGAGGAGGAAGAGATTCAGACAGCTTTTTCCTTTTGTAAACTCACTGCTTTATAGGGGAAAAAATAGCTAGAAATAGTCTGTCTCGTACGAAATGAAAAGGTTGTGGATTAAGGCATTGCATTAGTGAAACAGCTGTATGAATGTGAAACAGAAAGTTCTCCAGCTTCAGCCATTATGGGTTTGTTTGGTTAGGTCTAATTTTGGAAGTCATTATAGCAAAGGTAAATGACTTGCACAGGAGACTACTGTAAACAAAAGACTCGATACATTTACTTTGGCAGGAGCCTTGAGAAGACTCGGTCCTTTCACTGCCTCTTTTATGCTGCCTTCTGTAATACTCTCACTGCCCGCCTCTGTGTGCAGGCGGTTCTCATTTCCCTTCCTCCCTCCCTGACAGCTCCTTTCCCTGACAGGTAGGATTTAAGTGGGGCAGCACCTGCTGTTGAAATGCTGGCATGTAGCTGTAGAATACCTTTATTTTTATAGTAGCTGTTCCTTGACTTCTAAAGCCACTGTGTTTTGCTCAAGTAAGAATCTATTCTCTCCTGCTCTAGTACTGTTCTACAGTCTGTTTCCAATGCTTAACTTTTTAATTGTGGCTGCTCTTTGGTTGCTTTTTGTGGTTTTTTGTTTTATCATTTAATAGCTTTATACCTACAGATTTTAGGCATACTGATGCTTAGCTGAGTTTTCTAGTTCTTCAGTAAAGAGTAAACCATGAGAATTATAATTCCCTTTCCAGGTCCCTGCCCATGTGGCTAAGGCCCGTGCCCATTCCACACCTACTTACTCACACTTGTGTGGGTGGGGAGGCAACTTCCATGATGAGAGAAAGAGTGCCCGTGCACAGCCTGCTTCTTCCCTTTTACAAAGCTCCTCGTGAACATATCGTATGGGTGTAGCAGAGCTTTCACTGATTTCTAAAGCTGGGAGGATGAAGTAGAGCGGCAGAGTCAGTACCTTCTCCATACTGCACTCGCTTGCTGGCACCTCTTTTCTGCTCTCCCTGACTGCTGGGTGACCCAGGAGACTCCCCTTCGCAACCCCTGTCATGGGTTACTTCTGACTACTGTCGCTTCCCAGATTGTCAGGAAGTGCTTTCAGTTGAGGAGTAACTGTTTAACTTGACTCCTGAAACAGTTGGGTCATACTTTACTGTTAATTATTTTTTTTAAAATACAATATTTTTATGGTGCATCTTCAGATCACAAAAACCCCATCCCTGCATGTTCTCACGCACTTTATGTCCGTGGGGGATAGCAACGCTGCTGGTCGTTCTGGTATATAACTAGTACCAAAGGAATCTACAGGGTCATTTTCTACTGTTGCTGTAGAAGAGAGGATTATCTTTATCTCTGAAATTGCTCCCTTAGTGCTCATTAACTAGAAATACAGTAATTGAGAAGCTGGTAGGAAAAGATTTTGCCTAATAGTAGCCTTGATCTCTAAAATGGAGTTTAACCACATAATAATTACACACTAAAATGTTTGACCAGTATGACTGATATAAACAAGCCAACCATGGAATTGAGTGCCTGGAAAGAGGTTTTATTTCAGATTAATTTCATCTCAAGCTGAAAGATAGTTGTGTGCTTTCAGGTCAGGTGACTGATTCTGAAGAAAAAGATGTGGTTTTAGCTGCATGAACTCTTTTGAACTTCCTTCCACCTGCAGGGTCTTTGAATGTCAGGAGAAGCAGACAACTTTGTTTTACTGGTATTCTCTAATGTCTTAAAAAACCAGAAAGGTAATACAAAAGTTCTCTTAAAGATAAACATCCTGCTCTTCAACTTACTGGGGAAAAAAATGCAAAAGATACACCTTTTGAAAAAGCTACCACAATGTTTTGACTTTACACTAAGAATTAATAAGGACATTTTTTTCCTGTGAGGAGATAGTTTAATGTCATCGCTTCCTTCTGTATAAGCTAAATGGTGAGGTTTGGTTACTGCCCCCAATATTTGAATATAAACCCAAAGTACAAAAGTTTTGGCTATACATACTTGTTTTAAATTTCCAGTATGAGGTTCAGCCTAGCATTTCCGAGGTGGCGGTGTGGCTGTCAGTATAACAGAAACTCTTGGAGAAACGAACACTGAGAAGTTACGTGTGCTGTCTAATCACAAAGTGTTCCATACGCTGCATCTGTCAGGAAGCGGGCACCTTCCTCATGTGAAGAACCAACATCATTTACAGCAAAGACAAAGATCTGAGTGATATGTAAAACTGAAGACCTGTTTTCCACCTGTGAATTTAATATCATAAACTTCTTTTCATCTAACACTAAGGTAGTATAACTATTTCTAGAAGATAATGCTCATGGGCATTAGTGTATTCCTGATATTTTATGATATGCTATTCCTCTTAATTAATCTCTATTGTGGAGGATGTTTCACTTCCTTTCTACACATCAGAATGTGCTTTAGGTGTAATATTCTCAATAGAATTGACTGTGAAAATAGGCTTGTTTTATTTTAAAAAGGAGTTTTGTCAATTCTGCCCAGAAGATTTGTTGAATTTAATAAACGCTACAGATAGGTAGTAAAAGCCATGGTATTGGCAGGGAGGTATACAGGAGCTCCCACTGTGCCTTTCACTGCTTCTCACCCACCAAATCTTTAGATAAACAGGGAAGTGTGTGCGGTTCCAGGAGCTGTCAGTCTCATTGCTTCGGCTGTGGTTCTACTCAGCAGCCAGAGAGGAGGCTGTCATGGGGGGTGTCCTTAAATTCTGAAAGTTTAATGAGTCTAGATTTGTTCTGAGCGATCTCTTTTCACCATGATTTAATTATTGAAGCAATCTCTTTTTGCAAGACAAAACTTAATGTGCATTATGGTAGCAGAGACAAATGCAGACAGGACCTGCCACCAGACTCCCTGGTGACAGGCCTGAGAGGGAAGGGTTGCATTGCTTGTGTTCAGGGTGACCATAATGTTCTTCATGCTTCCTAAAGCCAGTGAAGACTCAAAAAGGGATTATTTAAGTCTCTGAGGAAATACAGCTGCAATAGGAGGAATTTGCTGCTTAAGCCAGTTTCTTTTTCAGAGTTTCTGTTGCTATAGCCACCTTATTCCTAGTAGAAACTGCTGGAAAGGATGGAAATGGAAAAAAAATTGGCCCCGCCTTGTGCAACAGGTGCAATTTTCAGTTGTGAGCACGGGCTGAGCTGAATCGCATTCACATGCACAGAGAATGGCTGCAGGCAGCCTAGTCAGTAACTACCACAAGAACTTGGGATTTCTGCATAAGTATTTAATATCTCTTGGAAAGATGCCAAGCAGAATTTAATTGCTTGTGGTGAAATCTTCCTTCGTGGCTAGATAGGACATTGAATACTTTTGAACTTTCAAATTGCTATGGGACAGCCTGATCTAGCATGGTTGTATTTAATATACGGACTGATAATGAAAGATACTTTTTAATCAGATAGAGTTCTTTGATGCACCTTTTTGTTTTAAATATACCACGCTAACTTGAGGGAGAGGAAGGGAGTTCTTGTAATAACATACACATTTGTTTTTCTGTTTAGTAAATTGACAGGTGTTTGGTTTTTCTTGTGTCTGCGCAGGAAACCACGTCTTGTCTCCTGGAGAGCCTGTTGGAAAAGGTCTAACACCAGAAGCTGCAAAAGATCTCGGTCTCCCTGAAGGGATTGCAGTAGCAGCATCTCTCATTGATGCACATGCTGGAGGACTAGGTACTCGGTCATATATTTACTATTCTTGGAAACAGGAATGTATTGAATTAATTTTAGAAAGCTATTTTTCTCACAGCCTGTTTTGTATCCAGCAATTCTCTCTGATGCTATTCTTATGAAATAGCATAACTAAAATAAAAACCCCCTCACAATAACTGCTAATATTGTTTATAGAAAGGGGTTATCATTGTTTATTTCTTTTCAGCTGAATTTCCAATTTGTTTGTTAGCTTCTGCTAGTTCCACTTTGAATTCCTGAGCTGAAACACTATTGTGTTGGCATGCTAATGTGCTGTGAGTTTGCATCCTCTGTTGCTCAAAACTTTGGGGATAGGCAAGAAAAATAAAAAATTAATATTCTAAGAGAGAAGTCTCGTATCTGAGGCTTGTTCATAGTTAGTCTTCCTTCTTAGTTTTAGAAGTGATTCATGCTTTGTTTAAATAATGCAATAGAGACTTTTTCACATACATTTATGCTAGCACAATGTGGGATATATACCAAAAATCCTGCTTTTGGTCTAGGGGGTTAAACTAGCAAACGAAACTAGAGGGGGAACTGGCTGCTGCACAGCATTCCCCTTCTGTGACTTTGAACTTTTTATCCGTAACTGGAGTGGGAGGCCTGATGCATAGATATTTTTCTTCTCCAGCACAATATTCTGATATGCCCAGTTTCAACTGTGCTGAAATATATTTGGTGAGGCTCAGTGGCTTCATTTTCTTACTATGCTGTTCGGCCTTATCTAAATACAGTCAATAACAAAGTGATTCAATGTAACTTTTTCAGCAGGAAATTGAGGTTCTTTTAGTTTGATAGTTTAGAAAAAAGTCTTACCTTAGAAAGTTTCAGTGTTACTGAAACAGTACTGTTCAATGGAAATCTGTTGCTCATCAGAATATTTTTCTCTAGATCTAAATGAAATATGATTAGCTGCTGAAGTACCAGTTTTGTTTCAAATATTTTGTGGTGTTTTAAATCTCATTTGTTCTTCTAGAAGTTGTGGCCTGGAACTTTAAAAATGTTTAAATCCATTTGCTATGCTTCTGATAACTGTTTCTGATGAGGTTAAGTAATCATGTAGATTGCTTTTCTTATTACCTCAGAAGGATTAGATAGAGATCCAGCTGCAAAAAGGAAGACAGAGTTTTAGTGTCATAGTTGTAGATGTGTTGTGTTTCTACTGTGGCGACTTAAAAATCTGTTTGTGTCAATTAGTATCCTGATTGCATAAAAATGTGTTTAAAACTATGTGCCCTAGCAGTTTTGTGTTCTTAAAAAGGATGTAATAATAAGCGGCCTGAATGATGAACTTGCTGAAAAACTGTATTGTCACAGAGCACATCAAAATGACAGTGGAGAGTCCTCCTTTAATTGGCATCATTATGTGACTACCGGGTTCAGAGCACAAAAAGTTTGCCCAGTAAATTTCACATGCTGCAATCAGTGAACTGAATTTAAAGAATAACAGAGAACTGTTCATTTGCTATAGTCTCCTGTAAAGAAACTAATATTAGAAATATATAGCTACTGGCATCCAACAGAGTAAGATTTCAGTGGATAGAGACAGTCTGCTTATGCTAGTCCTGTTTATCAGAATATGTTTTCCCAGATGGCACCACAAGCACTAGCAGACTACTGAAATCATTGCCAGGAGAAAAGGAATGTATAGGTTGTTGTTAGAGAGGGAGAGATGCATGACAGAGGGAAGAGTTAGCAACGCAGTGGGAGAACCTGCATGCTAATCACACGATAACTGAGTAGAGTCTGGGAAAAGAGGAAGATTTAAGATGGAACGCATCCTTCTTGAATCTGGGAATGGTAGTAAATAGGTAGGGAAACTAGTAGAAAAGACAGTAAAAAGGAAAATATTTGGATAGGAAAAGAGACAGCAGGAGCAAAAGGAGAGCTGTAGAGTGCAAATGTATGTAAAGAGAATGAATAGTGTGGTTACATCTCAAATACTGAACGGCTCTCCTTCATCCATAGCTGTTAATAACAAGAACCTTAATCTTTTTGAAGTCTGGTTTAACCTACAGTGTGTAGAATACAGAGCTGAAAATCCTGAAAAAAACACAGAAAAGCAAAAGGAGAACACAGATAATTAATAGAACTAGGAAGTGAAACTGTGTTCTGATTAAAAGATATTAAGGATGGCAATGCACTAAAGCATATTAATCTTTTAATAATGATAAAAGGGTCACAGAAGAAAAGAAAATAGAGAAGAGATACTTGAAACTGAATTAAAATGTGAAAATATCGGAAATAACTCTTGTAGTTGATGTAAAACTGTTGTTTTGAAAAGGTACTGATGTGTGTTTTAGTTCTTACTCTGCTGTGATCTGTATTGAAATATTGAGGTTTACAGTTTGTTTGAAGGATATGACTTGTATATTAGTAAGCATTAGATTAGTTTGTGGGACAACAACATCCAGTGGGTGTCATTATTCTTATTCTTGTACACATTCTGCTGGTTGTTTTAAAAATAGTTTGTAACAGCAGAGTAACGAAAAGGACTCCTTCATATCCTGCAGGCTAAAACAAAATAACATGATGGACATCTTGTTTTCAGTGTTAATAAGTTTTGACGCACTGTTCAGATCTGCTTTTGGCTGAATATAAAGTGTGTTTTTGCTGGACAGGTTCCTGAAGTTTATGAAGGCTTCAAAGTTTTGAGTAAAATAAGGTAAAGATAAAGAATTATGTAATGCGTATGTCTGTGGAGGTCATCTACGACTCCTGTATCAGTCCATCTGATACCTATTATGGAAAAGTAAAAATCTAAAAGCCAAGTAGTTAGGTCTTACATTTTGACCTACTGTACCAATTTAAAAGAGCCTACAGATAAAAATGTGAGTATGGGTAAAAACAATGTTTACATTGCACCTTCTAAAAAGACATCAGCATTGTTTCAGCAAAAGTAGATAATTTATTGTACAGTATCTAAAATACTGTGGAAGAGATCCAAAAGTACGCATGCCTGCTTTTCTAAAATGTCTCCTGAAGTTTGTGTGATATACAGACTTCTTGTTCTCAGTCTTTCTTGAGAATCTTCAAAAGATTTTGAGTCTGCCTCAGCGTATGAAAAATTGCAACTAAGTTAAAGGTGAAAGTGACTTGTAACAGCAATTAAATCATTTTTAGCAAATAAAATATCTAAGCTTTCATTGTTAGGAGAACGTTCCAGACTTACTTGCTGTCTGACTTCAGTTAATCACAAATAGGAAGACTCTAGCAACTCTAAAAACTAGTAAAGCCACTGACAAAATCCCACTGATTTCAAAAAGGCCCAGAATGCATATTTTGCAGAATGCATGTTTTCTTAGTGATTAAAAATATCTAAACATGAGACTCTTCAATTTTGTATTGTTTATGAAAATACATTTGCAACATATGCTGACAATTCAGTTTAATAGATTTGTTCCCTCTGAAGTGTGAACAATATTTTTAACTCCTTTAAGAAATTCGAATACAGTGTTGGCTAGTACAGGAGATTGCCTTTTAGACAACCCTATCCAAAATTCTTAATATGAACTCATGCATGTCTGTGAGCAGTGACAAATAAGAGGTAGAAGCCATACTTTTAGCTTTCTTTTGTTCCTTACAAATAAACTCTGTGTATGACAGCTGTGCTACTACATAGTTACAAGCCAGGTCGGATAAAGGGACATAAGGACAGAGTTTTAAAGACTGTACAGTTTTAGATATTAATTTTCTGATTATTTAGGTAACTTCCAACAATGATAATACCATGATAACCATGGCAACCACGATAAGACAAACCCCAACAGACCCATTTAATAACAGAATCTTGCAGTGGTGACCTAAACAAGAAGGTGTTAATGAAATATAGCATACTAACCAGCAGTAACACTTGGCATCTTTCACAATGTCCAGCAAATGCTTTCGTGTTCCTTCTACAGTGAGGAGAAATAGATTTTTTTTTAGCAGGACTGGCAAACTGTTCACCAGGCTGCACATCACAGATGCAGATGCAGTGCACAGTCTGGTGACCACTGTGCCAGTTGAAAAGTAATGCTCAAGGAAAAAAAAAGGGCAAACAAAAGAATATAGCTTGTTGGGCTGCTGCATTTTGCTGGGTGCAGCACAATGTGGTGCAAGAATGCAGCCTAGGAGAGGAGGAGGAGAGGACGGGATTTCCACGTTAGCCTCTCGTTAAGTGAACTAAGCATGATGTGATGCATGCTGAAGCTTGGCTGTAGATCTGCCCCATTCTGTAAGCAAGCTCCTGGCTCCTCTCTGGCGTCTCCTGGTGTATGTTTCTGCTGCAGGCTGAGTTCTTGCTGAGTTTGTCCTCCTTCCTGTCCTGTCCTGCACGCAGAAGCTCCTCAGAGCCAAGCACAGTTCCTCTTAGGGAAGGAGTAATCTTCCTTTAGATGGTTCTGTCTGACATGGACAGAACAGCAGCAGCAGTCAAGACAACAAAACTGGCAGCCTTCCAGTCTCCTGCCAAGTTACTCCTTTCTCCAACTCATCCCCTGACAAAACACATCATACAGTATGTGCATGATAAACTGTGAACAAATAAACATATCTGCCATCTACCGTACTGCCTTTCACAACAGGGCAGTCTTTTATTCTGCATGTTAGTGTACTACCTAAGAGAATAAAGGTCAGGTTATAGTCAAAATAACATTTAAAAATTATGATGATAAACATGAACATAGAAGAAATCATCTCACATGCTCACATATCTGGAATAAAAATACATGTTAATCTGATTTGATAAAGTAAGTTTGTTTATTGACTAAGTAGACTCTTTTTGATTTGTGTCAGTGGTGTGAGATACTTGGCAATTATTTGTGTGCGGAAAAGCTCTGTTTTGTGAGGGTTGGCTTGCTCTTCTTTAAAATAGAATTTTAATTTTATTTTAATAGGAGTAATTGGAGCAGATGTGAAAGGACATAACCTGCCATGTGAGAACGAGCCAATTACATCCCGCGTTGCTATGATCTGTGGAACATCTTCATGCCACATGGGGGTAGGTTGTATGCATAGTCCTAATTCGTACAGAATGTACTAACTAATGTTTTTGAAGGGAAAAATGGCCTTTGTCCTTCTCACTCTTCTCCTTTTCCTTGAATTTTTTCTGGTAACTCTATCTTTACCTTTGGATATTAATTATATATTACCATGCATTTGCTCTTAAGCAAGAACTTGAATAGAAGTAGAAATCAATACTGAAAAATGACATGGAAAGTAAAAACCACGATGCTAGAGTGGCTTAAAGAGCAGCCTGAAATCTGAGCCAAAGACTCTGGGCTTGAGTTATCTGTGACAAGCCTGTCACTAATGTGTTATAGAACAGTGTCTTTGCAGAAGGAGTGCATGTCTTCAGTCACAGCCCTTCTCCCCCACCTCTTCACTTAATCAATATAAATCCTTCTACCTCTGAAAGATGCCATGATGTATAGAATTATGATATGTATCATGACTAAAAAGAAAAACCCCAATAAGCAATTTTCACTTTGCTAATTTTTCCTCGGTGAATTAATACAAAAGCTTTTCCTGAGATTGCAATTAAAATTTAGTGTCTGCTTTTGAAATTATACCTTTTTAAAATGCATGAGTCTGAAAGCATTCCATTTAGATAAGTACCCTTTTCTGCCACATTTTTTATTTAAAACTCATTTCGATCTTAAATTTAGACTGATTATAACTTGGATTTTTCCAAAACGAGCAAATGGCAATGAGAGTGCTAGAGATGTTACAGAGAACTAACATGCTTCATGGAGAGAGCTCCAGTAGAGAAAAACAAAGGAAGGTGATAATAAAATGTCAGGCTTAACAGTAAGTTAAGTTGTCTTCGTAGTAACACCATGAATACATGGTGATCTTGAGCATGAATAAATGGTGATCTTGTCACATGGACTGTAGTTCAGCAAAGCATTTAAGCACATGATTGAATTTAAAGATGGGAATAATCCCAGTATTGTGAAGCAGGCATTTAACAAAAGCTTACATCCTGTAGACCAATTGGAATATATTTGGATTCCTTCCTGAACAAGAGTTTCAAACCTCAAACTCCACTACTCTTAGCTTACTCTCTCTCTGAAAAATTACATTGGTATCACTTTGTGTATCAAAGGGCAGGTAGGGCACCATGCAAATACCAGCTCTGGGGGAAGAAGTCACCCTTCGAGCCTGCCACTACTTTTATCATTTCCAGTTTTTTTGATGGGGGTTTCTGCCCTTTCAGAAGAAGCTGTTTGTGTGAACTCTTCCTAACCTGTTTCATTTAGCTGATTTAGTTTAAATCATTAAAATGAGTTGGGTTAATAGAGACATAATACTGGTCTGAAATGAGCTGAGGAGCTCTCAGACAGTTTTCCCAAAAGGTCTAAGGGCAATGTTGAGCAGCTGGAAATGGGCCAGCTGGCTCTAACCTATTCCTTTAGTATAACTAGCCCTGCAGGAGGACATGTGTGTAGTTATTTATTATTTTTTAATATATGTATATTGGTAAGTTCTAACGTAGACCCAATTCACAAATATAGTTTGTTTTGCTTCCCAAACTAGAGCATGGCATATCAGTATAAACACTTTCACAGCGCTTTTTGTGTGCATACTCCATGACCATGAGAGATGTGGCTCCATTAAATATGCTAATGTAACAAAAGTGACATGATAAACTCCATGTTGATGTTAATCCATGTTCTGTTCTGTCTTTAAAGCAACCCCAAAGTCGTACACAGACTGTACACCACAGACAAGGTAGAACCTTTTAAGGCTCTTAATCACTTGGTTGCAAACTCAGGAATAGATGCTTGTGCAGTTTTTGGCTAGATTTAAGTAGATTTTTATTTAAATGTAACTACTCAGCATTTTATAATCGTTTCCTTAACTGCCTGCCTTCACTCATCTGCTCAGAGGTATAACAATCTCTAGCCAGCAGACAATAAGCAAATTCTGAACTTCTCTGGATTTAATCTGAGAAAGGACTTTGGTTTACTATTCTTTTATCTATTACCTGCATAGTCTGCATGAAGTGAATGTAGAGCACACAGAGCAGTTGTATTTGTGTTTTAATGAGACCTGTATGCAGCTGCATTTGGCTGAAATTAGCTGTTCCTTTTTTTAATTAGGGCTATAAAATGAAAGTATATTATACTTGTGTTTTGATAGAAATATATATTTTCTCTCTCTGTGTGCACCAAGGGACCCTCAGGGCTACAGAGATTAATCATCAAGTTTAATTGAATGCAGTGGGAGACAGACCTGTGTGGTCAGGCGGGCATTAAAAAGTGCCTTTGATCTGCCTCAGGTGCACTGAGCCCCAGTGAGCCAGCAACAATAATACCTTTGTGAGATGATCAGAGACGAGAGAGGGAGAAAATGGCCTGTGTGGAAACTCAAGGCCGTCCTTTGTTGTGGTTCTGGCAAACGAAAGAGCCAACTGTCAGGAGAAATTCAGAAAACAGAAAGCAGGGTGAAAGTATGGTTGGATTTCTTTCAAGGGATTGTAACAGGAAACTGTTCAAAATCATCTGCTATGCCTTTCTTCCCCGCCCCCCCCCCCCCCCGCCTTTTTTGGTGAGGGCAGGGGTACTACTGTTGGTGTGTGTCTGTTGGTACAGTATTTCCATTCTCTATTCCATTCCCAATACCCCATGAGTCACCGAAGCAGGTATTGCTTGAACACTGCATTTACTTTAAGAGAAACTACTCCGTGACCCAGTTTTCATTACCTCAAGGACTCGAGAGATCTTGAACAAAAGACTTTGCTAATCATGCCTTTGATATTTTAGAAAGTACAAATGTGAAACCTAATTTTACTCATGTCTATAATAGTTTAATTTGTGGTAGAACTACAATTTTTAAGTGAGGATATGCTTTTGGAATTAACCACTGACAGTTTGGGGTAATCAGACACACACAAAGCATTTTGAGATACTTCAATAGCTCATGAAAGAAGCAGAAAGCTTGTTGTAATTAGGTTACTGATCCAAGTCCAGGTCTGAGTTGGTAGTTGCTGAAAGTCACTGCCACCTCAGGGCTCATCCATTATCCATGAGGAAAAAGAAAAGAAATGACAGTTTTCTGAATATTTTTGGACAGTTATTCATTTTACATGATTCTCTGCTGCTTCCTTTGCCCTAGCAAAAGTCATTGGCAGAATTTGCATTCGGAATGGCAAATAAGCTGTCCTTTTACTTGTGAAGGATTGTGCCTTAGTTTAGGGCCGAGATTAATTTGCTGCAGCTTTGATCTGTCTGTGCAGCAAGGTATTCCTTTCAAGTGACGGATGCTCAGTGGCTGACTTTTCTGAGTGGGCTGCTGCATGTCATCATGCTTTGTAGCCAGGGTCTGTAGGCTCTAGCACCCATATTTAGTTTTAGAACTTTTAGGAGACTTTCCTTGTGTAGCCATGGCAACTACACAAAACGTGTGAGTAGTTTTTCACAGTAGAATGGGAACAGGTTTGTTGCTTTGAAATAGGAGCTTGCATGTTATTCCCAACTAGTAGTTTGCATGGGTCTAACTGACATGCCCTAACTTCTGGGAATAAGGTAATTGGTTTCCCTAAAAGCCTGTCTTCCTGCCAGTGTCTTATGGGTTTTATGGGATATTTTAAAGGTTTCAAAAATCCTTTGTTTTGTTCTGAAACCTTTATGTGATTGGGGGGATTTCAGGTACAGATATCTGTATTATCTTGCTCCATTCCTGAACACAAGCATGCTTGCCCTTTTACAGATGTGTAAAACCACCAAGAATTGAGTTAACTCTCGGGTGCCAGTTAGCAAACAGCAAAACAGTAATATGAACAAGCAGTGTAACAGCGTACTTGTATACAGAAATTTCCTAGTATTCCTTGGAGCAAGTGGTCTAGCAGTACTGCTGCTCCTTTCTGGTAGATAAATCTTGCCGTTTCCCATACCTGATATCAGCATAGCACTCTTACTGTGGGCACGAAATTCACATAATAAAACTTTTTTTTTTCCTCAAAGTAAAATGTTTCATTACACTGTAAAGTTGTTGTCAGAATACAGGTCTGAGTAAACTTACCTGACACCTAACAGACTGGGACCAGACTGGGACTGGTTTTTGGTAGCCAGAGGTTGTGAAAGGAATTTGAAGTAATTTAAAATGGTAAGCAGAAATAAATGATAGTTCTGGAGTGGGAATATTGAGAGTGCTGAGGGTTTTGGAGCCACTAGGGCACAGTGCTTCTTCCTCCAGACTGGGACTTTTGTGGAGGACAAGGAGAGCATGGATGCAGAGCTGCAAGATCCAGAAATATTGAAGCCCATTGTGAGAGAGAGCAGGGATCACCTTTGCAACACTCTATCTTCTCTTTTGTTGTCTGCAGTATAGGGTCCTTGCTAATCTTGTATGTGTACAGGATATGTGCTATTTATGCATATTGAATAAAGTAGGAGAGATCCACATAAAATAGCCCTGTTCATAAAATGTGTACAAACTCTCATTTCTGCCTATTTTGTGGTGAATTAGGCTCACTTAGAGATCAGTGTTCTGCTTTGCACTTGTCCCACAACAGTTTTTCCATTATGAAAATATTTGTCATTCTTGCTCTAACACCTTTTTGGATTCACAGCTGAAGGAAGTAGCCAGGGCAGCTTCTAATGGGAACATTGTCTGGCTTGGTTTCGGCTTACTGAGGTGGGGTGGGGGACAACTTCGCTGGCATTTTGAGTCCCAAATATACAAGGTTTGTGTTCCTTCCTATCCAGAGTCTCTGATAATTTTTTTGTCTTCATTTGGTGATGTGGTCTGTGTGCTTCTTCAGTCATTCCTTCTTCTTTATTAGCTCTCTGTACTCAAAACTTCTTTTTGGGAATTGTCAGGGAATCTTTTCAGGTTTAGATGGACTCTCTTCCTTTGCATCTGTTTTTGTTACTAGTCTGATTCTTCTCATTGGGAACTGACTCACCTGGCTTGGCGTGCAATTCTTTTTTCCCTGGGTGATAATGTGTATTTGGTTTGAAGCTTATAATTTAGTCCTTTTTTAAATTGGAGAGGCACAAGTAATTTATCTTCTATCTTTTCAGATATCTATATGATCTAAAAGACAGAGCTTGAGCAACTACACAAACAGCAAAATGGACAGATCATTTTGCTGTCCCAGTGTTTACTATGGATTATTTCAGGAAGAATATCCCATGCTCTCTTTTACCAAGCCCGACTAGTCTTTGCCTGTTTTCTGCTAAAGGAACTTCAGCTCAATTTGCTTATTCTAAATTTGTTCATTTGATTCTCATGATGACTGGCAAACACAATAGAGCTTCTTTGCTCCACAATATCCGGCCAAGCTGCCAGCTTTGTTCACACAAATAGAGTGTAAAGCACGTTTCCACCCCCAAAGCATGCACAGTACGTGTCCTTTGCAGTACATCCTGGAGTGGAGACTGCAGAGACATGCTGGCTCAAAGTGTTCTCATAGCCTGATCTCTGTAATCTCGGTGGGAGCCAGACCAGCAAGTGGATTCAGTATATTTTGGCTCTGATACGAGAGTCTCCTCTTCAGAACATGCCACGTTGTTAAAGCAGCAGACTTTTGAATAATTACTACACAGGGACTCCTCAGCTGCTTGAAATCATCTGTGATGAGGGGAAAACTTGCAGGGACTAAATAGGCTGGTACTTGCTTTGCCAGCTATATTTAATCTAGTGGGATGGCACTAAGCAATGTGTTTCTGGAGAGTGAGTCGGAGGACTGCGTGCAGCACTTCAGCCTTGCACTCTTCAGTCACTCCTGCACATGCATCCCTGACGTGAAACGTGCGGTCTCCGAGGGGACAGGGCCAGAAGCCCAGGGCAACGTGTCTGAGTGCCAACTGGCCATGACCCAGGGTTTAGCAAAGGCAGCAATTTGTCCTTCTCCTGACCAGGGGAAAGGGGCTGGGTTTGGGAGGGTCAGGCTAGCAGGGAGAAGGGGGAGGAATGCAGTAGGAAAAAAAATAAAAACAAAAGCAAACCTATTGAAGTTAGGGCAGCCTAAACAAGTTTTTGAAATTATCTGTGCTAGCTTTATGAAACTGATAAGGGCCTGCCCTCTTGGTCTTTTAATATCCTTCTCTTCTGTAAGGCCTGTTCTGCATATGAGTCACAGAGCTAGTGTCTTTTAAATGGGAGAAATAAATTAGTATCGCAGGAACCTCTCCCTTGCTCTGTCCTCATTCAGTTCAGTTCTGCTGGCTTATATATTGCATTTGGCAGCAGTCACAGTGCTGACTTCCCAGCTAATGAAGACGTTTTACATTCAGGGAGGGCTGCATGAAATGAAAACCACATTTACTTCATGGCTGTTGTTACAGGTTGCCTGTCCTTAGTGTACACAGATTTAGCCTTCTGAGGAAAGAAAAGGTCACAGAGTCTATTTAGGTGCCTTTTCAGCCTATGGCCTTAGTAGGGTTATATATCCATAAAATTGCCGCCGCCTTCTACTTGTCCCTCAAAGAAGTCCTCCACACCCTTTTTTAATGAGACTGTCTCGTTCCATGTTTTAGCATCCTTGGTTTGAAAAAGAAACAAACAAAACTGTAATATCCCCTTTGCTGGCATTAATTTGACATTGTGTGCTTTGTTTGCTTTGTTTTGTTTTCAGAAGGCGAGAAGTAAAATATTTCTGCTAGCAGGGCATATAAAAGATTGTTGCTTTTCTGGCCTCCTTATTATATTAATAAAAGCTAGGAAGACTTCAGTAGTGGTGGGAGATCATGTGCAGGCAGCCTCCAAAACCCAAAGCACTTACTTGCAGAACTAGTAAACCACAAAGCTTAAGATCTTGAAATGTAAATAGGAAGTTGGAGAGTTTACTTTAGAGCCAGCAGTGGTGAGTCTGTATAATGTTTATTTCTGCTTGCCTCCCAGCCTTTCCTAAAGCTTGGAAGAGATGAAAGGGAGGCTTTTTCAGTAAATAGGTTATTAGAAGTTTTTCTTATGAGCAAGATTCCTTTGTTCCTGGCCTGACATAATTCAAAGCTCAGGTATGCCTTGGTGACTGGGAGAACGGGACGTTCCTATTTAGTGTATGCCTGTCAGAGATATCCAAGTTTTGCACCCTATCACTTTGCTGGTAATCAACCTGTTCAGGGGAATGTAGCTGAAAGCAGTCCAATCTCTGTTGTACATAAACTAGATAATGCTTGGTACCATGTCCAGAAAACTGCAGTCAACTCTCCTTCCCTTTTGTGAACAGATCATTTGACTTCAAAGACTCAAAGAATACATGTGGACAGAGCGAATGCTTTGAAAAATATTCTGCTTGGAGTCTAGATGAAGGCTGATATTTTAGAGACATCTCACTGACATCAGTGAAAACGCTTGCTTTGAAAATTCCAACAGGCGCAGTGGTTTCCATGCTGCAGTTAACTGCAAACTACCCTGTGTGACACAGAGCCATGTATTAGGGTGTTGGATTTCTAATACTAAGCCTTTCTGCAGTGTCTTCTCTTTGGTGGTCTTGGGGTTCTTTGCAACAGTGCATGAATGGGGTAAGAGAGTATGAAGTGTTATTCCCGTTTTATTAGGTGGGAGACTGAGCCACTTCATAGTTTAGTAGGTTTTTAATTGTTATGTCTTCACCTTTATGAACTTCAGCTATGCAGTGCTTTGGGAGTATATGACATCTGAGTGGGAAATTTTGCGTTGTGTGTTTCAAGGTTCTTGCGTGTTCTAAACCGACAGCATTTACACACTACAGACAATAGTGTATTGCACTGTATGATAAACAATGTGTAAACCAGAGATCTGTTTTCTTCCTTCCTTGGATTTTCTATTCTTTTTGATGTGAGCACAATGGATACAAAGGCTTAAGTTGGGCTTCCTCCAGGTCTGACTGCTAAGAGGGCTTCTCTCCTGTTCCTCACTCCTTTTCCCATGTTTTGCCTTAGAAAGAGTGAGCAAGAGAGACTGAGCTTCTTACGTACCTATGTTGACACTACTAAGATCTATCTGGTCTGGCTGCCAGAAATACTGGGCTGCCTAATTTGAGCCTCTCTACTTAAAGCAGTGTTGGATTGAAGGTTACCTGTTAGTAGATCTAGCAGTAGAAGCTAGCACCTTGCACCTTTATTTCTGAACTATAACAGTTGTGTATTTTAATAGGGTTTGGGGTTTTTGTTTCTTCTGTTGTAGGAAGGAGATTGTATTCTGGATTCTGTAGCTAGGAAAGTTATAAAATTGTCTTCCTTCCTTGATGTTAAGATAGCATAGCATCACTCAGTTGTAAGGGACAGGATAACGCAACTTAATTTTGATTCGTTCTTTATGTATCATTATTCTTGTTTTTGTTCATGAAAGTCTAGCAGCAGCAGCGGCCCTTCATTGTAACAGAAGATTTTTATCTTTCCTTTTCTATATCCTTCAAAGTGATGACATCAGATTTGACAGGTACAACACTCTCATCAGTGCTGCAAACTAACCAATTCTGATTGCTCCTCTCTAGACCCAGAAGAATGTGTTAGCCTGAAACCTAGAGTCTTCAGCAAACCCAAGTGTCTTCGTGGGCTGTTCTGTTCTGAGGAGAGCTGGGTAGGGGGTTTCCCTCAGATCACAAGGATGTTTATGTATAATGAATGGCCAGATCCCTTGTTTATCTTGTTTTTGTGAGTAGGCATGAATTTATTAAACAGCCTGCTTACTCTGTGTGTCTAGATCTCATGATGAACAAAAAGGACTCCTTCTTGTGCTCCTTTTCTTATAAGAAACTCTTACTGAACTGTAAAAGAATAACTAAAATATATAAATGAAATGAGATATGATAAGGGATGTCCTTGGTCATCAGTTAGGTTGTCCCTGGGCCCTGAAACAATTAAATAGAATTTTCAAGGGAATACAATAATTGTATGAAAAACAACTTACTAGTTTTAAAATTTTGGAATTAGCCATATTTGCAATGAGTAGTGTGGAATTTGGGGTCAAAATTCCAGATTTTGTTTAGTGTTGCTGGTTTGCTGAATGATTCTGTCAGATCGTTGCCTTTTCTTAGTTTACCCACTTGCAGTATGAGCATGAAACTGAAGCTGTGCAGACAGAGATCTTTCTAATGAAAGGTGTGAATGCTGGGTATTAAGGACGCCATGGTCCAAGGTGATACAGATGCAATGGTATTTCGAAGTATCTTTTTATTTAACAGCAACAGTCAGGCAAACTTCATCAGTATTTGGGTAGTAGGCCTCTTTAGTAAGGCTTTTTTTTCTCCAATTCCAATTTTATTCAGCTTCTCACGAATCAGTAGTTCTTCATCTAAGTTTCCTGTTGCTGCTCCAGCTGTAGGGGGGGGGAAGATCTTAGATGGGGCAAGTTTTATTAGGGAGAAAGTACATCTCTTCTCATATAATCATTCTGGAAGCAAAATGAGAAGAAGCTCACGAGGAGAGGCAGCAGGAGCTGCTGCTTTTCTCCCAGTGTCAGCTGGGAATCACAGTTTATGCTGAGTTCATTGTTTATAACTGTGGGTGAAGGTCTGAGGTCCTCTCTCAGTGTTTACTCTGTCCTTGGGAGTTTGTCTCACTAAGTAAGGGCTGAATAAACACCAAATAAGGTTCTCAGGATTTAGTCGTTTAGTTATTCAAATGTTTAAAAATATGTTTAAAATAGTATGTGATAGCATATCCCATATAATGTAAATCTGCTTCCAGTAACTCAGGGGTATTGCAGAAGATTTATTTTACCTGTAAGTATGATACTATTGTTGGTCATGGCCTTCACTAACATAGAAGGAATACTTACCTAATGGTGAAAAAGGAAAATAAATCTCTAAAATGAACTGTAGTATGCAATAAATAAATAAGAAAGGCCTAAAGGTACATGGGAAGGACATACAGAGTACATAAATACACCAGAACTCATTTGAAAAGATTTTGGTTTTCCTTGATATTTCCCATTTATTGCAGTAAGAACTGCAGGTTTTGGAGAATAATTCTCCCCCATAAATATACGGTTAGAAATAATACCTACATGCAAAAGCTCTTGAGTTTCATGTTTAAATGCCACATCTGAGATTTCTTTCCCACCCTTGCCTTGAATTTCTGTCACATCAGCTACTAAGCTCCAAGTTCTTCTGGATTGTCAACATCTGATACAATGAGTTGACTGGATTGGGGTTATCAAGACTTGGACTACTTAGCATGCATATTAGAGATAACTATGAAAATACTTTTCAAGAGAAGACCAGGATCTTAGGATACAATCTCCAGGAAAGGGTAAGAGACCGGATAGGTCATATCTTCCTACGATTCACAATTCAGCTCTTTGAGAAAAGGTCAGTGCTAGAAACCTCTTATGGAGACCCTCTGTTCCTGTGCTGGCCCAGCATGTCACACTGCTGTCTTCTGGCCACAGTGACAAGGACTGGGCCTGCCTTGGACTACGCAGAGTTTGGCTGGGAGGCTTGGTGGGGTTTTCTTAATTATCATTTGGAGGTGGAGTTGATTTTGTATCTGGTGAGTGAGGTGCAGCATCCACCAGTATTTGTGACACAGCTGTTCCATGTGCACAGTTCCTACCCTTTCAGGTTGGGATGAAGTCTCACTAGTCTCCTAAAATAAGATAGTGCTGCAAGTGGTATCCGAGATGTGTTTGTTTAGGAACCAGAACTGAAGTTGAAGGGCTGTTAGCTAAAGATATAATTCTGAGACACTTAAAAAACTCCAGTGTTCTTGTAGAAGACTTATACTGATCTAAAAGTCAGCATTATAGTAAATTTCTTTTCTAATGCACAAATGGAGCTTTCTACTGAGAGATTGCTAACGTTCATGAAAAATGGGTTTTGTTTGCAATCTCCGACAGTCACTTTTGAAGACTTGGTCTCTTGTGCTGGTTGGAAGTATGAACAGAAATTTGCTTGAACCTCAACTCACTGGAGGCTTGGGAGGACATTCTGGGGAAGAATTATTGTATGCTTACCCTGTCCCTATGCTCTTCCCTAAGCCATGTGTTACTGGCCACTGTTAACACAGGTTAGCAGGCTATATGGATCTTTGGTTTGACTTTTTGGTTATACTTTTTTTAAACATTGAGAAGAGTTAGTTCATATTGTGATGAGCTTTCAAGAATTTAATTTACCATAGCAGCAAATTGTAGTGCTATAAAGTGCATATTTAAAATGGTCTGCAGTTAGTTGTCTGCACTGGAAGATTTATAATCTTCACATAAACTGGCATTTTGTGACAGTGAGTATCTGTCATTGGAAGGGAAGTAAAAATAAATGGGTGGTATAAATTTTTCTAGCTTATTTGAGGCCCTATATCCCCAGTGAGCTATTGTTATGAGATGCACAGAAGTAACTGCTGTGAGTCATGGAGCAGCATTGCTTTAGAAGGGTACATAATAGCATTTCAGCAGAGGACACAAGTAGAAGCTATGGTGTAACCAGACAACCTTTCAGTCCATTTATCAAAACACTTGTAGTTCTCATTTCAAGGAAGGCGACACAGTAAATATGAGCAGAAAAAAAAGGTTAGTCTGTATATCTGTATCCAGACATTTCGCTAAATAAAACAATAAAATAAATCAATACAGAACTGCTAGAGCTTAAGTGCTTAGCAGAAAGCTTCTGAATCCATCATGAATGTGGGCCTTTTTTTTTCTGTTTTGGATCTTGAAAACAATTTAACAGATTCAAGATTTTTTTTTGCCGATTTATGTAAGAAACCTTGACCTTTGGGAATACAAAGAAAAGGATGATACGCTACTGCCTGCCTGTTGTATACTTTCCCAAGCCAAAACATAAAATATGCTTAGTGTTAATGGATACTCATAAAAGGCAGAAGTAAATGTTTGTGAACATTCGGGCTTGGAACAGTCAAAATTCATCTAGTTTAAAGCTGAGCATTTAGTCAGGGTCCCTGATAAGACTTATGAAGTTCCTGCATCTCTGATCTAGGCAGATGGAAATGGTGAACATTGAATGAGTCTGGAATGATTACTCATGAATTCATTCTTCCAGAGCTGAAACTCTCAAGTTGTCCCAGGCTTAGTTCCAAGTTTGCTTCCTGGAATAAATACAGGAGGTTAACCTTATATCCAAGGAGTAAAAACTTACAGGGGTACAAATTTTCTGGTGAGGACACCAGTATTGTTTTTCTTGTTTGGGGAGAGCAAACCCAGGGACAGTTCTATGGGTGGATGCTGTGCTTAGACTTCTCTCTACTCCCGTTGTGATCTCCTGGAGACCTATCTCATACATGACTCTGAATGACCTAACTGTTAATCTGAAACTACTCTCTAGACCCTCCTGGCCTTTCCTTGTGGTGATACAGAAGCTGTTTGATCCGCTTGCTCTAGCCCCTCTCTGGGGATGGTTCTCAGTTTTGGGGTCCAGTGTCTCAACCATCTGACAGATAAAACTCTTCTTTCTACAACGAAAACAGCATCATTCTTCTACAAAGAAAACAAGTACATCTACCCCTGTAACACCTTTTAGTTTATGATATCTTTTTAGAAGATCATCTGTTGGATAACGAGCAGCCTTCCCAGCCCATTGGTCTCAGGAGTACTTTCCTACCATCTTGGTCTGTTTGCCTGTTGCTCAATTCAAATAATTGATTTTATTGGTCAGATTTTCTGTTAATTGGTTGCAGTTTTACCTGAACAGTGTTCAGGACTTGCCTCTTTATAACAGGAGTCTCGGGATCCAACTTCCAAGATGGTCGAGCTACCTAACCCCAAGCTGCCATTCTCTTCCATCACATGTAAAGCTAGTGACCCTGATTCATATATATGACTCAGAGTTTTTTAGTGCTTCATGGGTAGATTACTCACATGAATGCAAATACGAGAGTCTGCTGCTCACAGTGGGTCAGTAAAGTTACCACTCAACTGTCAGGAGATGGCTGGCAGAAATCTGCCAGCTCTCTGTGGATCTCATAGAAGGCTGAGAAGTTTGTGTCTATTCCAGAACATCCATTTTATTTTTCTCCTCTCTAATCGCTTGTCTCACAAAGTGGCTACAGGTAACGTGGTAGTATGATTACTTAATGCTCCTGATACAGATACCATTGAGCCATGCTCCTCTTCTAGCTTGTGCTGTTAAGTGGCCAACTTCCAAACACTCATGTCCTATTGTAGCTCCTATCCTTTGCAAACAGCAGGGAAATTTCAGGAAACATTTGAAACAGGACTTGAAGAACATGTTGTTCAGATGTGGCCCTCTCAGCTTTTGTGGCCAGAGCGCTCCTGGGTAAAGATGGCATGAGGTGGCTGAGAGATGCATCGCATCTCCTAACGCTTCCTTGCACTTTTTTTCCATGGTGCATCATCTGCTTTTAAACAGTGGGTCATGGATCATGTGTTTGTGATATCTGTAATCCTCCTCACAACTCCTTTATGATGGCATAGAGAGAGATAATGAGAATATAGGTTATAGGCTGTCTCATGCTTTTATCAAAAAGTACATGGAGGGACAGGCTCCATATGTACATCTAGGAGATTTGTTTGAATGGGAGGGAGCTACAAGGACATTGCTGGTAGCCTTGTGAGAGTTTGGTAGCTAAGTATTGTACGTTGTTGGGATTTCAGTGTCATTTCTGAACTGGAGCACCCACTCTGTTTTCGTTCTGTCGTGAGAAGAAAATTAATTGCAAAGGTTTAATGCAGCCCTAAATGCAGTGAGCCAAACTTGACTTTCTTACAGTTGAGTTTCCTTGCTCTGATGAGGTAGGCAATATATTGTGAAAATAAAATATATACTCACCCTATTTGATTGAGTCATGCTTGAAATTTTCTTCTCTCTCTCTGTCTGTCTCTCATTTTACTAACATCTTTTCCTAGCTGAAAAGGAGATTTATAAAAATACATTTTTTGGCAGAGAAGTGATATTTTATTAACATTTCAGCATTTAAAAATCAATAATAGTAAGACAAGGAAAATGAAGAGCATTTTGCTTCCAATATAATTTTCATTTTTTCCTGTTTTTATATTCTGCTTTTGAATTTGGAGTTTTGAATGCAAAGAGAGGAAGTAAAAAGTTTACAGTATGAGAGGTAAGTACTGTATTTTCCCCTCAGGAAAATGGCAGAATTTCATAATGTGAAAAATATTATTCTTTTTAAAACAAATCTCAGTTGTTCAACTTTGCTGGTTAATATTTGGAGGCTGATATCATTGCAAGCTTCTTTCATAAGAAGTATTAAAAAAAAATAATAATTTTAAAAGCCAGTTGTATGAACAAGTAATAAGAGTACAGGCAGATGAAGAAATTAACTGAGTAATCTATAGTGTGCATTTGCCCGATGTCAGCAACTCTGCAGTAGCACTCCTGGCCCTGGTTTCCTGTGGAATGTGCGAGGTCCCTGGGATCTGTCACATGATACACCACAGAAAGATGATGTGTAGAGGTGGTTTTGCTGGGCAACTGACCTCCTAGTTTTGCCCATAATGATTTATTCATGCGGTTGTACCCTAAAACATACTAATACCTTACATACCATTGGCTGAAAACTGATGCAGAGTATTGAAAAATAAAGCATAAAATACCCATAGTCAGCTCAGATGAAGAGCCTGGACCTGGCTGCTGTCTAAAAGTGGGCCGCTGTGTAGAGGGGTCTGTTGCAGTGCCAAGGAGTACACTGAGTTAACTACAGTTAAGCCCCGTAGCATCTACTGTCAGAAGGTTTTCTCAGAAATGCAACTTCAAACTGGCTTCTGGTGGCAGACCTCCAGAAAAGCTGCTTATACAAGTGCAGCCTGTGACCTCTTGCATTCCCTGCTCTTGGCAAGGGCCCAATCTATTGCATTTTAAAAGGTAAAATAAAATCCAGCTGAGTAAAACGGGGTTTTTTTGCTAAATTTGATTTTTTTGTTGTTGTCAGTTTTAAGCAACATTTTAATTTATGTGTCTAGCTGTTTTAAGAACCAGGATCTTCTGGGTAAGGGGGGAAACCCCCAAACACTGCTTTATAGTTTCTGCTGGTGGATTAATTTTAAAGCAGTAAATGAGTATGTGGTCACCCCTTGAGTGAGGAGCATGCCTAGTAAAGTCATGTCCAGTTCTCAGTTTTTGAAGCATGCCTAAGGAGCCACTGTGATGTTCTTAGAGACAAAGTGCTGACTGCAGAAGCTGTCTTCAAGAACTCTCTTGTTCCCTACTTTTAGGAAATGAAGAACACGAACATGCAGAATTAAGCAGATTTCCTTCTTCTTCTTCTGTATCTAAGTATCTACTGTCACTCGTTTGAAGAGATGGGTTTCACCTGTATGGACATTTGCTAGCATTCTTAATTATAGACACTAAAAAGCTAGAGCCAACATACCTCCTAAGAGTAGGTGCCCAAGTCCACATTTGGATACCTAAACAGCTGGCTTCATGTTCTAAGTTCCTGAGCCAGAAATCAATGGGAAATGGGGGTCTTTGGTTTTTTTGAAAATCAGAGTACTTACTTAAGTGTCTAAATACAAGTGTTAGCCCAGATCTTCAGACAGTATAAATCAACATATCTCTATGAAAGTTGATGGTTAATATGCTTGTTTGTACAAGTTGAGGCTTTGGCTCCCAAGGCTGGAAGCACAGATGAATTTCTCTTTATACCCTTAAATATCAATTACGTACAAGTTGAATAACTAAAATTATTGTGATTCATCATAATTCTTTAATTAAAAATCATAAGATTTAAAAAATTTTTAAATACCTTTCCTTATTTAGCCTTGAATAAGAAAATCTCACAGTGGAAATGTTTAATAATCTCAGTCCAGTTTTCCTCTAATTAATTCTTGTTAGGTATAAAGCCAGGTTGTGCAGTATATAGTCGCGTTGCATAACTCACCTGAAATATTTTCAGAGATGAGGCAATCAAGTTGCCCTGGGAGTGTGGTTTCTTTACTGGGCATTAATCACATACCTTGTTTGGTCTGTAGTTTGTAGACCAGTTAATGTTTTATGGAAAATTTAGAAAATTAGAAATAGTTCTGCATGCGTGTCATTCACATTTTGCTGCCCTTCTCATAAGGGTTACTATTTGGATTAATAGCTAACAGTAGTCCCTAAGAATTCATCTGTGTCTCCTACTTTTAGGTTGTACTGAAAGTTTTGTCTGGAAAATAACTAAAGCAGGGATTGAACTAGAATACTAGCTCCAAATCATCATAGGAAATTTCAGATCCCAGTCTGCTTTCTGATGCATACTCTCTGCATGTTTCTAATTCTGGTAATTTTTACTTAAGGGTGTTACTGTGGTTGCAATTGTTTTAAGTTTTGTCATACATATTTGTGATATTACCAAGGGCAGAATAAGCAGCAAAATCAAAAAGGTGTTTGTTTTAATATTGTGATACATGTCTTTTGTGGGTCTACTGCACTTGGAACCTTGCTGAGCTGCTGGACTGAAATGTGCTGGACCTGTGTTCTTAATGTTATCATGGTGTGTAAATAAGCAGGATCACTGTCTTCTCCCTCAGCCTCTCAGTTATATTTTCTGGGCATAAACTCTCCTCTGAGACCCCTCAGGCCAACTGCCTCAGGCCCTACGAGCTAAATAGGCACGGATGCCTCTGCCAGAGCTCCAGTCCTGCAGGCAGTCACCCTTTACACTTACCTTGCATGGCACTAAAGGCCATGAGGGGACCCGGGTGACAGAAAAACATGTCTTTACTACAGCCAACACAAAAGAAACCAACTTGGGCAAAAGAATAATACTGAATACATGTTTCTGTTTCAACTTTCCCACTACAGGCCACGCTCTGGCCATAAGTTTATGCTCTGGGCAGTACCCAGAACCCTTTGATGCTCTTGCGTGATTTTTTCTGGTTTGGATGATATCTGCCTTTCTGTCTGTCTCTTTCAACCTTGCCTGGCTCCATAGAAATCCTATCTTGCAGTATCTTATACCGCAAAAATATTGCCTGATGTCTTTGAATATTTTTTTTTTTGTTGCACAACCTCAATAGACATAGTTGGACAATTTTGTTTTGCTTTGATTCATTCTGTTGCCATTCTCATAACTAAATGGGAGTCTCTAAGGTTTAGTAACTTTCCAGGTCTCTGGGTTTGGCAAACCTGTGGTGTAGCTATGGCAACAAATGATGGAGCCTATGTTCAGCAAGGCCTTTATGAAAGTGATTTCATCACATAAGCCAGAATTTTTCAACTGCATGTAAACAGATTACCAAAATCATCTGTGGATGGATGTGTTCAGGCAGCATCCTGAAGGCCATGCTCTGTATCTATGTTGTTGTTGCTCAAGTAACTTGCATGCTTCCAGTTGGATAAAGTTAGCTCTGTGCAAAAATTTTTGTGGCCTAGTCTTAATATCATTGCAGAGCAACTCTCTCACTGAGGATGGCCCATGGGATGCCAACCTGTCACATGGAAGAGAGCTATGTGACTTGCCACCACAAGCTATGCAGCTACATAGCAAACCAATGATGGCCAGGGGACATAGGCTTAAAATATAATCAAATAAATTACTGGTGGTATATGACCTATAGGAATTGGAATAGTAATAAATTTTAATTTCCTTTATGTTCTGAAGTACATTTCTTGTGTCACAAGAACTTATTTTCTTAAATATATTTTACATCAGGTTAAAGCTTGAATGCTGTTACATGTTAAATATATAATTACTGCTTATAATAAATATATTTTAACAAGTTGACTGTACTCACCATAGTCTTAACCTAGGGAATTGCCTCCAGAGTTATAGGGAAGCTTAGTTTTCAGTCCATTTAGTGCTTGAGAAATAATGCCAGGATGGCAGTTTTAGAGTAGGCATCAGTTCACTGAAAATACAATTGCATGCTCCAACTCTGCCCAGGTAATATATGCCACCAGAAAGTGCTGTTATTAAATCACACATTCAGTAGCTATTACTATGACCTAAGTTTGAACCAGAAACCTAGAAATGAAACATTCTTGGGTTTCCCTTTGAATTCTCTCCTTTTTTTATGAATCTGTTTCATTCTTTGTCAGAGAGTTGTGGTCGAATAGCTATATGAGACCCATCTGTCATCAGAAGCAAAATTATACAGTTTTCTTAATACAGGATTTTATGCATCAATGTAAAACCCCTGAATTGAATGAATGTCAGTATTCTCAACCCACAGTCAGTCAGAGAGTTTGGAAGTTAAAAGTCAGCAGAGAAGTTAATGAAAGTATTTGACTTGTCAATGATCAAAGCCCATAACTGTAAAGAGCATTTATTAGTTGGTGACTGATACAGTGCTTTTCCTTGTTTCTTTCCCTACTCTGCATTAATATCTTAGATCTTTTTTCATACCTGCCTTAGCCTAACAAAAGCAGCTGTTATTCTGAATTTCTGGCTATAGAAGCTGATAAGTGAGGTGATTTTCAAACAAATTTTCTGACCTAGCTTCTCATTAGCAAATGGTTGCTCTAAAAAAGTTGTGGCAGTAGAATGAAGGTTTAATTTGGCTTTCGTGTAAGTGACGGTAAGTCAAGAATAGTTCTACTGAAATGTTATTTTTCTCTCTCTGTTGCATACTGCAAGTAAATAGAGAATCTGATAGTGGTACTAGAATGCTGCCAGATAGCAGAGGCCCAGTATTAGGAAGCGGAAATAAAAACGGAAGAAGATGGATATATAGCAGTATACCCTGTTAATATAAAGATTTACTTTTCAGGTAATAGCCAAATTCTCCAATATTGTTATCGTAAGGAATTTTTGTAAGCCTCTACCAGCAACAGATGGTGTCAACTAAGGAAGAAAATTCTGCTGAAACTCATGCTTCCATAAAACTGCTCTCACCAGTGTGGCCTGTTTTATTTTATCTTGTCTCTGATTACTGTAACATTTACATAAAACTGAGGAGGAAACACAAGCATGTGCCTGATCATTATGGCAAGTCTAGCAAAACAAAGCTAAGTAAAATCAATCTCACATTGCGACTTGCTCATTTTATGTGGGATGGCTGTATGCCTAGGTGATTCTTGTCTGTGAAGGCCTGTGTTCTGTTCTGCTCTTTGTACTAAAAGACAGTCCTGGAAGCTGAACTTAGTTTGGATTAAAGGCACTGACTCCTTTGATTCACTTACATGAGCTGTAAGTTAGCCTATAAGCGGTAAGTAGTGCTTTTTTCCACATAGACTTCTACAATAGAGGTGGATTTTTTGCCTGTTTTTGTTCTAGAGGGAGAGGCAAGTGGGAAGGGCTAAAGTAAATTAAATACATTACAGAGCTCATATTAGTGCCATTTAAGCAGGTCCTTTCATACTTTAGCTTAGTTCTATATAGCATTATATATTTTAAAGACATTTTTCATTTCTGTGGGCTGCCAGATGTGCTGCTGATACCTTCTGATCTTAGATAGTTTGACATTGATTTTCCTAGCACACGCCAGGGTTGAAATCTGGTCTGTAACTCATCCAAATGATCTATTCATAACAAAAAGTGCCTTCTGGCAGTTGCACCACAGCTGAATATTGTTAAACTGAATTAAACATTTAATTTGTTTCTGATTGCTCTATAATGTTTACATATCTTACATATTAGTATGATCTTTTATAAAGCACACAGTGAGGTTAAATCCTCCCAGATAGAACTTTTTTCTCCTTTTTCTCCTTTTTCTCCTTTTTCTCCTTTTTCTCCTTTTCAGAAGGTGTTGAACTCTTCTTCCCTTCAAATGAGCAGGAATCTTGGAACTGTTTAATGCTCATCTCATCTGAAATGATGGGCTGAGCAAGTAGGAGTGTTTGTGTTGGGTAGACATGGAAAGGTGACATTTTCCTACACAAAAGAATTCTTCCCCATCCACAGACAGAATAACTGTGAGGTGGAATTGCTTGTTCCAGTATAATACTTCTGTAAGTAAGCATTGTCATGGATGAGGGCAATAGTCGCCGCGTGAATATGTTCAACTGACATATTTATAGATGTGGCTTATGACTCAAAGTGTGAATAGGTTCAGATTCTTCTCATCTCCTGTCTTCAAATTCCTGCTGCAATAATTGTTGTGCAGAGATCATTCTAACATCTAGCAGAGGATATCCTCTCTGTGTTTCAGTTTCATTATATGTAAAAAATAATAAACGTTAATATGCCTCACAATAGGAGTGTGTCACAGGATTAATTTAAGTTCAATAGAAGGCAGAAAATCTGAGGCTCCCTTTGAATACGTATTTTAACTTTCAAAGAAGGATGACATCTCTTATTTGCTTTAAAAATAAAAATCAGTTGCCCATAAATCTAAAACAGATGTTGTTTTTCTACTAAAAAGATTAAGGATTTTCTTAAGCTCATTAAAGGAAAAAAAAAAAAATGACACCACATTGATCCTCCTATATCATCATAAGACTATCTGAAGGCAATAGAAAGCTATGAAAAGGACATGGTATTAGTGTAACAAAAATAGCTCTGAGTCTGGAAATTGTGCTTATCTTCTGGGTTCTGCGGCTAACTTTGCACTATTTCTCCAACCTTACGCTTATGTCTAGTCATGTGTTTTAGTGGGATTGGGTGGTATGTATGCTCAAACAGAATCTGGACTTTTTATTATGAAAATACAAATGCCAGCTGCTGCATGGCTTGAAAAACTTAAGCATCGTCCAAATTGTTTCAAGGAGGGGAAATGGAAACCATTCGCTATTTCTTATGCGTATATCTACAGAAGAATGTTCACCCTGTTGCTTCTCAAAGATTGTGTGTCTGTTTTGGGGAGTTTGTTATTTCCCAATTTTCTCACTTTCCACATGCATCAAAACCCAGAGTCTGCAAAATGTGAATTAAACTCCTTAAGTGGAAGGAGGAAATAGGAAATCTGATGATGCCATATGCGGTACCAATGAAGCCCGGCATGATAGTCAACGTTCTTTATTCCAGTTAAAAGTTCCCACAGCAGAAAAAAACTGATAGCCTAGTACCCCACTGGCTATATTCATTAGTGTGGTGATACGCAACTGCCTCGTTTGCTCTGTTTATGTGTTGAGAGTTTGCTGGAATGCATACAAACGGTACTTCAGTAGTAAAATGATCAGAAAGTCTCAGTGTAATTTGAGAAGAGCCAGCACGGAAATATCCTGTCCTGGCAAATTCCTGTGGTTGTCCAAAATACTAGGCCAGAAGTACTGGCTCCAGGGAGAGTTTGGTCTTTTAATCAATCCAAACCTTTGAATGCTATCAGACATATAGGACAATTTAGTAAATTGTGGACTAATGACAGAAGAAAGGTTTGTTTTTTTTTTAAACTATTGTCCTTCTTGATGTTTAAAGCTTCCTGTGTGTTCACAAAGCATCTTTGTGCCTTTAATATCCTTAGACTAATTGGTTTCTTCAGACTACACAGCAGATGGATTTTAAGTTTGATACATCTAGTGTAGCTAGATTCTTCCTTCAGAAATCACGGTAGAGTACAGAATACTGCAGAGTTTGCTGCATCAAAAATATTTTGAGATGAGACTTCAAAAACCCAGGCCCCTTCTGCCCTAAATGTTCCTTCCCACCTGTAGAGGCACGCCTTGTGTGCACAGCTGTAGGATGGGAATGAGATGGGACGTTTGTGTTCTCGGCATGCTTCCATCACTAGTTCGGAGCAGATACTAACTGGGAATTTTGACCTTATGCTGTGTTCTCAGTAAGGTTAGTGACGTGGAATTGCTCTAAAAGTCAGGTTATTTTAGGATTTGCTTTCTGTTGCATTTCATTTTGTTATTGAAATTGTAAAAGAAGGCTTGCCCCATAGAGGTGTTGAAAACTCAAAGCTGTATTAATTTGTAGTTTTAAGAGAAAACAAAACAAAACCAAATGTCTTTGCAATGTTTTTGACGTAGCTTCATCCACTTGGAGTCATAAATGCCTTTTTAAATTCAGTGCAGCTCTTCTTGCTCTTTAATGGGTTTAGCCAGCCAAAATCTTACGCAGACACACAGACACATGTGCACGCATACATCTTTAGCAAAAGTAAGTCAGCGCATTAGAGCTGAGAGTGGAGAACTGAGCAAAATTCTTATATTTGTTAGATGCATACCTAAGAGAAATCAGGATTGCTTGACACCGTAGTGATGTATTTTGAGAAACTAGTTTTCGTTGTTTTGTTTTCCTACTTAACTTCATGACAAGAATCAGCTGTAATGTAAGTTTATAGCTTGAGCAGACTATTGTTTGTGCAGCAACCTCCCTGCTGGTGTATTTACTAAACATGTGTGATGCACAAATGCCAGTAAACTGCATCTTGGAGCATATTCCCTAGTTGCTAGCAAAAACTGTCTTTAAAGTTTGGCCTGTTTAAATACAGGGAGAATATGCATCAAGTTTAACAGGAACAGGCCTGAATTTTTAATTACTCCTCCTCAAAACTATCCTGACATGAGGTTTGGGCCTTATTGAAATCAATAGCAAACCTCAAGCATCCTTTAATGGGTCTAGAATTTTACTACGGAAGACCAAGGTCTAAATACAAAAAAACATTGTCTCCTTGACTAAGACCTTTCTTTTTTGCTCTTCCAGCATTGCAAACATAGGGACTTATTTTGTTAGGGAATTCTCATGTTTCCTCCTCTTGGAGCACTTCCCACCTTCTAGAGGACAACAGTTGCAGAGTTAGCCTTCCCATTAACATGGACTAGTGGGAAGTGCATTCATGCATCATGTGATGGTGTAGGACTGAGCTGCCGTCCTCTTTTCCTGGTGAAATCATGGCTGCACGTACCTTGAATACCTCTGTTGGTCCTGAAAGTGAAAACATGAATCATGCTTCAAAGAGAAGACTAGTAGCCTGCCAGGGGAGTGGATGACCTGTCTTCTCCAGCCCCCGCTGCAAGAATTAGTAATGTGTTCAGCCAGTGCAGAATATATAACTAGTCTTTGTAGCCAGTGCTTGGACCCAAGTTCCGTTGCCCCATTCCCTGTCACGTGCTGTGCCTTACTTGCTAGACTAGATAGCATATCTCCTTATGCTTTCTTTCTGGACCAGAAAGGAAGTCTAGAAAGTCTATCTAGTCTATTGAAAGTGCAACAGCTTTATAAGAGGAAGGAAAATGCCCTCCACCCTTAAAAACTGGTAATTCGCATCTTCTGAAGCAGAGAAAGAAAATGAACCAGTGTCTCCCACATCCTGAGTGGTCTAACCACTGAAATAGTGCATAGGAGCAGGATATCACTGTGTGTGTGGGTGTTATATTTGTATGCAAGCGGCAGAATACAGTCCTGTTCAAGCTTTTGGATGGTAGTGCTTAGATATCTGCCTTGATGAAAGGGTTCACAGGTGTAAAGGAAAGAGTAGTTTGTGTAAGCTAAGCTAAGGGGCAGAATCTAATGTTTACCCAGGCAAATGTTTCCTGTTGATTAACATATGCCCAGGTTTGCAGCATCTACCCAAGGCACCTAACTCTCCTGACAGCGCTGTGAGAGCACTCAAGCTTGGGGTTCCATTGCCAGCCTTAGGAGCTGATGGCAGATCTCAGGTGACCTTGCTGTTGTCGGTCAGCAGGATTCCCCCTTGATTCTTAACTCTGAAGACATGCAGGATGAGTGCTCTGGAAACACCAGTTGCCGATTACGTTGGCTGTGTTTTCTGATGACAGTCAAGCAGAGTATTGTATCCAACTGTTCATTCTAAGTGTTTTTCTGGAGAAACAGGGCAGTTTCTCTCTTCCTGTAAAATACATCTCCTGTTCCTGAAATTTCTTGCTTTCTGCGTGGCCAGCCCCAGCTGTTCCGTAAATGGGAATGAGTGGGGGCAATTGTGCAATCAGTAGCTGCAGCTGTTTCATCTCATCTAAAAATGATGCAAATGGGGGATGTATTTCTCCACACTCTCCTTAGAGTAAATCTCTACCTATACATCTCTACTCATGTTGGTAACTCCAGTGGAGGAGCAGGAATCATTGCAGTATTGGACTCTGATAGCTGCCAAACATTAGTCGTGAAGTACCTCCTTTGACAGGTAGTTTGAGCTTTTTCTTGCTTTTCCAGGTGAGTGAAACACCCATTTTTGTGCCTGGTGTTTGGGGACCTTATTTCTCTGCAATGGTACCTGGATTGTGGTTGAATGAAGGAGGTCAAAGTGCTACAGGAAAACTGGTAAGTGTTTGGAGACACAGACTCCAAGATGGGAGGTCTGCCGTACCTGCTGTCATTTGGGATAGCTTCACTGTGAATTCAGCCAGAGCTCTGCCTGAAACACCTCCATAAGATCATAGGAGATACCATGCTGCTGAAAGCAACAAACAATTCGTTGATTGTTACATCTCTTACAAACTGTTCATTTGCACACTGATAGGGAATTATGTATGGGGCAGAGCACTAAGGGCATGTCTTCCTTTTATGATCATGGTGATGATTATTATTATTTTACAGGCAAATAGGCATTCATTCTTTACTTTAGCAGGAGGCTGAGATAGACTTTGAGATAAAGGATACTTATTGTCTTATATAGAACAATTGTGCTCATTGATGGGCATAACTGAAAGATGTATTGTATGGGCAGAACAGTAATATATTAAAATGTTATCCTGTCTAGATAGATACTGCATATATTGTCACCTCAATTCTTTCCTTGAGTGCAAAGAGTCTAACTGTATTAGGTTAATTTAATTTATCAATAAAAATTGAAACCAGACTGGATTCTCTAAAAATGAATTTTCTTATTTACAGGGAGGCAGTCAGAACTAAACCACTGATCTCAAATTTAAAGAAAGGCTAGATGTATAAAACAGTATTTAGGCTTGAGTCCAAAAGTGTCAGCAAGACCTTAGTGGCTGCTTAACCCTAGAAGCTTCTAAAGGTTCCTGTGTGTCTCCCTGCTCAGTCTGTAGAAATACTGACTGCCCTTAGGGATGAGGTGCCAAGCTCCTCTTGAGAAACTACAGGAGGCAAACACAGTCCTGTGGGTATCCTCTGTAAGCTCAGCAAACGTACAGGTGGGTTTGGCCTTTCGCAAATTGCAGGTGTAATTGCTCTCTTCCTCAGACCTAGCACCACCCACATTTTAAAAGCCTAGTGATCAGAGCACATGTCCAGGAAGCATAGATTGGTGCATGTCTGCATTTATACATTCTATATGGAACAATCACTGAATGAGAAACAGAAATAATCCTGGATCAGGAAGCCCAGACACACCCTAAGTGCTGAGCTATGAATTGGTGTTCCCTCCTGTGCTCTCTCCTGGGCCACGTGAATCTGACATTCTGCTCTGTACAGTGTCACAGCTTCAGTGGAGAGTCATCCCTCTTCCTCTCCTGCAGCCTCTGCTTCCCATCCTGTCTCCAACCCATCCTTAGCCTCATGGCTAAAGCGCTCTTGCAGCAGGTGGGATGTGTGTGCTTTAAATTTTTCATGTCAAGATGGGGCTGGAATCAAAAAGTGTCCCATTTTATAGGTAACTGCTACAATCAGAAGTAAAATTAAATTACTGCTCAATACCACCATTTTGAAAGGAAAATGGCAAATCTTGTCCATTTCTTTGTAAGAACACTTTTGAGAGGAGAAGTCTGTATGTGCTTAATCCAAAGCAGGTAAAGACACTTAAGGAAGCTCTAGAGAAGGATACAGCAAGTCAGTGTTTTCTGTTGGCTGGCTCAAGGTGGCACCACACTTAAAATCTACCATGACAGTTAGGGCATTTCAGAAAGATTATTTTAAAAATCCTTCCCATTCTAGTACCAGAGAGCAAGATGTTCCTGAGTCATTGAAGAAATTGCTGGAAAAAATGTATGATCTTGTTAGGACCCATAGCAAAACTCAGCTGTAAATACTGTTAGATATGTTAGGGAAGCTGTCTTATTAAAATGTTCTGAGTATATCTCATGTGGTTTTCTTGAGGTTGTGTGTACTGAAAACACATAGGGAGCCATAGGAGGAAACAGTGTATGTACACACTAGTGTGGAGGATAGGTTGCATTCATTATCTTTGTAATTTTAAAGCTGTGGTTGTTTTTAAGACCCTGCTTTCTCATACTTCAAACTCTCTGAAAACAAAAAAAAAGGACATGTTTTGGGATTCTTTTCATTGCTCGATCTATGCCCAAAGGTGGATTCTTTTCATGAAATTTGAACAGTCTGTTGAACTTCTTAAAACTGATACACTTCCTTTTAAAAAATCTCTAATTAATTTTTTATTGATACAGCTGCAGAAAAGTCTGTTGGATTTTGAAAATTGGTTCAGATAGAGTCCAAATGAAGAATTAAGAACTTGGCCTGTTTTGAAAAAGCTTGTTTGTTTGTCTGTCAGATGGGCTTTTGCACTGGATTTTCAGAATTTATAGGAAGAAAGATATTGCACAACAAAGGATGGCATGACATCATTACAAACTGTAAAATAAAGAATAGCAGAAAAGGGTTTCTAGATGCAACCCTCATGTGGCCATGTCTTGAATTAAGGGCATTTAAATATCTAAATTCATAACTTCTGTAACATTTCTGTGTAAACTGCTTTCATATCACACACGTATATGTGATATTTATTTATAGATTTAATTCTGAATTTATAAGCTGCTCCTATGTTCTAAAGAGATTATGCAAGATTCCAAAATTCAGACCTGAGCTTTGTTTTTAATGCATGCACATGTTTGAGTTTTGTCTTTGATGCAAATCTCAGAAAGAACAGGCATGCATTATTTCTATTGCTATGTTCAGACGTGTGCTTCATTATATGTTTTCCTACACTGGTTAAGGACTAGACTCATGCTGTTAAAAATTAAATACCTAATGTGGTTTGCTGCCAATAGGTATTGCCAAATATACTCAGTGCTCTTGAGTAGCTCTAGTTTGGCCTCCTTAGCTTTTACCGTAACCTCTGATGGGATATTATCAAGAGGCCAGAAAACCTGCTGAATTATTGTCTTAAAAGTACCTGATACTTTGTTTTGTGAATAATGGTAGCCACTCTGGGTTGAAAGGACAAACTGGTTTATAAATTTAGTATAAGACAGAGCCTATATTGATTTTTTTATAGCAATAATTGCTTGTCAGGGTATACATTTTGTTTCTTGCAATGAACACATGGAGCATCTATCAGGATGACAACACACCTTGTGTTTTATTATAACAGTGTGATATAGAAAGATGGCAGGGATTTGGGCCAAGAAGATGCTCCTGGTAGAATTCCGATGAAGGTATGCATGCAAGAGAATGGGTGAGACCAGAGGACATGCTCTCAGGTAGCGCTGGACAGGAAAAAAGTCATCCTTTCAGCTTCCTCTTCTGACTGAGGAGCTGCATGCTTAGCATTTTGCCTATTTTCGGTGCAGTATTGGTTGTTTTTTCTTACTGTTTTTAAGCCAAATCCTGAATCCAGTAATGTCAGTGGGAGTTTTGCCATTGGCTTCACTAGGACTAGGACTTAACACCTCATGAGTAATTTAGAAGCTCTCTTGTGTTTTTAAAGTTATGACACTGCATTACCCTTTTCCAGGACCAAACTTTTAAGATGTAATCATCCCAAAAATGTTGCTTTCCTCTTTTTCAGATAGATCATGTGGTCCAAGGCCATGTCGCGTTCCCGGAATTACAGTCAAAAGCTGCAACCAGGTCACTGTTCTTATTCCTTTATTGCATACCTGCCTTACAAATTGATGATACACTGCATTCCCAGCACTGCTATATCCTTATTCTGAAACAGGGGAATTAACAGTCTGATAGTGGGTTGGAAGTATTTACAAAGGCTTGCCAGGTGATTGCTCAAAGATGAAAGCTTTAAACTCCCCTCAGATACCTTCAGCATATCTAAGTGGTGATATTAACTTTTTGCTTTTCAACTTTTTTTATATCCAGTCCAGGGTATTTCTTGATACCATAGCATCAGCCCTGTTCAGCAGACCTCTATACCTTGGGCTAATGATGTGTCTTAATTCGTAGGTGACACTATTAAGCTCCAAGGATAAGATATAGCTTCATTAGGAATATATTATTCAGTATTTTTGGAACAGTCATCTAAAGGAAGGTATACAAATAGACACAAATAGAAGAGAGAAACCCAGGATGAATTTCCAGACAAAACTAAAGATGTAGGAGTGAATTGGAGGTAACTCCAGGATTGCTTGAGCGGGAGGCTGTGTGCGATGTGGAATTTTAGTTTGGTCTGCTTTAGAAGTGAATGAAGACAGTCCAGACACTTCTGTCAGATCTGGACTTTCTCAAGCTATTTTGGCTTGGATTCCTTTTAACATGGTTCACGTCACTCCCAGAGAGATCTTAGCTGAACAGTCAGGCACATAGGATGAAAATTTGATTCTCTCTTAATTTCTTTTTCCTCCTTAGATTAAAGAAAAAACCAGCAAACTCGGTATTTTGTCTTCAGTTTATCACTCTGGTCTAAAACGCAGGGGTCAGTCCTGATAGATGTATTAAGTGCATGCAGTTATACAGTTATTTTTAGTCCTCTCTGAGGGGTTAAAGCTACCTGATTTCTCTGGATGACCCTTCCATGCTTTGTAGTGCCCAATGCCTTAATTGTTTGTTAAGAACTTGACCAGGATTCCCAGAAATGTACTGGACTTCATTCAATATGAAATACATTCATGCTTCCTAGAATTCTCTTTGTTGTTCTTTAAAAAAGGAAATCAGGAAATAAATGCATCTGTGTATGTTTGGAATAAGGATTGATCTGGGTTTTTTTTCCAAAATTTTGGCTTCCAGGCCATTTTTCTGGTGCCCCCATATGAAGCACAAGCATAAGACAAACAATCAGTTTAGTCTGTAATGCCAGGATAAACTTTTTTTTTTTTGTCTTGGAAAAATGAGTATAGAGTAGCCTGCTTGTCTATACTTGGTCCGATACTGAACCGACTGACCCCAGCTAATTTTATAGTGCAAAAAGCTTGGATTGTGATGTGAATAGGACACTAAATACAGAATATCAGCAATAGAACTCCATGTTATCTGAGTCTATGGTGTCATAACTTTGGATTTGAGTCTCCTGCAGGTAGTAAAACTGTGGAGGATAGCATTGATAAAAAGGGTTATAATATTTTATAAAAAGGATGATAATATCTTATAAAGTTAATTTGCTCAATGGTATTTTTATAATGCTTTCCAGATATTACTCTCCTAATGAAATGTTTGGATAGCTATAAATTTAGTAAACAAGTCTCTTATTAATTGCCCCTATCCCCTTTCTCCCTGTCCTTCTCAAACATTTGTTAAATTTAAAGAATTTAATTTGAATAAACAAAAATCAGGAACTTTCCAATTTGAACTGAATTTTTCTCCTTACTTCTTCATTTCTTTCTACACATGGAGCACAAGCTTCAGCCTTATCATAGGGACTAGTAGCAGTAGCTATACAAGTGTGAGGCATTTTTTTAGTGAATAGTGTTGGCCCAAACTTTGGATTATGTGTTTACTTACATTAAGTCAATCACTTAATAAGAACATAGTGTCTTGTTTTGGGGGATTGTTGGTGATGATGGTAAATTATTTGCCTGGAAATCTCAGCAGAATATTTCAGAGAATCTGGTTTATTATGTTTAGCATATTCTCTGTGTGTGTGTAGGAATTTATATCTGTTCAGCTATTGCAAATGGTCATAGAAAGAAAACAAAATGAGAATTCCATACTTAGGTGTGCAGTTGCATCTTACCTTTATGTCCCATGCTAGGCGCAACACTGTGGAGAGTTAGGCTGGTTTTGTAGTGACAAAAAGCACATGCATGCCTAGATCATTAAAAAACAACATCTGAGGTCACAAATCCATGCCTCTTACTTGCTGCTGCCTATCACCTACTTCTGCCTTCCCAAGCCTGTCTTTCCTTTCCTTTCTCCCAGGCTCCCAATGCTGCTAATAAGTAGGTTCGGCAATGGCAAACTGCCTGCCGAGCAGCTGATCTTAGAAGCTCCACTGTGCAGACTTCTGTTCCTTTGCCTATACCAGGAGCAAGAGTTTCTAAGTTGTGTTTATCACTCTTTCAGTAATTTGTGGTAACTTGTTAGGGTGCAAGCGGCTTAGACAGACTTGCCAGAAACCAACTCCTACTGACCACTTGCGCAGAAGACCAGGCTTGTGCAACCCTCCTAGTACTATTCCTATGTTCTCTTTTCCCTTCTTTTACTGGAAGTGGAAAGGGTTGAATTACATTGAGGATTGTCTGGACAGCTGTAAATTTAGCATTTGGTCTAACTAATTGTCATACTCTGTGAGCAACAACAAAACTTGGTTTCTTTTATGCAGAAATTGCTTTGTAGATAGTACATTTGGTCTTTAGTCTATATATTGTGTAGGTCTGACACCTAACCATTACTGATACGGTAAAATCCAGGTAGGCTATAGTAGGAAATAAAAAGAAGAAATAATATGATCATATATGCTTTAATGCATAAATACTTCTCTTTCCTAGAATCACAGCTTCTAACTGTTTGACAGCAAAGATTATATGCCCTTTGGCGCTTTGTGAAGCGCTGTGTTTTAGGACAGAATTTCCTTTCCTTCACTTCTCAAGGCCATTTCCCCATCTAAAGAGAGAGCTCCTGAAGAAAAAGTGGTGAAGTGACACACACATTATCTATCAGCAATTCTGGGATCTTTCAAGCAGAACATAATAATCATATTTGGCAGTTCTCTATACCTCTAGGTGTTTTGGACCCCTTTTCTTTAGATTTAGAAATCTAAGATTTTTAGATTTTTTCCTGAAAGGTACCTGCTGGCATCTTCCAAGATACCTGAATAGATTAAATACCAACCTCTTGTTACTTTCTGAGGTTATGTCCCTAATATGAACATAACGCTGGGCAAACTTGCATTGATTTCTTATCCTCCACTTTCAACATAGTTCTTTTTTAATAGCAATAGCTTGTGCTCAACTCTGCAAGTCAGATCCAGCTGCTACTGATAGCTTTTCATAGAATTGAATAGAAAAAGCTCCAGAGAGCTGATGGTGTAATATTACATATAACACAAACTTGGTAGAAATTGGAACTGGCAAGTGTTTGAAGGATTTTGCCAGTCACTTAGTCCAAATGTAGTGCCTCAAACCCATATCTATATGTAGGAAAAGAAAAAAAAAAAAAAGTAAAAGGTGTGGAAAAAAAAGTGTAATTCCAAGGTTATGTGGATCTTAAGCATATCTGGCTGAACTTCAGCCTCTTTTGTACAGTCCTTGTGTTCTGTCAGAGCTGCATGAATGGCTAATCCTTGCGAGAGTAATCAAGCAACATGGAGCACAGATAGAAGCTGGGATGTCTGGTAGGTCTGTGGTTGAGTGAAGCTTTCCTTTCTTTTCCTTCCTAACAGTCAAGCCATGACTTAGACTGGAAATAACATGACTTTGTCCTTAGCATGTACTGCTTATAGTGCAGTCTTTAGGGATGTAGAAAATAGGCCACTTTTACAACAAGGGGGATAAAATGATTGTGACCTCAAAATTATCATAATTCAGGTCCAGGAAGACACATAAAGTACATTTTAAAGTATGTGAATAATGATGTGAATTAGTTATTTTAATGTCTTCCAAGTGTACTTCATTTTGAATGATACCCTCTGATAGCATACACATGGTAAGGTATAATTGAAAAAACATGCAGCTGAATGGTTGAATGCAAAGTATAAATATACAGCTGCTAGCAGGTCAGAAGTCAAACTAGTAAAGCATATGCCAAATTCCCTTAGGGATCTCATTAGTGCATGATTGAATATACATGTAGAGGCTAAATGAATATCACTGTTTGGGTCTATAGTGGATGAGACAATGACTAATCAATTGTAATTAGGGTTAGATGCTGTTATTGACCCACATGTCTAGAATTAAATGCCCCACTTGGAGATTTCCAAGGAGTTCAAAAATATATATGAATCTGTTTATGATAGTACGAGTGTTTGAAAAAATATTCTGAGCATAATTGCAACATTTTTTAAATGGAATGTCACTAGAGTCATTGTAAGCCAAAGCACTGAAGAATTCACCGTTAGTCCTAAGACTACTCTTGTTCCAGGAAAAAGTCTGTTGGATATTGTGGAGTTGGGTGTAGTATCTGAACTTAGATACAATCATATTGAGGCCCATGTTCGGCTCCTCCCTAAAATAGCAACCACTTGCTTTCTCTCCTCCACCCTTAGTGGTGCATTTTAATCATAACACACACTGAAATAATTATGGTTTAAAAAGGAAAGCTGTAAGTCCAGTGCTATTGATTAATCTGAGAAATTTTTAAACATTTGTAAAGGAATTTGATTTTCATTTCTGTCTGGAACCCTCCTTATTCCTCTCTCTCAGCTTTCTTTCCTCTAGCTTTCTCTTTCGCAGTGTCAGCACCTTTTTGTTAGAGACAAGAATCATCAGCCCCCAAAATATCAAACCACTCTGGCTCGTCTAGGGACCCGTAGGAGTCAATGTACAAACTCAAGATCACAAACTGCCATTATCTCCCCTCATCCTGTGGGATGAAGGAATTCAGATGGCCTGTTGAATGGACGTGCAGATAGACATCCCCACTGCCCGCACCCTGCAATGCCATGGGCTCGGCAAGCAGTCGTTTTTGCCTTTCTCCCGCTTTGTTTTAAATTTGGGATTTGGCATTCTGTGATGGATTTTCTGCATTTGATGGTAGTACAAATGTTTTATGTTTGATGAATAACCTCCCCCACTCTTTTTCCAACTTGTTTTTCTTCTAGTGCTCACAGTATATATACATACTTGAACAGTCACCTGGATCTGATTAAGAAATCTTTGCCTGTGGGTTTCCTCACTGTTGATTTACATGTTTGGCCAGATTTCCATGGTAACAGATCTCCCTTAACAGATCTGACACTAAAGGGCATGGTAAGAAACAGCCTGTCTTTGCAAAAAGGTCAATACAGGGTAAAAAAAAAAGCTTGGAAGGAGCTTTTTTTCAATTTTGAGCGTACTCCTCCTTAGCTATTTAAACTATCCCATAGGATTTGGGTTTCTTGCTGCATTTCGAAGTGTGCTAATGTTTCAGTAGAAAACCAGAGATCACTGTAGTTGAGATATCACTACAGCCACATTTATTTTCTAAAAATACGAGGAGTGTTGTGTGTGTCCCAGTATCTTTCCTAGGAATCACATTTCAGAGCACTGACTAGCAGCGCTTGCTGTTGTTAACTCATCTGTCTACCAAATTTTGCGTTTCTGTTGCAATGAATTTCAACAGAAATTTGAGTATGCCTATCTGGGAAAGGAATGAAATATTCTGAGGAGAGATTGCTTGATTTAAAAGATAAATCTTTAGTAAATGTGCTGTATTGGAGTTCTTGAGTAGTAAATTTCAGCAGAAACTGAAAAGCTCCTCTGCTTATTGATAAAAATGGGTATAGGTGCTCTCATGATTGGAAATATGCCACCATGGTTCTTCATACATCTTTGTTCAAAGGTAAACCTGATCTGATTCTGGCTTGTGGTTTTAAAATTGCTACTTTTGGAACTTAAAGGGATTGAAATATTGTGTTCTATACAAAGAAGTTTTCAGAGCATTGCAGTCTGGGACCAGAAAGAGAGCCTCTGCTGGGGAGGTTTTCAGCCCATCTTTAAATGTTTGGATGTTTCTCTTCACTGAACTTCGTGGTGGTAGATCAGCTAGGTCACAAGCCAGGACGTTACTGTGCAGAACTGTAACTGTAAGAAAATCATAGGGGTATAATTTGGTGATGTCAAAATACCTAGCGATTAATGCAAAAATGTACTTCCAAATGGCATAATGAGCTTGAAGCAAGCATCTCAAGCTACTCACCGGCACCAAAATCTGCTGTATTTGAGGTTGGGATAGGAAGGGGTAGGCATAAGCACTGCAACACGTTTTAAACGACAAACAAGCAAAACATTTTAAAAAAAAAAGGCATATGTATTTCTGGGTCCTAATAATACCAGTATTACTTTATGAAAGAATTATATGCTGCAGCAGATTCAGAATTTCCTTGGTATGATGGCTATATGCAAATACTGGTAATAGCAACACAGTTTTTTCTGCAACAATTATGGCTGCATTCAGGTCTTGCCTATGCTGATATTAATCCAGAGTAACTACAGTGCAGTATTGATTTATGCCAGCGTAACAGAGGTTAAGATATAGTCTTTAATTATTAATTGTGTTTCAGTGTTAGGGAGCTTGGAAGGGAGAGGGAGAAATGCTTTTAAAAAGTTATTTTTATGTAATAGTATTTTCATATTATTACATTAAATACGTTCACGAGCAATATCTGAGTCATAACATAAAACTGTCAGAGTTAATCTATCTCTGATCCCATACAATATGATGTTTGTTCTTTATTTCTTTGCAAGGACGAGAACAATTTATGTGGTTCTTCCCAAGGTCAGGAATAACATGTTTAACATAACATTATGTGTACAGCTCACAAAAGTAGGGCTTAGAATTAGCACTTAAAACTTGTTACAACAAGAAACTATAATAGAAAATAATAGAGTTTTACTTTAGCTGGATTTGTACTTTTTCTTTTTGATCTTTGCACAGGTTGTTGGACTAACATTGTCTCGAGGTCTGGATGAACTTGCCCTTATCTACTTGGCCACGATTCAAGCCATTGCTGTAAGCCATTTTAAGTGCATAAAAGAATAAATGAATTGTCCCATGTTTTGTGGCAGACTGATCATTCCCTTCTGCTAAACAGATTTCTAATAATAGATGAATTCATTTAATGGACTTCTTAAAGGAGCAAGATATTGTTTACTCACATTGGTGACTACTCCCTACTGTAGGATAATCGACAGACTGTGGAGAAAATGCTCCCCTGAAAAGTTTTCTCCTTATGGCAATTCCGTAAATGGAGCTTTTGCCTCTAGTGCAGTTGTGAGGAAAGAGGCTGATACTATATGGGACAGTGTTAACATCATGGGCTGTCTAGAGGGAAGCTGAGAGAGTGGAAAGAAAAAGCTTTGGCAATTGTATGAAGGAACCCGCGCTCCCCTAAAATGCCTCAGCTTCAGATTGTTCCTAAATCCATGGATTTCCCCTGCTTGCCTGTTAGATGGGTCAGAACAGTGTACCACAGCGAGTCAGAGTGGGTCTGCGATTCAGTTCATGCTACAGGCTGAACAGACCAGATCTCATTCCTCCCTCGGTTTCTCTGCTGCAAGGCGAGCAGTTGCCTCACGCGTAACATTTCCAGCTCATGGCTGTGTTTCTGTAAAAGCAGACAGAGGGACCATCTTTATGAAAATGTCCTGGATGTGTGCTAACATGCAGAGATGGGTAATTTTATTGGAATACTTTTGTTTCTGCCATAATTTTCTCTGGAAGCCAGGATTTCCAGTTCACCAGAAGTTCTATTTTGAAGGGAAAACCTGGGTCATAGAAGCTGTTTTGAAACCCTGGTGCAGGGTATTTTCAGTGGGGCATGCTATCCCCAGGCATTTGGTGACTGAAATTGGCATTCTTTTGACATCCTTTTTGTGATTTTTTTTTTTTTTAAAGTTTGTTGAACTTGAGGTGTTTTTGCAAAACATTAACAGTTTGATGAATTGGGGAGTTTTCCTGACAAAACTCTGCTCAGTTGGAAAACTTCCAAACTCCTCTGCTGGTTAAACAACAACTTTGCTAGGCAGGGTCAGCCATCTGGGATATAGAGGGTGGGTGGCTGCTGTAAATTTACTGTGAATTGTACATCTTATGTGTTAACCCTCCCTCTTCAGCAAATAACGAGAACTTAACCCCGGCCTGGAATTCATTGTTGTGAGTTTTGATCCTTTTTAAGATTAATGTAGCTTGGTTATACCTGATGCTTCAGTATAATCCCACCATTTAAATAAGAATGTCTAGGAGAGTTTAAACAGTGCCAGCGACTGATACTGCCCCCTGACAGAAACTTTCCAGTATCGAACAGGTGCTCCGTTATTATATCGTGCTAACGAAGTGGAAACGTTCTCTGCTGGAAATCCTGGGAAAGTCACCTATTATCTCATTATATGATACAACTCAAATTTTATTGTAAGACACAAAACCCGTGTTGAACACTTAATTCAGCATTTGCATATCTTTTTGGTAGCTAATTGCACTGGTCGTGAGTTTTAATATAAAAAGGCCATACTGTAGTTTTCATTGTAAGTTAATGGAAATTAATTTTTCTTAAAACACTATTGAAACAGTAACTAAAAAGTAAACAGAGTAGACTTGGGTTTGACTTGAGATATTTACTAACTGCTAATGTGATACCTAGGAAATTTAATTTTCCTCCCATACTCCGTCACTCCCAATTTTAGCTTCAGTTTTGTTGAAGGAAACAGTTCTCGTTCAGGACAGCCCCAATCCTGTACCATTAGCCGTCCGGCTTCAATGGGTACAAGATAGACTTTAAACCTAAGTAAAAATCTTGTAAAAAGTGTAGGCCTGCCCACAGAATGTTAATCTCTAGTTTTCTTTTCAGCAGGAGACGCTTTTTTCTTTTTATATAAAATTTGCATTTGAAGCCCCTCAATTTGCATTTTCTCCAATCCAGGATTAAATTAGTCCCCCCCCACCCACAGTGACATAAGTCTGGCTTTAATTTAAATTGCTATGTGAATACAATTTTCCAGGCAGGTAAACACAAAATAATTTTCACAGCATGTTCTTTCTCAGTGTCTTTGACGTGTGTATGTTGTGAGAGAAGTTGTTAATAAATTTGAATTTCAGAAGTAGTGCGAGAGAATATCCTTTTAACTATTCATTGCAAAATGCGATGCAACAGTTAGACTGATGAGAACATGATCAGAGATATAATTGTGGCGGTCAAGTCCGTTCTGAGGAGACAGATTCTTTTTAGAGCAGTTTATTTTTCCATAATTAAAATTGTGGCTGTGTGATTTGGAAATTAGCCCTCTGTGTCAATAGGGAAGCGATGGATTTAGTCAGCTGGTGTTGCGGCTGCTAAAGTTCCTCATAACTGCTTGTCTGAAAAACCAAAATACATTTGAAGGCCTATCCAAAGTGGTGCCAGTCATTCATAGTAAACGTCTCCAGTCTGATGAAACTCTGCTAGCTTCAATTTTCAGTAGTTTTTATTTGAAGAGGGGTTTATTGCAAGCTGCAGACCTCTTAATGAACTTGCAGCATAGCATAAAGAAAACTTAAAACGACAGTTTGTGAAAACTTTGACCAGATTGTGTCTTGTGGGGAATCTACCTACAAAGAGTCAGCTTGGGCAAAATTTTGGCTTGAATTTGGCATTTTGTCAAGTCTGAGCTTCAAAATTAACTTCCAAGGTATTATAAAGAGCTGCAAATTATTTTTGGACAAGTAGTTTGTCAAAGAAATGGAAAATGTTCTTGCAAGAGGGAAGAGGGAGAAGGTTGACTTCAGTGAGTAGTTGGAGGCAAGCAAAGCAAACAAAAAGAGAAAAGATTTTTTTTAAAATGACAAAGCATTTGCTTTCATCATTTGCGAAGTGGAACACTGAGCTGTTCTAATTTGAGTTTCTCAGAATGGAGACTAAATGAAAAGTTTAAAAATATGCCTACATTTCAGATGTTTCAATTAATCCAGGCATGAAATGGAACATTTTATTTTGCATAGGGCAAAGGCCAAGAGAAATAGTTAAGCCAATACAAAATTCTTCAGGTTTTCCTTTTTGCTGAAAAGACAGAAAATAGTTTTTTATTTGCTCCTTTTTTTGTCCTGTTTTGCTATTTGGCTTCAGAATTGAAATCACTTTACTGAGAGTGGTTTTCAGATGCTGTCATACAAAGTAAATAGAAGTTTTTGGTGGGGATGTCTTTGCCATGTAAGTTTTAGTTCTGGATCTGGAAGTGTTTTCCGTAGTCTGCCGCGCTTGGTCACAAACAGCTGCTTATCACTGCCTTCAGTTTTTCCTGGTGCCCATTTCTCTGTCTTCTCATAATCTCTGTCTTCACCGTTGTTGGTACTTCCCTGTAAGCCCCATTTCCCTGTGTTATTGTGTACTGGTGCATCTTCGCTTCTTCAGCCAGCCCCAGGATGTTTCCTGCAATATGCTGTGCCCATGTATTTCCCAATTCTTTGTGCCATCTGTTTGATTTTTCTAGTTCTTAATTACAATGCCTGTTACTGGCTGGAAGCTAAGCAGAGGCCGTACCCCTGCAGGTCTGTTCCCAGCCCTGAGGTTACTGGTAGGGGCAGTTAGTAGCATCATTCTTTTTAGCAAATTGTGCTTTAAGATCTGTTCCTGTGGCTGCTCTCCTGTGCTCATCTGTTTTGTTTTATTTTTTTTTCCCTTTTTGAAGTTAGGAACAAGACATATTTTGGAAACTATGCAGGCTGCAGGGCATCATATCAACACACTGTTTCTGTGTGGTGGGCTGAGCAAGAACCCTCTCTTTGTGCAGATGCATGCTGACATTACTGGTAAGTTAGAGGAAGTGCGGGGAGAGGAGTGTAAACTACTGTATTTTAGGTAGCTAAATACTGTGTCTTTGGAAAAATAAATGCTTTCTTTATATAGAACTGTATTTTGCTGGTTGGCCAAAAAGTGTGTAATGAAAAGTTACTTCCTGCGAGACTGGATTTCCTGAAATTTAAAGACATTTGAATAACACAGAGATGCGGTGCAAGCAAAGCTCCATACTTCGTATTGTTAGGAAACAGACTGCTGGAGAAACCTCCAGCATGATTTCCAGTCTGTGGATCTTAGACTTACAGGTTTTTTAAGAAAGTGCGATTGAATAAATATAAAAACTTTGTATGGAATTTTGAAAACTAATATGTATAAATTACATGTGAGAGATGTTTCTCACCATCAGATTTTTATTTTTAAAAATTATTCTAGATCTTCTATAGAAATTACTCCATTCAGTCAGATTAGAAGAACTTACTTAGACAGGGATAATGCCCAGTACATTTTGTAAGCGTGTTTTGCGTAAGATGTGTGTTACTAAAATCTCTACTAGCTTCATCCTGTTTGAATTCTGTTCGACTCCTGACACTTCCTGCTCGTGCTGGACATTGTATCCATTCTATAGGACAGTTCTTTTCTGAATTACTTCCATGTCTGTATCATTAATATGGTTTAGGGGACAATTCCTGGATCCTTGCTCCTGCATGGTGTTGCATTTAGTTTTGTAGAATTCCTGATGGCTGGAAGGTCCTGGGTATGTGGTTCATTACAAGAGGAGGTCTCAGGCTTGCATGGTATTTTTGGTCTCCCTTTAGCCTGTGTGTGTTGAACATCTTAGCACACCTGTGAGTCAGTTGAATATACTTTAAAAAATGTGGAAAAAATAACAAAATTTAGTTTAAAGGACTACAGAGAAACTTTGAATGATGTGTGTTTTGGGTATATTTCAAATTAAGACCAGTTGAGCTGTCATGAATAAAGTTTAAGGCTCAGATTTGAGGCATTTGGTCTGGAGATCTGACTTGCCCTAACATCAAACCATGCTTTATAACCTTGATGTAGGAGGGAAGATGAAAACATGCTCTGTGTACTTACCTGAGATGAAAACAGAAATGGAGAAGCAAAAAGCATAATGCCTATTGAGCTTAAAATTCACTAAATACGTTGTAGTCAAAGTGGTACTTTCTGTTCGTGAAAAATTATGTTGTCAAGTGTGTGCCTTTCCTTGTATAACTCAAGTGTTTTAGGTGAATTTCAGCTACGTGTAGAGTTGGGGTGCTGGTTCATGATGTGTAAAATAAAAGATCCGTGGAAAGGTATTCTGATTAAAATGTAATCAGAAGTTCTTTGACTGTAACTAATGGCCAAGTACAATTCAGCACAAAAAGGCCTTTTTGCAGTCTGGAGTTCTCCCCCATTTGTAAAATCAGTGACTGACAAGGGATGTCAGAGTTCATCTAACTGAAATGCTCTCGGTTGTGTTGAACTCATTAGAGCCTATCAGATAAAATAACTAACATTCCAGGATCAATCCCCCATTCTTTCCTGAAAAGAAAAAAATCTGAATATATTATTGTTAGCTGCAAATGCCCATGACTCAGCCATGCAGACATCCAATAGATAATTTCGCAGGCCACTTAAAAAGTATCTTGATCTTTTTGTTTGCCTGCTAAGAATTCTGTATTCATTCTGATGATGCAGGAAATGTGCAGTAAATTTTAGAGCACGCTGAAAATTGCTTACTGCTTCAATGCCTAGCAAACAGCCATGTAGCTGTAAGCTTAAGGTTTTGGATTTTCTGTTCCAAGTTGACCCAAGTCCTGAGCTGTGGTCCATCTGAACCGGAGGAATGCTCAGGTGACTGATCCTACTCTAATATTTTTCAGGTGGATTTGTTTGGTCAGAGAAATTTAAGGGATGCTGTCATTACACTAGTTTGCTGTTAGTAGTCATTCCAGCAATCAAACAAGGTCTCACTGTATGCACTTTATTTCCCTATCACTCTGCCTGTGCTAACTGTAGGAAGAAATGGCATAAAGACCACTGTGGCCCCTTTATGTCATTGAAAGTTGATTGTAAGGAGCTTTACACTGGTGGAACAGTGCAAAGTTAGCATAATGTAAGTGGATGCTTGGGGTGCAGGGTGAATTTGCTTTGTATCAATAATTATTTCTGATACTAATTTTATTTCTCATTTTGAAAAGTGTGTATTTGCCTTTTCCTCTGTAAGAGTTGTTCATGGCTCACTTTAGATCTTCCTCCAAATTTCAGCTCCTTCTAATCTTACAGCTGGCTCTCAGGAGCAGCATTTTTTGGGGCGTAATATCATTGAGGCTATTCACAGAAGGAAGCCCTCCTCCCACCACTGTGTTTGCATCATCATTCATTGAATGAAATTATCTCAGTAATGGAAATTTAGACACATGCAAAATACTGCAGGAATATTAAATTCACTGGCTTAGTGTGGATGAATGTCTAAAGTGTAGCTAGAAAAGTATTTAGACTTATGCTATTGTTTTAGGGCTTTTTTAAGGAGAATTAAGAAAGCAGGCAGATTTTTATTTGTTTATTACCCTTTTTCCTGCTATTACATTAGTAATACAGGTCTTAGAAAACTTTGTGTGAACCAAGGGAAAGTATGTTCATGACAGTACCCATGGGTGATGAAACAATAATTTTTAATTCTACTTCAGAATATATATTGAGTTTGTTTGTTTTTCCAGTGTTTTAATCTTGTTTTTGAATATCTTGCACAATTTGGAAGACAATATTTCTCTTACGATTTCATACATAGCTTGTGAAAGTTTGCTACTCATATTTTCATGTCTTCCAGCAAAACCAGACTGGCTTTGTTGGCTATATATTTAAAAACAAATACAAACAATCTTTTTTTTGTTTGTTGCAAAAGAAACAAAAAGGATACCACCCTGTTTTCCCCTCGAGGTCAACTTTTAATAGGCACGTGGGTTTGGAGGGTGTGGGTAATAGGTTTATACCAAGCCCTTTAAGGTAAATAGCCAGTGTCAAAGATCTGGGGCTTTGTTCTTTGTATGCTTTATGTTCTGCATTAATATTTTGCTGAAATTGTTTTATTTAAATTCTGCATTTTTCTTGGAGCCTGGAACCACAGAGCAGAGAGATTTACATGAATCTACAGTAGACTGTAGCTCTGAATGGGGTTGTGAACATGGTTTTCAAGTCCTTTTTGATTCCTTTTTTCTTTGTATTTTTTGCTTTAATTATTTACTGTGCCGCTAGTGCTGTATTCTTTCTAACAGAGGCATGGCTTTTTCTTGTATAGGCAAGCCTGTTGTCCTGTCCAAAGAAGTGGAGTCTGTTTTGGTGGGTGCTGCTATTCTTGGAGCTTGTGCTTCTGGGGATTTTGCATCTATACAGGTATGCAGTACCTGATTTTTTTATTTTTTTTTTTTTCATTTTTAATGCATTTTACACTTTGACATTTGGCACTGTGCGCAGACTTTAATTCAAGTGGAAAAGTTTGTACCTTCTGTGCAGCCAGACATGAGCCAGCATTGCTTTCTCTCCACCCTCTTTTTAACTTCATATGTTATTTAGGTGTATTGAAGACTCATTTGTCTTTTGACTGTAGGGACGTGCAGGTAGAAGCTGCTGTCTATGAAGTTAGGCCATGTAATTTTACAGACAAAAAAAAGAATTTGGCAAGGCTGTGATCCTGCAAGAAGGTCACGCTTTCATCTCAGTTATATTTGTCCTACTTTCCTTCCTTCATATTGAGGAATGTTAAACATAAGAAACAACATAGCGCTATTTATGCAGTAAAAAATGACACACCTATACCTCTCGTCTTGCCCGCAGTGAATGCAGAGTTAATAATGAGGATGGAACTTCATGTTTATTCATGTTATTTCAATCCATTAACAGTTGTAAAAGTAGCAGTAAGGCTTTTATGTTCAGTGGATCGGCCAAAGAATGACTTAGCTTCATTATTATAAACAACAGTAGTATACAGAAACCTGAAGAAGGGTCTGAATGCCCAAAATGATATCTGTTTTTCCACCTGGCAATTCCACTGGTAGAAGACATGTCCTGTCCCCAGGCTACACAAGGACACTAAACAGTACATTGCATCCACTTGGACAAAATTATTTATCATGATGGTCCCTATGGTGCGTATCAGGCACAGATATTTGTAGATGAAATTTTGCACAAAAACTCATCAGAATGTATTTTCTGAATAGGGCATCAGCTTCTCAACCTAGTTAAATTGACGCAGTTCCACTGGAATCAATGAAGAGCTCAACATAAGCTGAGGAACTAGGCCGTGTTTGGCATTTTTCCAAATATGAAATTTCCAAATGTGAATATACTACAGTGTGGTATAGGTTAGCAGGAGGAGCAGTTTCCTTTCATAAGAATTTTTCCATTAAAGTTAATCCCATTGCAACAGATATACAGTACAATATATATCTGTATTTAATAATTCTAGTGCTTGCAAGGAGAACTTGTTTTGATAAATACAATTTCAGTAGCAACTTTTGGTGACAGGACTTCATATTTCTTTCTTACTCTTTATTAATCTTCTGCCTTCAGATATGCAGATATTTCCTCCCAAGTTTAGGATGTTTTGCACTATTATGCAATAACTGAACATCTCAAAACTGATTTTATTAAGTCTGTCTTCATAACCATTAGAAAAATCTAATGCTGTGACATTTTCTGTGATGTGTTTTTGTATAATTTTGGTATATTCATTCACCTTTAGTTTTTAATGCTGCCCTTTATATATAAAAATATTTCAGAAGCATATCCAATAATGTCAGAACAGATATGTATCTAGACATATGTACATATATGTCAGCCTGCATAGCGCACTCCTTCAGAAATCTTTTTCAGTGAAACTAGATCCTTTGAACCAGTCATGTCACATACTTTTTAATTTAAAAAGTGTTTACTCTTTTACTGTGATGGTACGTCAGGAGGTTCCAGCCTCTTTGGCTATGGGAATGTGTTTTGGCTTGTCATAAGTACAGTGCAGGTTCTGTGGGTCTTCCTGGAGTAAACTTCTCCGAAGTGCTTACCTGTGACTGTCGGGAGCCGGATTTGATGACTACTTATGCTCCCTTCCTTTGCTTGAATCAAATAAGTTAATACCAGTACATAAAGAAAAAGAATGAGTGCAAATTTCAATGCAGTGGATAAGGAGTCTGCATAAGGAGTCTGATTTCCCAAATGCAGCCTCTGACTTTTTCAGTGCTTCAGCAGCTGTTTGTGTAAGGCCTGGTTCCAAGGGTTTTGCTAGTCAGCAGGAGAGTTTCCTTTTGTTTCACTGAATTACAGGTCAAGCCCATGGGCTTTCCTGGGATATCTCTAAGACAGAAAAGGGGAAAGTAGTTTGGAAACTACTGCTATTATACATCCCACTGGGCATTTGTAGCATGTTTCTTTCCATCATACTGCCTGTGGTGATCACTGGGAGCCAGGTGAGACCCTGAATCCTATCCAGGATGCCACAACGTCGCTGCAGTGTGAAGAAACCACCTGCTAAGTGTTTTGGCTTAGTGTGGGTTCAGAAGATTGTTGTTAAAGAGGTGTCACCTATGGCAGTATCAGTTGTATCATGCAGGAAATAGTCTAGGTTATGTAAAAATATGTTTTAAAGAATTCAGCTACATGAAATCAAGAAACAAGAAACTAAATAAATGTCTTTTGAGGGAGAGGGGAGCATAAATACATATGTAGCATTGCAGTTCCATAGCCGTCTCTTAAATTTATTTTTCTGCCACGTCTTCCAAAGCAAACCTTACTTAGAGGTGTTGCTGCAAGTATTCAGCATTGTTGTAGACTTTGCAAATAATAGAAGTTATTATCTGTCCTCTAAATAGATGGTTTATGCTTAATTATTGTGCTTTCCAAAGCTCATTGTTTGCTCAGTCTGATATTAATGGAGAAAATTGTGTGGTTTTTTACCCTCTTTCCTTATGTCTATGTTTGTTTGACGGGGAATTTTTACTGTATTTGTCCGAGTGATTTTGGTCACGTTTCTCAGAATAATTTTTGGACATTTCCACTCAATATCAAAATCAAAATCAAAATGTTTAAAAGCTATCTGGTTTTCATGGGTTGGCTCAAAATCACTTCTGATAATCTTAGTCTGGCTTTAACATGCTCTGCTGACAAAAGGACCGGCTGCTGAACAGACATGTGAAACCCACTAGTGATAAGCAATAGCACTCTCCCAGGGCACCTCGTATGGAAGTATGTGCATGTGTGCTATGTAGTATGTGCACAGTGAGTGATGCTTCAGGGAGCCAGTGAGCCTATGGAGCAGGGCTGTTCTTGTGTCTGAATGCTAATTCTGATGCTTTGGGGATGTAATGTGCATTAGATGTTAGATTTGACCTGCTTGTGCATTCTGTCAACGTGGGGATTTTCGGGCATGGGGCAGTCAAGTCAGACCCGCTGCTCCAGCAGTCTGCTCTTCACTCAGAAAATCTGGACACACAGAGAAGATCCTCAAAATCTACCAGGGCATCACTTTTAAATAGAGGAAAGAAAAGATGGGTCATCTAGGGGAGACCCAACTCTATGGTAACCTTATATAGTAATTAGAGTTAGGCTTTATTTAGCTTATGGTTAAGAAAAGCATTGGAATTGGATGGCATTTTCTTAGGAGTAAAGTATGTGGATGTGGTGGTTGCTGTTACTCTCATACGCCTGTGCTATCTTGATGCTTAGTCCTGTGGCATTCCATCATCAGGATTTGGAAATGGGGAAGTGTCTGCTTCAGAGACATTTTGGAGGATTGTTTTTCCAAGGACTGGCAGCTTACTTACCTACATATTGCTGTGTAGTGAACCCAGTCAGAAGTGTATGTGAGAAAACAGGATTCTCACCCTTCACTTTCTTGGGCAGTTGCCCACAGTGGCTGGAACACTAAAGAGCTTTTCCCCTGTCCTTTGGTATCCCTCAATAAATTTCTTCTCACAAAGAAAGAAGGACCAACGTACCTCCTGTCTCCTTTCCCTTTCCATAATACAGCAGTGACTATTTGCAGGATGCAGCATTTTGTTCTAATTCTTAATTCTCATATCTTTTCATTCTTATTTTGAGTGATTTGTGGAGTAAAGGTTTTCATGCTTTCTATTGAGCACATCTGTATTAGTACCAGAATTCTCAGTATGCTGAGCTTTTGCAAAGAAGCATTGGAAATGAAGGTTACTGCAAAATTTGTAACCATGCAGGTTAATTTGCTAGATTCTAGTGTGGTTTGAAATGCTCAAGTCCCTTGAAGCTGCAATTTCATCTTTAGGTAATTCTATCAAGGAAAGATTTATAACCTCCATCTCTCATGCCTGGTCACCATATGTTGTTGCTTCAAGGAATGTTGACTTCCCTACTTTCCTCTTCGTTTACTCTCTCTGCATTTTTCTCCTCTGTGGTAAAACTGAATTAAAACAATTGGTCTACCAAAAAGGAAAAAGAACACACAGTGTGGCAAGTTATTACCCATTTCGTCTTTTGGTTATTTAGTGTCTAGAATCTCCAGAAAGGCAAGAAAATCTTGTGAATGTCTTCTTGCAATTTGGGTTATCTTTTCATTTGCCCCTACAAATGGTACACCTTTTTTCTCTTAGTGGTTTTGTTATGTTTTGAGTGTTGTGCCTATGAACCATAACACAGCTTGGTTGAGTCAAAGAAGACAGTGCTGTGTAATATAGTATGACATAAGGATTTTTGAAATATACACTGCATTTTTGGTTTTTGGATTTTTGAAATATGTGCTGCATTGAATGAAATAACCTTAACATTGCTGGCTTAGATGGGTCAATTTCTTGGTTCTAGCCATTCCTTTCATGCTGAGCAGCAGGATCCTGGTTTTCTATGTGATTGTTTCTGTAGTAAAAATATAGTTTCCGGTTTAGCCAGCCAGCAATTCCTTCTCAGTAAAAATGTTCAATAAATAAATGTCAAAGTTTCCAGTATATCCTCATTACTCTGCCTCACTTGTATGTAATTGAAAATGGGAAGAAGGTGCTGTTTTATTTGGCAGTCATCCAGCTCTTTTTTTTTTTTTTTTTTTTTGGATAACCTACTCTTTGGGACAAAGCTGTACACCAGGGAACAGGATTATTGCGTTATAAAATCCTGCAGCCCACTGACTATTCCTTAATTGCATATTAAAGCAATTAATAAAATTACCTGTATGAAACCAGATTACCAGATTTATTTTGGATTTGCTGTCTTAACGTGGGTCACTGTTACTGGCCGCTATGGAAGAGAAGAAACTTTGTATGATTTACTATAATACATTTTACTGCTAACTTTCTGTAATCAGCTTCCAGTAATAATTTTTGGTGTAAAACATTGAGCTAGAAATTAGAGTCTACATGTCTACAAGATTTTTCAGGTATAAAATTGACTTTTAAGGGAGGTGTAGTCTTTGTTAGTTTTGGTTGTTATGAAAGTTGGTGGTATATCCTGCAAAAAGATAGGGAAAAGCTTTTTCGTTGTTTTTATAAAGCAGATTGGAGGTATATAAAAATTAGCCAGATTCTATAGAAAGAGGTGTTAGGTAGTTACCTAATCAGTGGGTTAGCTGAATTATTTAGCAGCAGTAGCAGTTGAGCAAGTGAAGTACCCCTTAGGTACAATTTGCAGCTCTGGAAGCTGTGTGGATCAAGGTCACCTGGCTCGCCTTCAAGATAATGGACACAGAGGCCATAACTATGAAGGAGATATATTGCAGACAGCGGTTTGAAGTTATGATGGTGCAGGTGAAATGATTCACTCATAACTCTGTACTAAGGAACTTGAAAGAGTTTTGTTCGTGCACTGCTTGATGATGCTTAATTTAATGGACATCTCAGTTGTCTAAGGAAGTTGGTGGGTGGTATAGCACAGAGGATGAAATCAAATAACAAAACCCACATTTTTAATGATCTTTATAAGACAAGGTTTATAAAGATCAGCCAGGAAGAACATGTGATATTCAGTGTATTCACCTCCTAACAATGAAAATGTCACAGACTACCATGAATGTAAAGAAGTTCTTGAGTGCAACAGTTAGTCCACAACCTTGGTAATGGACCAACTGGCAATTGTGAATAGACAACATTTCATAAGAACACCCATAAATAGTACTGGGACATACTCAACATTTCTGCTGACAGAACTGGAGGGGATTAGGCTATTTCCATTTCTGGATCAGGCAGTCTCTTGTGTAATTTTATTCCACTTATTTCAATGGACGTGCTTCAGTTGATGATCTGATCCTCTATTCCTCTTCCAAAGCATTACCTGTCAGGTCATGGATTGAAATTAATACAAGCGTCTTGCTGATTTCCATATTTTCAAAAGCAAGAACCAAGTGAAAGACCAGGGAGGGGATAGTTTTTTCCTTAGACTGGTAATAACTTGGGAAATCAAAAGAGGAAATAAAGTGACTTCTCCGTGTTGAGTTAGGGAATGTTGCCTTCCCTCATCTCATTAAAAATTTAAAGCACTCTTGTTTTTGATCAGGGTGAATTAGTAATTAAGTGCTATAATCAACTTGTGTAAACATAATATTGAAGGAGAGCAGTAAATTAATCATTTCGTTGGCTTGCCTTACCCAATTAATGCACCTTTTAGTAAAGGCTTCCCTGCCGTGTTGGGATGGGTTTTTTTCCTCCTGTTCCCTTAATCAGAGGATTTTGGAAAGGCAGAGGAAGGAGATGGTTGTTCTTAGGCACCATGCTGTACACAAGGAGCGTGTTAAGGTGCTGTGATCTTGCCTTCCTTTTCTTCAAAAGCTCCAAATTTGTACATGTACAGTTTGAGCCCAGGGTTTAGCAGAGACCATACTTGGGCAAGGCTGGGTGACAGCTTTTGGTTTTCCGAGTAGTGTTTTGGCTGGGTATGGCCTCTTCATCTAAGTGATTTTTAAAAAATTCCTTCCTGGATGTGTATATCATCAGTCTCAGTTGACAGGATGTGTGCTCCATAAAAAAAAGACTTTAAATTTCAGTGCATAGCTTATATACCTACTGTTAGAGACAGTATTCTACTGGTAAAAAGAGCTGAATCTTCACAGTCCTTTCATGTGTTGTTCTCTCACTTGTGATTGGCAGCGAAGTAATCAAGGGATGTCATGGACAGTTCATGATGCAGACTCTACTGCTTGCTAAGAACCAAACTGTTTTCCATGTAAGCAGCTAAGATCTTCGATGATTGTGGAGTCTATTTGCAACTAACCAGGCCTGGACTCAAAGCAGTAACTTGGCAGTAGAAGAACTTTATCCCTTTACCTCTTTCCTTGGTGTTTTGACACTGAAATACATCTTTGCCTAATTGAAAGGTGGTTTTTTTCTTGCATAATAAAGTTAGATTCAATATGGTATGCATGAAACCACCAAGATACTGGCAATGCCTCTGGCTTTTGTATAGAGTCAGCTGCCTTCTTACCAGAAATCTTTAGAGAAATATAGATGAGAGAGAAAAATTAAAAGGCAGTGATTTGATGGCTACTGTCCAGTTCCTTGTGGCCTAGTGTTTATGGTACAAAGAGTGCCTTTTTAGTTAGCATATTTTGGCCTTACTGTCAGAAGTCTTTGCAGTAAGGGTAAAAAGCAGATGAATCACAACTACTCTTTTGCCCTAAGGATGATACTTCTGTATTAATGCTGAGAAATATAAATGCTTGTCTGTCTCTGCCAAGCACAGAATGAGCTTTCAATCAGTTTGAGAGTGTGATTCCCCCCCCCCCCCCCTCATTTTTCAAGCTGCAATAATTATATAGAAGCATTTCTACTTTCTTTCAGATGACTTCAGTGGACGGTATTTCCATATGGTTGGAAATCCTCTCTTGGTGGGAGTTAAATCACACATAGAAGCACCACCGCTTAGAGAGTCAAACAGCTGAGATGTGGCTGTAGCTGGTAGCACGATGCTTTCACAAAAGTGCTAAGAAAAGTACCCTCTGTCTTGTTGCTGTTTACTGACATGTGATACGGGTTGACATCTGTTGCCCTTCTCATTTGAGGACTGTTTGCTTTACTAACTTTAACATTTCCACATTGCTATGCTGTTGAAGTGCAGATACACAAATCTCCTTGGAGTCCCCAAGGTCCTTTTATGAGAAGCAGAGCTGCCATCATTTGATATCATCCTGCTGGCTGCCTTTTATATTGGAGTTGAGAGAAATAATTCTGTTGCTGTTAAATGTTCTTGGTGGAGCGCAATGTCTAATGCTATATGTTGTCATACGTTTGATGTATTATCAGATCGGTACAAGCTGTACGGTAGTGTTTGGTTCATTGTCACATTAGATGATTTGTAGTCGTTTTATATCACTTGAAATTATTACAGGTAAAAACTTGTCTAAGAAAATGCCAAAGTTTGTTGTAGCAGTTCATATGGCTACTGAAATGACGGATGATCTTAGTCCATAATCATAATGCAAATTTCTGAGTTAATGTAAATCAGTATTGCTCCAGGATTTCAGAGGAGTGACACCAGTTTACTCCAGTGCCCTGATCCAATCAAGCACTTAGGTACATCATCTAACTTTCAAGTAGGCAAGAAGCTCAGTTGAAGATAAGCAGGGCTGCCCGTGTGCTGAAGTACTTTACTGGATCAGAGCCCAAACAGGAATCTGACACACAGTTCACGGGTAGATGACACATCTTGAAATGATAAAGGCTATTACAGCTCTTGCAATTGGTTGATATTATTACCCATTCAGAAACAAGTTGTGGATGCTATAGGTAATAGGATACAAAGGCGGTGTCTTTTGTTAAGTGCTGTCCTTTTGTGGAAACTTAGCATGCTCCATTTTAAATGTCATCCAGTACACAAATGTTCAGATTTGGAATTTCTCAGTAACTCTTTAATGACAAGGAAAGGCAGCTGCAGTAAGTCAGTAATATATTGTCTATAACAGAACTACGCATTTACATTAGCTGAGTATTTGGCACAGAAGTACTAAAGTTGGAGGCAACAATCTCAGAAACCCAGTACTTAAAGGTGTGGCCATATTATTTTTCTAAATGTAGGTGGTTTAATGAAATAGCACACTAATGAAATGAAATGAAACATGGCCTTTTATTTGGGCATTGGTGGAAGGAGATGGGGCCCTGTGTGTTGGGTTATCAATGTGACTTGCCTGTTTATTAATTCTGTCTGAGAGTGGTGATAAAGATTTTATTACTTACTTTTTACACTTATGAGGATGGACTGAAAAGGTAAAAGACCTTTCAGATGCTCAAATGACCAAAGAAATCTATTTAATCCTCTGGCTTTAGGCTGAAGGTGCAGCTGGCTTTGCACATTGGCATAGCTCCATTGACTTCACCTGAGTTCTGTATCTTGCATGCACATACCTGATTATCTTATTAGAAGCAACCATATACATGCAAACACAATCTCTTCTCTCTGTAGGCTCAACACGTATATTGTCATGCCTTTTAGCTTTTAATAAACTTGCATCAGCTGATGTTGGCAAAGAATAAGATTTAGTGTTTTGTTAATCTGCAGAAGTTGACTGTTACTAAACCAATGGTATTCTTCTCATCTGTCAGTAAGCCCAAGACCTGGCAAGCAGGAGAAAATATGCTGCCTAGAATAGTTCAGGTTCTGCTGCTGCATATTTTTGTAACAAACCATGAAATGACCATGGTGGAGTTTGTCTAAGGAGATGTACAATTAGTGGAATTTTTTCAAGTAGATTAAGAGTAAGATCAGCTTGTAGAAGTAGTTTAATAATATCACAACCTTACAGTTTTTCTAGCTTGCTGGCCCTGCCTTTTCTTGAGGAAACCCATAAATATGAGGAAACCATAAATATGTCTTTATAGTAGCTAGATACTTTCGTTAAAATGTACTGTGATCCATCTCCTTTCTATTTTAAGGACAGATCTTACCCACATACTCAGAGACATAGCTGAAGTCATTTGGACCTTGGACTCCCCTTCTGTCCAGGCCATTTAAGCAGGGAAAAGTGTGATAGCAATATTTTATAGGAAGGATGAGTACAAAGGAGGATGCCGTGGATCCCTTGTAATTGTCAGGAGCCAGTAAGGTCCTTTTCAGAGCACGTCTTGCTTAAATGATGTTCAGGATGTCAAACCAGTTAAAGTCTCTCTGCCCTCACCTCTTCAACAGCTGAGCAGAACAACGTTGAAGTTATGCACTAGAGAATTGGAAACTCAATCTGGCTACATTGTGAGATTAATTTTCCATCTGGGATTTGCACTCTTGCTATGTCAGCGCAGGGGATCAGACTGTTCTGTGGCAAAGCACAAGCATGTAGAGTCACAGCACTAGCTGTCTGAAATGCTTGAGGTTTTTTCACAATAAATTTTTTGAAGGACATTATGATCACTTAGTTGTGGGATTTGATGCCAGTAGTTCGTACCACCAGGACATACTTTTGCCACCCTATATTTGAAGAAGTTTTATAACTTACATGTACTATATTGTCCTTTCTCTTAAAGGTGTCTAGAGGGGTTATTTCTCAAAATTTGCCCTATCTGTATAGTTTAACAAGACTCTGTTTACTATCTAGGCATTTCCAATACATTTCATTTTATTGTGGTTAACAGTAAAGACACTTTCCTTTATTCCCTTTCATATAACCATGGATCTGAAATGGTAGAGGAGAGATCCCATAACCTTTATTAGTTTTATTAGCAATAGAAGGCAGTTGCTTTATTAGCATACTGGCTTTCCTCATCCTCAGAATCGGAATCCAGTTCTCGTTCTCCTTTTTTTGTTCAGCTAAGTCATAGGTTCTTGTTTCCTTGGTTTCTTAGCTAGAGACATATGACAACCATTTCCAACCCTTGCTTTCTTTCTTGTTTTGAAGCAACTTTTCACACTCGCTGTGCTTAAACATTTCTGAGGCACAGTTTGATACTAGAAATTGGACAGTGACATGTAGAGAGAATCCATATGAAATTGCTTCATGGCTCTGTTTTGTTTTTATTGGGACAAGTGTTCACGTAATTATTAGCAAGACCATAATTGTCACTCTTGAGCGAAATCTAAGCAGAAGGGCTAACCACCAAGTGGGCATGGAAAAGCATAAGTTGCAGATTTTTGCACAAGATGCTCCTCCAGATGAGGGTTGAAAAACACTAGAAGAACATGAATAAAGAGAACCGCTGTGCCCGTATCTTGCTGTGCCTTGTAAGTGTGTATAAGTAGCAAAGTGAGTTGGACTGTCGTCTTTCACAAGTGCGCTTTTCAGGTAAGAATAATTTATAGGGGATGTACTCAATGTGTAGTACTCCTAGGGGTTGCATTCAGCAGAGCATTACTAACCTTCAGTACATAAATATATTTCGATGCAGGTAGAGCCTGGTTGTGTGAGCACCTGCTGTAAGTTGCTGTTTCCTGCACAGCTTCCAGATAGTCCTTTCCCCGGTAGAAATTTCAGGGAGGAACGTGAGTGTGGAAGCTCTAATGGGAGCACGTTATTCTGTCAAGGAACAGAGTAAAGTGATGTGGCAATGCAGTCCTCACTAAGCAGAGTGAGGAGTGGTTAGATCTCACCATGTCACTTCTTTCGGAGCTCTGGAAGCATAGGAGACCCTGCAAGGGAAAACACTTTGGAAAACAAACCAATTTCTAATCAGTATTTTCTTCTCTGAAGAATCTCTCCACAGCAAGAGTATGTGTGGAGGGCTGTACCATCACCAAGCCCAACCTCCCCCTCCCAAAATTGTGAGGTGGAGGGTGATAATGTGTCACATTTGGAAGGTCCTTTCATTGCCCAGCCCTGTAGCTCAGAATTGAGTTAAAACACCTTGGATATATTAGGAAAATATTGCTGAGTCTAGCACTTGTGTCAGACTCCTTTTGCTTTCAAAATGTCTGGTAAGACTTGAGTTTTGGCTAATTTTCCCAGACTAGCGTCTTCCTATCTGTTGTCATGAAATCACTAATTTCTGTCAACTTTAAGTAGTTTAGATATTGAATCCAGTATCTTTAGACTAGACTGGGGGAAGCAGTGCTCGAGTGTCTTACAGCAGATAAATTGGATATGTGTTAGCCTCTAGGTTGGAAGCTGGCACTTAGCTTAGGTGAAAGAGATGAGTAATGGCTCTAAAGATGCTAAGCTATTTGAAGCCCTTCTGATAAATGGGGTCTTTTTGTGATGAGCTATCCTCACTTTCTTTGACGGGCTGGTATAAAAGCTTTGTATATACAAGCACATTACTCATTATTTACTGGTGGTGGTTGTAAGGTTGTTTAATTTTGCAATAGTCCCATCTAAGGGATGATTCTTGCATTGCATGAAAGGGAGACTAAGCAAGCTTTGCTTTCCATTTGCTTTGTGTAACTTTGCCCCTGTGGAAACATTGGATAGCAGGCACGTTTGCCATAAAACTACAGACTTATGGCTTTTGTAACATGCAAGTTCCACTCATCCCAGAGAAGAACCAGAGGACTGGCATGGAAAGAGAATAAAAGAAACATGAGAAAGAAGATAGGTGTGGTGGAGAATGGGGCTTTTCTTTTTTGGCACTAAATCCCCGATATCCCCACCATCGCCCTCTCCCTACTCCCACTCTGATGTTGTTTATTCTTTCCTCTTGTATTTTTGCTGCCTTCTTGTTTGTGCCTCTCTTCTGTTTATTTTTTCCCACTTCTTGTCTGTTGATTCTTCTTCTCTTCTCCTATTTCATGTTAATCCTCTCCTTTTGTTCTCTCTCCTTCTTTCCCTGCTCTTTCCATATCTCAGTCCCTTACCTGCATCCTCACGTAATAAAAAAGCATAGAGGGAAGGGATGGCTTGCGGCTCATTCAGTGCTGATCCCTCAGGTCTACTCTCAAGGCTTGTAGGACTTCAGTAAAGCATTGTGGTGTATCTTCTGTTTTATGGGTACAGCATAGCCACACAGCACTTCTTGGGCTGTGCCAGTGTTCTTGGACTGGAAGAGGAAAGATTTATGATGACACTGATCACAGTGCTAAAATAAACTGCCCTCCCTTAGCCAGAGGAATACGAGTTTGTAAATGCCAGCGTTTTGTACACAAAATGAAGGACACCAGATAAGGAAGCCAGCTGCCTAGGTTAGCTGTTCAAGATCTGAAAATGGCAAGTCTTTAAAAGCAGAGAGACAGAAAAAGTCATTTATATTAAAACAAACTCTGTCATGAGTCATTTGACTTCTTTTTCTCTTACACACATAGTTTATGTCTCAGGCCTTCTAAGGCCCGAGTAACATCTGATACTCTTTAGACTGAGCCGGCTCTAATAGGAGTAGGTTCCTGCTTCCAGTTACAGTGTACCACTTAGAACTCTATTTAATTTGAGTCTTGTGTTTACAGGCTGTAACTATTACTTATTTGTCATTTTTATGGTAATAGAAAAGATTGTTTGTCTGTGATTCTGTCCCAGCCATGCTGTTGAAAAGTTCTGTGTTCTCAGCAGCAGGAGAGAAAAAGTGACTCGAGATGGGCTTTGGCTTTTTATCTCATTCATTTTTCTCATGTGGCTTCAGTCATGCAGGTCAGCAGGCACGAGTGGGGAGGCAGGTCCCTTGCCATCCCTCCCAACCACTGCCTCAGTCTAACAACATCAGCAGAGCATTGCTCCACATTTCTCACACAGTTTGCATATGAGCTGCACGTGATTTTTCTTCCTTTCTACTTTAAAAGAGATAACAAGAAGTGTACACTGTCTGAAAAATACAGCTTTGCCTTTTTTGCCCTTTTTTTTTACTTTGGTCCTCTTCCTTTCCTTCGTCTCCTCCCTTTTGCTCCCAGGTTTTTGTTTAAATATTTTTACCAAGTGCTTCAGGTGTGAAAATAGTTAATTGCAGCTAGAAAATATGAAAGGTGTATGAATTCTTTAAGTCTCACTAACTGCTTGTGCCAAGGCCTATATAGACCTGAAAGGGGAATGTGAAACACAGCCGAAGGTCGGAAAAGCTTACCGGGGGGAAAGGGTTCGGACACCCCAGCCAGCTTCCCCGGGCAAGGATAACCCTCAGGACCCGCTGCTAGAAGTGACTGCGCCTTAATTAAGCAGCATGACTCTTGTTCCCCCTAGTGGCTAATTACACAGGATGTGTTTCACACGAGCATTGCCTTTGGCTGCCTTTCCACTTCCCTGCCTAATTTTCCCCCCATCCACATTTTTTGCTGTGTTTTGTAACTTTCTCGGTTTCTCCGAATGATGGCATTTGACATTCGATTGTGACTTTAGGAAGCAGGAAGATATGCTATGGATAGATAATACCTTATATCTGCAACACAGCAATAGGATTTAGGGTTTGAGAGGTTTTTGCACATATTCCACCCACGCACGCGCTGGGTTTTTTCTGCAGCATTAGCGGTAAGGGTTAAGGAAGAAGGGCTTTTATTTGTGTATCAGCATCCCTGTTTGTATTGTAACTCCTCAAGTATGAACAGATATGAATGTCCAGAAATGTTAGACACCTCAAATCAGCAGGCTTGTTTAATGTCCTTGAGATAAGAACTGAATTGCCTGGCTTTACAGATCAAACAAATACCATGTAAAATGTAGTGTAGTATTTCTTAGTGACAGAGGAAAAAAACCCTCTATGTTCCCATGCAGTTCTTATTAGCAGCTTGGCAGTGGGAGATAATGCATATATTGGGTGAAACTCATTGGCTGTACTAGTTCAAATCTAACATAAACCATTGTAGTATCAAGTTCTTCTGAGGTTAACTTGGTATAAATAAAAGCAGAATTTTGCCATGAGAACAAAATGTGTGTTACCTAACTCAAGAGTCAGAGTACATGGGCTTTATTCCCAGCTTTGCCACTGACTCTGTCTGTGACTTTGGGCAAGTTGTTTAACTTTGTTCTTCATCCAACTGATTTGTGAAGCAGATCTAGTGATGTTTAAGTACTTCATAGGCTGGTTTTATAGTTATATTAAAGGTGATAGAATGAAAAATGCAAAGAAAATGAATGATGATGCTAATGATGTTGCTCTGGTGGATTAAAATAAGTAAGAATGGAAAGGCTGGTAGACTGACAACCCAGCTGCATATAATTGGAAAATCTTTTGACCTCTGCACAAGAAAACAAAAGCTTACTTTAGAACCGCAACCAGTTTATTATGTGTGGGAATTTTCATTGCTATATGTATAATATGAAAGATGGTGGATATAGTATGACATGAATACAACTCAGAAGTTTATATCAATTTTTAATATTTAGAGCATTCATGACTTTTAAAGGTTATATTATACATTTACAATAAAATGCATTTCATATGCAGAATTCTTGTTTTTAGAAAATACTTGGGCAGCAAAGGGAGACCACATCCTTTAAAGCACAAATTCACTCGTGGCTTGTATTGGCAATTCCTTAGGAACAACAAAGGCTAATTCAAGATCAGCATTTTCATTCACAGGCTTGTAGCTGTAGACATCTAATGCTGTATCTAACACATAACTGAGAGACTGGGTGTTCTTTTTGCTCAAGTATGGAACCTTCTAAACTGCAGTTGCAGACGTTTGCTGGAGACTTCTGAAAATCAGATGTCATCCTTTTTTGACTGCAGTGCAATCAGGATTAGCAGAAACAACAGATGCATCTTGCATTGCTGAGCATTTTTTGATTTGCATCTGAAACTGGTTTGTGACAGGTCAGTAACCCAATGAATGTAATGTAAAACATTCAACAGGGTAAGACCTCCTTGTTAGAACTGTATCCTTTTTCTTGCATGTCTGGGTTGTATTTTTTTTTAATCAAGTTACTGAGTTGTAGAATGGCCTGCATTCCTTCTATTCCTGTAAAAATGAAATGACTGACAGCTTTTCAGTTGCACATGATCCTACCGTTTATTAGAAGAGGAAGAGGCAAGATAGGATCCTACCAAATTTTTCACGTATTATATATAGAGAAGAGATTGTTGAGCATGAGATAACTGCATCTTATCAAGCAGTCTGTTACTGATCTAGTCTGATTTTATATAGATCTGCACAAATTAATCTAAGACCAAAAACCAAGCCAGAGCAGAACAATGGGTAAGTGCATTTAGAAAAGTTGTATAGTAAAATTAAGACTTTCATCAGATAAAAGTAATTTAATTTCCCTCCTCTCGTTCTATACTTGTCACAGCCAAAGAAATACCTTTGAAGAAAAACTAGCTTTTTTTTAGATTTGCTATATTAAGCAATTTCCAAAGTACAAAATTGTTGCTAATGGAAAAGCGAAACAAATCTGGGATTTTGAGCTAGTGCAGTATTCGTGCAAGTAATTAGCCTGTACAAAAGGAGCTTTCATCTTGAAATGACAGATAAGCGCTAAGGACAGGATTGAAAACTGTAAATATGTTAGCACTTTAAGCGAGAGCAGAGCTTCAGCACTTGTTAGACTCATCAGCTGCTGTAAACAATATGGATCTTTGAAATGATCTCTGCTGAGATCTCAGCACATTAGATAATGATATAGTTGTTCATTTTTGCTTCTTCTATTTTGTTTTTTCTTTCAGAAAGTACTTTCTGCAAAGAATAGGTCTATGGTGCTGCCAGCACACACACTTATCTTTCTCCATGAGTAGACCCAGTGGGGGCTGCAGAGTCACTGTGGGGAGTAAAGAACAAGCCTGCAGAGCTGGGCTCTGCCCTTCCCGATTTATGCACAAGTGAGGAACAGTATGTGCAGCTGCAGTACAACTTTCCTCTCGTGGCTGTGCCTCTACCCAAGACTAGGAAGGGCTCTTTGAGGTCATCCAGGCTCGGTTCACAGTTAGGATGCTTCTTCAAGTACAATTTTAAAAGGCAGGCTGTTCAGGAGATGGTGGTGGTAGCAGTTGCTCTTCTGTAGTGTTGTGAAGGGTTAACAGGGACTGAGCTGCAACAATGGAGGGTTTCATGTTGTGAAAACTGCATACAATAGAAATTAATTTGAAACCAATAAATCGGCTTTGCAAAGGACACTATAAAAAGCTTGCATACCACGATAACTCGCAAACGCTTGCTGACCTCGCTGAGGTTCTGATTGGTGACCTACAAGTGAAAAGCTCCATGAGCCATTTGAGTCTCTGCTATTCATCTTTTCTCTCAGCTTGCTGTCTTTAAATGAAAGGCCAGATCCTCAGCAGCAGGAATTGGCTCCATTCTTAGGATCAGCTGAATTGTGAAGCACAAAGTGTTTTTTCTTCAGTTGTGTCCCACATTGGCTAGATTTCCCTCCTAAGTGTTTGACGTTAATCTAGTGGTGTTATTGATTCCCATGGAATATATGAGAAACTGAGGTGCAGAAAGCTTGCATGACTTGTCCAAGATTAAAATTCAGGTGCTGGCATGTCTGATTGCCCTCCTTACAGGCACAGAAGTTGTGCTGGGAAGAGCTTTCCCCCATAAGCACTTCAGGAGCAGTGGGTTAGAAACTTCTCATTAAAGTGAGGGAAGGGGCAAGGTTTGCCTGGAAATAGCAGCCGCAAGGTGCAGCTCACTGGGGGCTTCTTAAAAAATGGGAAATGGGGTAGGATAGCAAAGTAGAAGTAGGAATGGTGACTGGCTGGGTGTTGTAAGGTGAGAACGTCCCTCTGGAGGGATTCAGTGCTCTTCGCCTTTCCCAGAGATAAAAAGGACAGCTTACAAACAAGCTCACCAACCTTCCCACCTGGCCAAAATTTGGGGGTGGGAAGGTAGAGTCTGTCTAGTGTGCTCCCCTCTGCAAGATCTCTACTTTCAAGATAACGCCTGGGGCAGGAGGGTGCTGTATCAGATCTCAGGCTGTGAACCAGCCGAACTCTGCTACCACTTGATGACTCACTCACATGCTAACTGCACTTTTAATTCTAACTGGTGTGTTTTCAGACAGAACCAGCTATTGTTTTGGGCACAGTCAATTATAAAATGTGCTCTTTTTCTATTTGCCAGATGAATACAAATGCTTTCTTAGAAGGTCTCCTAAGGAAAAAGATGCCTCAGATACCTCTAAAAATTCCTGCTGGCAATGCTGGGTGGCAGGTTTAGATTTGCTCATTAAAAGAGGTTATGTAACATTACTGTAATCAAAGGCTCTTTTATGGCTCTGGGGCAGGTGGGGATTAATAGCCCTTGTTTTTGGTTTTGTATAGAAAAATGTCAGGCCTGACAGCTAGAGTAGTGATGAGGGTAACTTTTGACATTTACCAACAAGAATAGTTTCTTCCCGATCAATTTGTGTAAGTTGGCACATACAGGTTTTTCTATGCAATAAATGTAATTGCAATACACAGAGAGGTTGTGCATATAAAAACGTTCCTACTTACCGAGAAGTTTTAATGCTAAAGGAGGACTGTATTTACCATTTCCCAATGGCTTCCAAGAGGTACAAGTCAAACTTTTTAGGAGCAAGGGGAGCAGAACACCTATTTTGATGTGACTATTGCAGTTTCTATGTCCACAGGAATCCCACAGTTCAGGCTGGGATTCTCCCTTGCTGCTGTTAGAGCACATTTGGCAACAGACTGGCCATCCCATCCATCAGACCAGGCTTCTCAGGTTTTTAAGGAATCAAGAGCTTTCTAAAATTTTGTAGCAATATGTATCCAGCATTTAAAGCGCTTTTTAGGAGCAGCGGTCTTCTTAAAGGACAGTTTTAATGGCTGAAGAGCAAATGAGAGCAGCTTCTCATCCCTGGCTGTCTCTGATTTTCAGGCCTAGAGAAGAGAGGGTGCCCCTGTTTTTAACAAAACTGGATAATATCATCAGCTGATCAGTGTGCCTTGCTTCAGCTCTCGCCCAGTTTAGTCACTTGTAGCCTCTAATTTGGGAAAGGAAAATACTTTCTGGAACAGTGTGCTAGAAAAGGTTGCTAACTCCTTTTCTGTAGTAATCATGGCAAGGAAACCAAATGCCCTCTGCCATAGACAGCTATCTTCTCTGTACTGTGCTTCACAAGGAGAAATGGCTATGCAGTCCAGTTCTAAACTCTTAACAGATTTCTCATTTCTTCTAGGTTTTACTCTCTGCCCACCGCATATTGGATATCTATAAAATATCAGTTTTCTCTTAAGTGATATTTTAATTTTTTGTTGGAGATAGAATGTCTGCAAGGTTACCAGCAAGGTTCTCTTCATATCTGAATGCGGTTTTACTCTCTGTTTTAACATCTCAACCTTCTGCTGGTGTACAGTAGTGAAATACTTTTTTTTTTTTTTTTTTAAAGGTCTCGTTTTTTATGAGCCCCTGTCCAGGGTAATTTCCCAATTGCAGTCCAGATTGGGTAAAATGTAAGCATATTTCTGAGGTATAGGGCTTTTTTATAGTAAATCACACATCAGATTAACTAGATAAAAAATAATCCCAAATCAAAACTCACAGCACAGATTTCCCTCATTAACCTCAGGTAGACACTGGAGCATGGCAAAGAATATATTTGAAAGACGAGGGGAAAAGGAAAGTCTTCTCAGCCGGTGTTGGAAAGAATAATTAGATGGAGAAAAGTGAAATGTTGCTAATAGTTTCATTTTCTTGATGGAATAACCCTAAAGCAAAGCGTAGGCAGAAGTTGTTTTTATGACAAAATCCCAGCTAGATACCCCAAAAATGTTAAAACCCACCAAGTGGGGAAATGAACAGAGACGTGTGCAGATTAATTAGATCGAAAAAATGTTTTGACAGCATAAGTGAACATATGGAAAGAATTGAGAGAACCCGATCCAGCTCCCCATGTGTAAATGATGCCTTAGCCATAGCTCATAAAGCAAATACAGATGCAAAAAAAAAAAAAAAAAAAGGCAAAAAAGCCCCTTTCCTATCCTCTCCCCCCAGTAAACCCCAGTCCATTGCCAGATGGCAAATAAAAATTTGAACTCAATGACTAAACGCAAGGAAAGCTGTATGTTCAGCGTGAATGTGAAAAGAAATCAGCTGAATAAATCTGAATTTTGCACCTTAAAGGAAGTGGTGCAGTTTAACTAAATATTGTGTCAAGTACACAGCCGAGTGTCAGGATATCCTGTGCGGATGCAACTTCTCTGTTTTACCCTCCCTTGTCCAAATGAATCCTCCTGCTTTCTATCCAGCTCATTTCTTTTGTTGTGCAAGTTAGTGTGGAAGCACACACCTGCCCTGCCTGCCCTGAAGGTTTTACCACCTAAAATTGAGGGTAAAAGCATTAGGACAGATACTGCAAAGCAGAGGGTGAGAAGGGAGCCAGAAAAGCAAGATAACTTGTTCCAGGTTGGGCAGAAGAGCAGCGCTCCCAGGCTTGGTTTAGTCCATCGCCATCAGTGATGAGTATGGAGAGGGCTGATTTAGCTTTTAGCTATAGTGCAGTCCCCTGCATCGGGATCTGATGTAGGGATCTGCTCTCTTGGCTCCCAGGTGAGCTTCCTTTCTGTTAACAGAGCTGCCTGTCAGCATAACATTTCCAAGCCTAAGAAGTGGGTTAAATCGATATATTTTCATGTGGTTTATATGGACAAACCTTCTTAGTCTATTGTAACAGTGATGCTGTGTGTGATTAACAAATTTATTCCACCTCAGAAGGGGGTGAGGGAAATGTACTGTCTGTCCCAGTTGGTGATGTAGTCAGGGAGCCTCCCCTTTGGTAACGAAGCTGTCAGCCGTGGCATCGCCACCCACAACATGGGACCGGCAAGGAGGCAGAGTGGGCCCCAGGTTGGGGCAATCAGCCTGATGGGCAGGCTGGGCAGACCTCCGTGCTGCTGTGATTGCATCTTATCGGTATCTGTGCTAGCCGTATTAAAGCTATCTTGGATCTTCATACACAGACATTGTAAAGTAGACATATGCTTCGTGAATAATCTATACAAACTCATGTTGGGGTAAGTGCAGCTAAACCATGCCCCCCAGCTCTGGTGCAGACTGCTTAGATGTTGCCCACAGACTGTTGATTCATGGCACCCAGTGCCAGCAATCTGTGAAACTGAAACAGGAGCTAAACACTTGGGCTCTTTCCATTGCCTGGGTAAGCTGAAACCCCTGCTAAGCTGTCAAGTTTGCATCCAAGCAGCTTTGGGCACTAAGAGGTGCCAGCAATGGAGCCCTCACAAAGCAAACTGCTTAATTATTTGATAGTCAAAGGCAACTCGGGGGAGCGCAGTCAAATCAACAACAAACCAACCTATATTTAGTAGCAGTGTGGCTGGACCTTAGACCCAAACATAGTTTCCAGCTGATAGATGATGTGGCAATCATAGCTGACCCTCATCCCATTCTAAATTTGGTCTGCAGAATAAGTAATTAATATCATCGCTAGCATGACAAGCCACCCTTTACAGCAGCTGCATTGCCACTGCTGCTCCTCTTATGGCTTTGTCTGTCGGCTGGCCAGCCTGGCTGAAGCACAAGCTCTCTGTGACACCAAGCTAAGGTGGCCACAGTCTGTCTGACACTCAGTGTAGTCACTGAAGCAGAGTAAAAGTAGGTGCTCTGGAGGTAGAAGTGGTACCGTGGCCTTATCTGCACTTGTCTGTACTGTTATGTGATCTCTTTTCTACTTGTTCTTGTGTCTGATAGTAAGGAGTGAAAACCATGCTCCTACAGTACAGGACAGGTCGAGTGATAACGTCCTTTAATGAGGCATGGAGGGCTGCAGTAGGACTGAGAGCTCTGTGTACCACCTACAATGCAAAATTAGGGACAAACCTAGAGTTTACAAACTGTGTGTACAAGCCAGATCAAACCTGGGGGAAAACAATGGGTGCAGCCTATTTCAGAGAGTGGTAAATGACACTTAAAATAGTAAATTACATGTCCCAAATAACTCGGGGAATCTGTTGCAAACTTTCTGAATCCTGATTCAGTGCTTGAACCAGAAAACTACCTTGTCTCAGTACTGAGGATCCCTCGCGCTGGCCTCTGACAACTGAAGCTGGATGGTTTACGAATAGAATAATGCTGGGCTTCTTCTAAGCTACCTGTCTGATTTCCCTCCACCACAGTAACAGTCTTTAATAAACAAATGCATAAAATATTCTGAGATGGGCCAGTGCTGTTATCAAACATATGGATAGTGAGATTCAAAAGGCCAGTGACTTTTCCTGGAAGACAGACTTGAACTCAAGTCCTGAGTGTCCTGCTTGCTGGACTTCCATCCTTCCATCCTCTTCTCCTTCCCTCTCTGTAGTCTCACTTACAGACACAGACAGACAGAAACACTCTCGCTCTCTGAGGTTTGATATGAACACAGAAACCTATGTTGGAACAGAGCAAAAGGAAAATACAAGCTTGTGTGAAATTTTCCACCTTTTCACTAAATGTATGAAAGCCAAATTTTCACACTTTGGTCTTAGGTGTGAAATTTTTGCTCAGCTCTAATATTTATCCATAATGTGTTTTAAAACTTGGCTCGCTTCATTCAGAATACCACAGAGAATTGAGTTACAGATTCTGGGCTTTGTGCATGCTGCCAAGATCTGCCCCTATAACTCAAACAAATTTAAGGGGGGAAAAAAAACCACTAGAAAAATATTGTATATGGTCCATCACATGCTTTCTTCATGCAGTCATATACCACTAAAAAGTAATGTTCTGCTAGGGCCCTGTTACATAAATACATTCATGTAACTCCTGTAAGCATAGATAAGATGAATTTTGCATCTCCAGGCTATTGAATAAGCAATCCCTAAATAAAAGCCTATAAGAAAATAGCAGCCTTGCTTACAATTCTTAGAAAAGTTTAAAAGTATTTCTTGAACATCAGCATTTCAAGAAATCTATTTATTCCCCTCAAATCCAAATATATCTGTGACTGGACTTCTTAAGATGATGTTAGTTAGCATCTCTTAGTCTTAGCTTATGTGTGTGGAATAGCGATGAGTGAGAGAGAGGTTCTTCACTGTTGAACAGTAAAAATTATTACATATAATGTTATTTACTGTATTTTTTATGAGGACTTAGAATTGTAAAGAAAGTCAGTCTGTTAGTTTGGAGGTACTTACACCTACTGAATTCTGCAAATCAGAACAAATCTGGTGGAGCAGAATATTCCTACATTTCAGTCTATTGTGAATGGGGCAACTTACACATTATTTTCTGCTGGTGCTGGATCTGTGACAGTAGAGCTCTTCAAAAACACCAGAGAGTCAAGACTGACCTGAGTGGGAGTCTGGGTAATATTTTCAGGGTAATGAAGGCGAAATTTGCGTTTCTAGGCTCTGTATGGTTCAGAAGTTGAGACTGACCTTCCATGCATACACTCGTGTCATTCACAGGAATATGTGAAGAAGCATGTCTGCTGGTACAGATTTCTCACTGTGTTTGGCTGTAAGAATGGCAGCATTTGATCACTTGGCTCCGCAATAAAAATGAATACAATTTCCTACTTTTGCATAAGTACTGAGATGAGGTGAATTAGCAGCTTCAGACTGGGAAGAAGAAGAGTAAGCTATGCATCTCATTCCAGCTTGTTCTGAGATTCTTGAAATTAATTCTGTTATAATTTATGATCCAAAACTGGTTTACAGCAGAGTTATTTTTCATCCTTCCCATCATTCGTAGGCCAGTCATTTTTGGTGCAACAGAACCATGGCTGTCACTGGACAAGCCATAAACCAGCAGCATTCACAGAGAAAACTTGCTTCATTTGCATTTGAGTACACCTCTTGGTTTTCACATTGTCTAAGGATCCTTCTTCCAAGTAGCTGGCACACTGTTGCTGTAACTGGAGCATGGTATACCCCCGCAATTTGGTGAGCTTTGCTGTATGCTTTTGTACGTGCAGGCCAAATGCTTTCAGCCGCTGAAATTGTACAGTAAAACCTTAGATGGTATGTGGTTGTTTTCACTGTTAATAACTACGCTAGGTAAAAGTCCAAAGATTTCTTGGGATTATCAAAACAAGTAAGTGGGGAGAACACAGCTGGGAAACTGCATTTGTGCCCAAATGCCTCATCCATTTAACTGTGGATACAATTTTTAAAGTACCTAAAAAAAGCAGAAGCCCAAATTCTTAAGGGGACTGATGTTCCCAGCTCATTAATTTCAATGGGATTTAGTTACTTGACTTCCTTACCGAAGGCTGACATCCCTACATCTGATTTCTCATTTGATTTGTGCTTTTAAGAGCCTACATCCCATTAATTTTCGGTAATATTCAGTCACACAAGTCCTTGAGTCACTACTGAAAATCAGACTTAGGGACTATTCCCAAGTGGGCTGATCTTCCTTGGCTCCCTCTGTAGTCCCAAGGGAGGTGGGCCCCTCTTGTGGGATGAGCAGGATCATGCTGGGTGCTCTGAGACAGCCCTTGCAGGAGCCCATTGCCTAGGGAATCAGAGAAGCTCCATCTCCTGATCTAAAGATAGCCCCTGTAAGCACCTCCTGTGGGCTCCTGATGCCAGGCTGACATGCTTTCCCTGGTGCCTCCTGGCGTGACAGAGTCGCTTGCTGCACTGCGGCTGCCACACAGCGTTAAAAGCCTTTTCCTGTCCATTATTAAAGGGGCAGCGGTTGAAATTCCTAGCTTTTACGTGCTGTGTCCAAATAGGGTTTCCCTAGGAGACAGGGTTTTCCCTGGGTTCCAAATAGGGTTTTTGTGGGAGACCTACTGCCTGTTGAGGCTACCCTGGTGTCTTAAACTTATCCCCTGCCCCAGATCATGCTGAAGAGCAGAATTCAGCCCCCAGTACCAAATGAGTTTGAATGACTACTGACCTTCCCAGCTGGATTGTCCTTCCAGCAGCAAAATGGCACCTTGTTCTGAAATCTTGGTGGGCTTTGGAGAATTTGGTCCCCTGGGCCTGTGTTCCTTCTGTCCCGGGCACGGTAACCCTGTTTGACTAACTCTCTCCATGGTAAGCAGAATGTTTACTGGCTTGTATCTGTCTCAGCTTTGACACTCTAACAAAAGGTTAGAAATCATGAATGCATCCCTTTATTTCTGCTCCACAGTGCCTCTCTTTTTTTCTGTGTAAACCCTTCACTTGCCTCTTGCCCAGCCTTTAGAAATGATGATCAAATGCGAACTTTCAGGGTTTATTTATAGCATAGCCTTTATGGAAAGAGAGAAAAGAAATGATTAAAAAGCAATTTTACAAAATATTTTGTTTTAAGAGAGAATTCATTGTGTTTAAATCACTGTATTCATTGTACTGTCTAGACTGGCAAACAAAGAAGATAGAGCGTCATTCAAATTAAGACTGTGAAATTCTTGGTGACTGGAATTATGGATTTGGATGTCAACCCTCAAACAAACTATTTCTGAACAGCAGTATTATCACTTTGCTATATTTAAGGCTTTGTTGGAGACAGAGCAGTGCACAAGGTTGATCTGATTCAGTAATGCGATTCTAACGTTCCTTTGTTTCCAATTTCATTATAAATTCATATTTTCAATGTTCTGTTCCTCTTTGTCCCTAGAAAATTGTTGAAAAGACTCTCCTCTGGGAGTAAAGTTTTTGTTCAAACTAACAATGGCCAAACTGACTTTAAAAAACAAAAAAACACACAACCAAAATGCAAATTAGGAGAGGGAATTAATTTAGGATATTTTGAGCAACCTAGATTGAGTGAGTTGTTGAAAATTGCTGGCTGTCTATTTTTTTTAAATGTTATTCCACATTCCCGTGGTAGTTGCTGTGAGACCTTAATGCTGTGGATTCTCAAAGATCTATGTATTTTCAGTAGATTTAAAAACACAAAAGTATTTTACCTGATAAACTGGAAAGACATGGCATCTTCCTCCTTAGCTAAACGTGGATAGATGGGTGAACCAGCAGAAGATAAGCAGCAGTGTTCCCTAGTTTAGATCAGGGCTTGAAGGACTGGTTTTCCTTTAGGGACCTCTCCAGCCTGTCCTGCTGCCGGCCCCATCCTAGAGTCATAGAATCATTTAGGTTGGAAAAGACCCTTAAGATCATCAAGTCCAACCATAAACTCGGAGCAGCGGCTCCCTCCCCAGCTGCCTGTGAGAGGATGGGGCCTCTGTGCCAGCAGTTTCGGGTTTGGGGAGACGTCACAGGGAGTGTTAGGAGGCTTTCACCAGCCCTGTGGAGACTTGGTTTCACCCTTTGAAGGCCGCTGCTGCAAAGTGGTTGGTCTGAAGGCTGGAGTGTCGCAGGTGCCCCGTGTGGTGTTGGGCCTCAGCAGGGTGGCAGAGGCACAGGTGGGGAGCAAGGGGGCGTGCAGGAGGGAGCCCGAGGCAGGGCCGGGGCTGCGGCAGCTGGCGGGACAGCCGTGCTCGCCAAGGCTGCCCTCACACCTTCCACGCCTGCTGGAGTCAGCGCTGGTGTCTGTTCTCTCTTGAACCAGCCTGGGGAGACCTGCAGTTAGATGAGTAACAGCGTAAAAATAAAACTTGTCTGAAGATATGTTTATCTCAAAAGGCTGGCATATTTCCCAAAGAAGCAGCAATGCATTTTTCAGCACTGGAAGTCATAAGAGGCCCCAGAGTAAAGCAGACCAGGAGTGTGTAGAATACTTAACGGCAGAAGCAGAACGTGTCCTGGGAATGGCACTGTCTGTGTCCTCTTCTCTTAACCCTGCCCAGAACGGGGCAGCGGCAGGCAGAGCCTGCGTGTGCGGAGAGCAGGTAAATGGCAAAGGTTAGCCCTCCCTTTCGTTTTTTTTACACCTGAGAAAAACAATGGATTTGTCTGAGATGTTTAGACTCTTTAGATGTCTTGGGTTTATTTTTGTGCAGTATCTCCAAGGCAATTCAAGAAGAGATGTAAAGCGAGGAGCAGAAAGCAACGCGACTCTTGCCATTAGTGAGAGTGCTTCAAGGGGCTTTGCCTTTGCCTTACATTTTCTGTAAGACATGAAACTATCTGGAAAAGCAGTACTGGTTGTAACAGAGGGAATTGTCTTTTACTTTGAGGGTTTTTTTTCTGTGTGTTCATTCATTGTTTTGGGTAGCCTCTACATCCAGCTGGTCACGTAAGGGATTTGTAAAAGATAGACTGTTGTAAACAGGAACAATGCTTGAGCAAGTATCTCCTGTTAAAGAACAGGAAATAAATGCCCATTTCTCTTAGTGGGAAAGATGTCAACCTGTCCATGCCAATATTTTAATCTGGCTGGTGTGCAGAGTCTCTGCGCCGGCAAGCTCACATGTCCCAGAGAAAAGAACACACTATCTCACTGGAAGTGTTATTTCAAGGGTGTTTCTTGGGGAATCAAAGTCCAATCAACTTCTGCACATAGGAAAGAGTATAGGCGTATGACTGCCCAGAAATACTCCCTGCTGTTTTATCAGAAGCACGGACAGAGTAAATCCTGAGTGCACCATCACTGGCAATGGTTTTTATTTTGGTGGAGCCACGATCTCATCCAGTACTAACCGCCTGAAATCGACAAATGTAGAAAGTAGGTGTTCCACATTCTAGTAGCACGCTTGGACTGGCAGTATGAAAGGACATGTTGATGCTGAAGGGTGAAGCAAACATGCCCAGAACATGCCAGGTAATGCTGCAGGTTCAGCCAGCCAGGCAGGGCTAGGGACCGCCTGCTGCTCTGGCATACGGGTGGCATCCCAGGCACTTTCTGCCTACCTGTGCATGGGAGAAAGAGTACCTGCTGGCTTAACAGGCAGCCCGCTATACAGGCCAGCATTTAGGTCATGATCAGATTTCTTTAACACAGGGGAAATGGGAAACCAGAAGATGTAAGGCCTGCCATCATCTTGCTTATTTATCCTCAGAGCCTCCCTGCCTGTCCTGGGCCAGTGAAACTGTGCTTACATTCCTCATCTACGTTGTAAAGTTCTAGGAGATCCTCAGCTGTAAAATGCTGGATTAGTTGGAAGCAAAGATTTTACTACAGCAAATATTACAGCCTATAAAATCATCCAACCCTTTTAAAAATCTAGCCGTAGTATTTGACTAGATGGCTTCCAGCAGCAGCACAGTCTGACTGTTCTCCAGAGGTCATTCTGATACTCTCACAGTGCTGTGCTTTAGGCACTAACATTAAAACAGAGTTAGGGTCCTGCTTAGAAACTCCGAACACTGATAGAGATTTAGTCAGACACTGATTCCTGAATCCCGATCTTTTATCTTTAACACTGTTCCATCTGAAAGCTGTTGGTCTAATGCTCCTTGTGAAATGACTTCCACTGAAAACAGCCTGTGCCTGCTGCCTCCACCTTTGCCTGAGAGCTTGATCCTGTATTAACATCAGTGATCAGTGTCTCATTCCAGTGGGATTGCTCAGGAGAATCCGCAGAAAATCAGAATCTCACAGAGATCAGGAAAGGAACCAAATTATTTAGTCCTCTCTCTTCCACATGGGACTCTGTCCCAGAGACTCTTTCTGCAGAGGATTCTGCGAGATCTCTTCGTCTGACTTTGTTTTGGCCAAAAGCAGAGTAGGATCAAAGTCTTGTCTCTTACACCGTTATACTGGAAGGTGAGGGCAGCTCTGGGCTCCCGAACAGAACTTTGCAGGTTACCTTTAGCTTCTGGAGTGCACTCGAGTCCTCCCTTGCTGCAGGGAATTGATACTTTAAGAATATGATTAAGGGATCTCATGTACAGTACCATTTTATTTGCGAAATTTCCCCTCCGGGGATGCAATGTTTAACATTTCCTTTGGTTAGTGTAAATAGTAAAAGATAAGTCTGTTCTGCCTCAGACTCCCAGTAAGAAAGAGGAACAGATTTTGGTTTACTGAGGGGTCTGCAGTACTTTGTTCTCATGACTACTATATAATGGGATTGAACATATTTTATGCCATCTGGCCTGTTTAGCCGAAACAAAATACATCAGTAATGTTCCGATTGGTTTTGAAACATCTTGTTCTTGTCAAAAAGTATTTTAAATCAAAACAGGCTTTTCCAGTTTGTGTTTGTCTTTTACTAGGAGGCCATGGCGAAAATGGGGAAAATTGGGAGAGTCGTGCAGCCTAACCACGAGCATAAAAGGTAATCCTGACTTTTGTGTGTTCATCCGCGAGAATGTACTGAAGGTGAAGTGAAGGTCTGTCTCTTCATAGCTCTGCTTGAATGCAGTAGTATGTGTCACCCAGGTTCTTTAAGGATTGTATGCGCATCCCACTCTTTAACCTGGCTGAAGGCAGTCGTCGCTGTCGCTGTCGGTGGGACGTGAGCACCGCAGCCTGCCAGCCTGCCCGTGCCCGCGGCTTTCCGTGGCAAGCAGACGCCACCGGCAGCGCGAGGGGTGCGGTGAGGGGTGCCGAAGCTGCCAGGAGGTCAAAGCAACCCAAGCTGCATTTCCAAAGTGACTGCAGTTCCCGCCTCGCTGGGGCCTGTGCGCGGTTTCACGTCTGCTCCGCCAACGAGCCGTGTAATCCCTCAGGGAACCGGCGCATGGGGGCGGGGCGCGGCGAGGGCCCGGGGCGCGCGGGCGCTGCGGGGCCGCTCCCGCCCGCGGCTGCTCCCCGGCGCGGCCGCGCACGGGCACCCCCTGGCGGCGGCGGCGCGGCGCTGCCCGGGGGCGCGGGGTCCGGGCGTTGCACGGGTGGGGGGCCGTGAGCGCTCCTTTACAGAGCCTTGGGGCGCTGCCAGCGGGTGTAAACGGGCAGAAGAGCAGCGAAGCCCCAGTGCCTACCCACTCCCACCGCGGAGGAAAAACTGTCTGAAAATCAAAGCTGGCCATAGGGTAGACAAAAGGTGTAATTATAACTTGAAATCACTTGTTTGGGTGGAATCTGTGCTCTGGCAGCATACAGGACTCTGATCCTAGTAAAAGTTGTAATTAGGAAGGAGTCAAAGCTTCTTTGATGCTAAGCGAAGGAAGTAAACATGTCTATTACAGGGGATTTCAATCTTAAAATCTCAGGCTTTGTTGAAATTAACTTTCAGATTCTATGACAAGAAATATGAAGTATTTTTGAAACTTGTGGAACATCAGAGAGAGTATCGCTCCATCATGAACAGCTTCTAATCCAGAGTTGTGTAATCTGGGAACAGCAGGGATAACGAATTTCCAGATACTTGTGATGAGGGTAATTTCTTCTTACTGTACTGTCCATGTTAAAACTATACTTTTATTATTTAAAGTGTACATTTTAATTTTTAATGAGAAATAAAATGCACTCACTTCACTGCGAAGCACTGGGTATTTTCTGTCAATAATCCGTACAACGCAGGGACAAGGAATAATCATTTGCTCCAGTCAGAGAAGACAAGAGAACCAGCTGCGGGTACCCCGGTGCCGGTGTTTAGACTGGCCACAAGCAGGAACAGCACAAGGAACAACATAACTGACTTGATGGACTTGAATTGCTGCCCTTTGCCGTGTTTTTCACAGGTAACTACACCTGGCATCACACATGGTCCTTTTAATTTTACTACCTGCTACAGCTAAGACCCAAACATGATTTCCATTGGAAAGTTCTGTTTGTTTGGGGTTTTTTTCATTCTGATTATAGTACTTCTTTGGTGGCTGATACTCGAGAATCACTTTTGCAGCTCTGCAGTCTTTTTGTCTCTGTTTTCTTCTGTTTCCTGCTTCCTTTTTTCTGTCTCCATTCTTGCAGCGCAGTTGTTTTGTTATCAATAATTTGTGCCATTTTGTCTTTTGCAAGTAACCCGCCCTCAGTGCGCATTAATCACTGTGCAGATGTGAAATGGCCCACTGTTGACATTGAAAGATTAGGTTGAGCAGACACAGTTGCTGAAAATAAGTTCATAATGCAGGTGCATTCCTTCCATCCTGCCAGCTGCCTCGCGGGGAGTCAGCCCTGAAACAGCCCAGCTCTCCCTGTCCATTCTCATCACGTTACTTCAGCCAGACCCAGCTCAGAGCATGTGCATCTACACAGCCCACCAGCTGCAGAGCTGAACTCAGTGACGGCAGGTACGGGCAACACAGAGGGAGAGAGAAAGGGTTTTCCTTCCTTAGGCTTGCATTTATCAAGGCTCAGAAAACTTCTTGGCTGCCTGCTGGCCAAATCCAGTCAACAAAAGGCTTTTATTTGTTCCCAGGTGATTTTGAAGGTTGCCCTGGATAGTTAGTCTTACAAGGTACTGCCAGGCTCACAGCAACAGGTCATGGCATAACTGGGTGTGGAAGGAGAGAGTTGGGACACTCTGGTTGCATACAGCAAAAATGTTTCACCCCTGACAGTGCAAATCATTTTGATCTTGCAAGATCCAAACTCTGCCAGTGCCTTGAGTGAAATTCTCTCAGAAATTCTTTCTTTCTCTGCCATTTGTCTGTTACTTCTTAAAAGATGCTAGTCTGTTTAAAAAGCAAAACCAGGGTCCCCAGCTGAAGGAGAGGATTAAGAAGCAGGGGGTGACAGAACTGAAGACCATATTCAGATCAAATACAACTCTGTTAGAGGTCACTCATGAGAACCCCTCTTTTCTTCAAACTGCGAACTGCGGCCCTCTTGGTGAGCCTGTATTATGCAAGAGAAACAACCTACAGTCCCTTTCCATGGAGTCAGTGCTCATATGGATGGACTCCATCTTTATACACTTAGCTTGATAGAAATTCCATTCTTTAGTATTGGCATAGGCTGTAATTCCCAGTTAAATGCAAACAGAAGTTACACAGTAACAAAATTACACTTAGAGAACTTGTAAAATAATAGTTTCTGGGTTTTTTTACGTTAGTAGTCAGCACTCAAAAACATCTGGTAATTTTTTTAAAGAAACAATGCACTTCCTGCCTTGTAGTGCATGGAAAAGCAATTGTTGCCATTTCCAAAGTACCCATTGTTAAAAGAAACAGCTTTACAAGTTCAGGGACATAATTAAAGACAATGAAAGTTGATGGGAATAAAATGAAGAAACAGCATAACAAAAAGAGTATAACAAGCAAGAAAACGACTGCAACATAATGGTATATCATAGCTTACAATTCAGGGGCACAATAAAATATGTCAGCTGAAAATACGTAGAAGGAAAAAACAGTTGGAGACCAGTGTACTGTGAACAATAAATATTCATAAATTTTAATATATCTATTTTAATATACAATTCATATGTAAAAATGAAGTCCACTGAGTGCAACCACATAGCAAATGTACAGATTATACAGGGACAGATGCGTAGGGTTGTCTGGCAGTGTACCAGCATTTTTAACCATTTGCGGCTCAACACAAACAGACATGCACACACACACCCCAACTTGGGCAAACTTTCCGTAAACTTCCTGCTATTTATATCATCATCATAAGATTGGCCTTGATCTCTCTGGCTGAACTGGTACCAAGACTTACAAGGAAATCACAAGGAGTGTATGAAGTCTGGAAAGGAAACAAACAGTCATGCTGACTTTGTTAAAGCTTAGATGCACAGAGTTCAAGGAAGCTATTACCTTGCATAAGCTTACATGAAAGAGTTACACAGAGATTTGTTCACATTTTTTGCATGATCTTTAATGCTTTTATCCCCTTGTAATACTTCTACTTTATAGCTGCATTTTTGTTCCAACCCAGTGTTACTACCAGTTTCATATTATCCATTTTAAAATCAGGACTGTACTCATTGCAGAGCTGTAAAAAAATCTGTATTCCAGTGGATGTGTAATCAGCCGTGATAACACAAAGCACTGATACAAGATTTTGTAGGGATACTATCTAACATCCCTTGTGTCGTACAAGACTTAGCAAATTGTACAGTTTGCTAAGTTCTCAAATTAAAATTTTATTCAAATTGAGCCAAGCTCAGGAGTTCTAAAACTCTTCAACTGCAAGTTGATTGGCATTGCAATTTTAAGTTCTGTTCATAGCTTTAGGCTGAATTTTCAATTCAGGCACTTTGTATGAAGATAAGTTACAGAAAAATGCAGCATGAAAGAGTCTAGCAAGTATACAGCGTAAAACTAGCCTTCTAAGCACTTGCACATCGAATCACTTGGCCGTGCCAAATATTGCTGAGTCCTGCTTCAGCCTTTGTCAGCAGTAGAATGACAAATCCATCATACGCTGCCCCAAATCAAAGAGAAGCATGTCATCGCTTGATGAAGTTTGACCAAGGAATCCACGTCTGAGTCAGTCAGGACTCTGACAGCATGCTCTGAGCTGCAGACCTTGCCATATTTACCCCATTAGATGCAATTTGCTGACAAATGTTTATCATGCAAATTAAAAGAAGGGAAACAACCACCATGTCATCGGCTGTTCCAAGAGTCCTACAGAGAGGCCCAGGCTTCATGTCAAATGGAGAAGACAAGCATATGATAGTTCCAAAGGAGCAAACAGCAACTCTTAGGAAAAAAATCCATACGAGACCACCCCAGGTGAAGATGCCTCGCAAGGCAAGAGTCAGGAAAAACAGCGTGTCAGAAAGGTAATCTGCAAACTAAATGTTCAGATGAGTTACATTATTTTGCATTCTGATGCATGCAGTTCTTTCAGTTCAATGTGTCTCTTAAGCACTTTTAGATTCAAATCTCTTGAATGCAGAAACTTTACGTGCTGTCCAAATCCACCTATGCTGTTCAGTTATTTTGCAGTATCTAGAGGCACGCGTCTAAAAGGAATCCCCACTGCCCCAGCACTTTGAAAAGAAAGTATTATGCTTGACATTGAATCCTTTTGGAAACTGAGCCTTAATGGCTGCACTGAGTATATGCCTGTCTTTAAGATCTGGCATCAAGTGTAGGCTATGAATGCTTCAAAATCAAGTCTCACCTTGGTGTGGACAGGAACCATAGGACCAAGTGATTATTCCTCTTCATTAATGCTAGTTTGTTGGGTTGAAAAGTAATATTCTCCTCTACAGTGCTTAGTCTAGTCTGTAGATTGAAACAGACTCCACAGTCCTTTCAGGCCCCCTACCAGGATGTGACAGGAGAGGGAGATTTGCTCTGGTGATATTCTACACCCTGTCAAGAATGGGCCTCACTTGTGGTGCCTTCAGCCCTCATCTTTCACATCATTTCCACTGCCTGTCATGTCTCTGTACCAGCTGGGATTCCAGCTTTAAGAAAGTGCAGAGCCAGCATTGTCTCTTCAAATTTGGCAATACCTGGGGAAAAAAACAGCTGCTTTCTAAGCTGGAATCTGATTTAAAATTTTAGAGTCAAGTTAAAATCCTGGAGTTCAAATCTGAGTTCATATTTGAAAGTTCCAGCCTGACCACCTCTAGTTCTGCTTTGCTTCCTGTGTCTCACCTCACACTGCTTTCTCCTCCCTGCCAGGGTGACTGCAGACGGACTCCTCTGAGCCAGGAACTCCGAGAAGCACCTTTACTAGAAGGTGCTAGACCCAGCAGTGGATGGTAATACTTCCACTATGGTACTGCCAATAAGTGCATAAAAAGGTAATTCACATGGTGATACAAACTAGTTCTCATTGCTGGGTCTCTTTCAGTCCTCTATGTGTTATGCAGTACTAGGTAAATGTAGATTTATAAATACTTACGGGTCGAGGTTGCCCTGAGAAACGCTTGTTGTAATCTCTAATGTCGTGTACAATTGTTTGCTTGGCTTATCTTGTTGCTTTTCACAAGAGATGTTATCCAGAAGAACCACCTTCATAAGAAAAGATCATCAGCATTAGCACAGTGTATTTTAATCTCCCGTATAAAGGATAGTGTTTTGTAGTATGTGTCCCTCCATAGTCTCTCTATTGCAACTGGACCTTTGTCCAGCTCCCGCAGTTCCACAATAGGAAGAACATTTTCCTTTTATAACATGCATACAACCTTCCAGTACAACAGGCAGCCTCTGACCGGGGTCAGATGAGATTAGGAACTTTCATATTGCTTCTTATGGAATGTTATCCCAGAGATTCAATAAACTGGACAAAAGTAAAATGCTGGAGGCCTGTTTAGTATTTCACAGAGTTGCCTGATATGACATGAGTCAAATGATAAATGCAAATGGCTGCAGGGTCATTCAAGTCTAAGTGCGTTTTGAAATGCTACGGAAAATTAGAGGGTAAATAAAGTTGATCCTAAGAGCTCAAGCTTGTTATTTTGTATGTATCATAATGCAGATGTGTACAAGGGAGGTAAGTCTTACCTTTTGTCTGCAGAGAGGGCAGGTTATTGCTGCTAACCAGGGACTATGTTTCCAATATGTGATCAGACAGGAACCTTCCAAAAAAAAAAAAAAAAAGATAAATTGTATTAAGATACATGAAATATATTTGAGGATATTTAATGTTTACAGGGAAGTTATCAGAATTAATAAACCCCCTTTCTACAACTGACTGTAAAAAGGAATGTAATTCTTTGCTTTCATTTTAATACATGGTTTTACTCTGCAAAGTGACCATGTAAAAATGGAGCCTTAGCTCTTCTACACTGGAATACACAGAGATACATGGCCCTCCTAAGGGAGGCTTTGATTCAGTTTCTTTTCCTGTGGATAGCATCTTATTCTTGAAGGTCCCCTGGCTGCGGCTGAAGCACTCAGGAATACAGGCACCCTTCAGAGCACAGCGTTGGCTGCTGTGGACAAAAGCAGCGCAGCTGCATAAAGGTGGAGTTCCTCCAGAGCTAGCATGACTTCTAAGGATTATGAGGGCCAAGTATCCCAAATAAACCAACGCGCACAGCCAAGGGGCAGCCTGGTGATGCAGATTCCTGGTGGCACAACATATGTCTTGGTGATGAAGTATCATACATTGGGCTGTTTTGTCTCTTTGCCCCCGCATTTCAACTCTGTTACTGTTCTGGAACTGCGTAGCTCTGGAAGAGTGAGTTGCTGCATTCTTTTTGATTCTTCTTACCCAGACAACTGCTAACTAATTTCCAAATACAACATACTAAGATCTCAGGTGTGAAAGCGGGCAGAGTCTGAGGACAGTAAGACTAGACTGCACATATAACTGACAGCAGTGGTTGACACACATGAATGTCAGGGCTGGCACTAACAGCAAAAACAGCAAAGCATAAATAGCATCTAATCAGAAGCAGCGCAGCTTGACTTTCAGCTCCCGGGCGCAGTGTGCAGTGTGACAGGTCAGGAAAAAAAAATCTCTCAACATTTAAACTGATCAAATTTGACAAGGACCCCAGTGAAAACAAGCAGAAGGCTGCGCTGCCATTTTGATGGAACTGTTTTATTGAATTGAACAATGGTCTTTGTTCTTAAAAATAACCAGCAAGTAGTATTATAACAAGAAGTCTTCAGAAGCCCTCAGTGCAGGGTTTTTCTGCACCCAGACTTACTTTGTCTATTGTGACTGAAAAGGGGAATACTGGAGAAACTGTGTTTGAAATCAAGTACAAAAATCATCAGTTACATCTTATACACTAGGAGTAAGGATGTTAAATTTGGCCCAAAGACATTTTTTATGAACCTTGCTCCAACTTGTGCTTTTTACTTTTGTTTTCATCTAGTGCAGGGTTTTTCTTTATGACTCTTGATTTTGTTTGCATACACAGACCAGTTGGCTGGGCACATGGCCTTGTTTATATCTAAATCCCCATGCGGTATGTATAAACTCAGTCTGGCAGCCAGCTTCCAGCTTTCGCTTGAACTTTTGCGTTTGACAAGTATCACGCCTGACTTCAGGAACTGCTTTGACCCTCTGGATCCAGATCCTGTATCGTGATCCGTATGGCTGTATTGCTGTGGCTGTGCTCAGTCCCAGTGATGACAGTGGGGCACTCATGGATCCCATAGTTCTTCAAGGGCTTTCAAAAAAGAAGCCTGTGGAAATCAAAATTTGCTGCATGCAGAATCCTTTGTTGAGTAGAACAGGAAGGGAAGGACTCCTCTGAAGTTGACCTATTTGTGCTTCGGTGCATTTTTCATAAAATAGACAAAATCCTGTTTTAATCTAGCCTGCTACACAACCTTCTGAGGGAGTCTGTACGTTTCTCTAAAATACCTCTGTGGTTATTGTTAATTAGAAAAAAATAATATTGCTCAAGGATCGCTTTTCAGTTGAACTTCCTGAACATATGGTTCAAACTGAAGCTGAAAAGGAAAACTTCAGGACAAACTGTATGAATTACTACTAATAATAAAATCAGACATTTTTTATAAGTCCACATTAATCTTCTTTAAAAGCTCTGGGTTGACCACATTTTTTAAATAAAACTTTTACCAGAGCGGAATTTATTAAGAGAGCTCAGCATTGCCTTAGCTCTGTTCCACAGGGCATCAAGAGAAGTTTTATTACTGATTCCAGTCACAACAGACTTAGAGCTACGCAGAATGGTTTTGATAAGCCCAATGTAAATTTTTATTGGTTTAAGATATGAAAAACAGACATGTTACAGAGGCCGCTTCTACTGTATAAACATAGTCATGACATATATAATGCATTGCATTGGAATCAATGCTTCAGAGTGTAAATGATGATGTACTTGAGGAAATTAAAGCTAAATATATACAGCTAACAATAACAATATATAACAAGCTTGTATATGGTGCTTCTCCTCTGCAGATCCCAAAATAAAATAAAGTCCATATCATTATGTCATATTCACAGAGGGAAAAGGGAAAATTAACCAGGCCAGAGAAAGAGGAAAGCTGATGATCTTTGTTGTTATGTCTGTCTTTGTACTTGAAACTATAACTACTGTGACATTATTTGAAACACGTTTTGAGGCCATGTGCTTGCTGTTTGTCCTGGAGTGGGATATATTCAAGGCATCCTTTTCCTGTATGTTATAAAACAGTGTTATAAAAACATGAAACAACCTGAAGTATTAAATGGTGTCACTCATGAGGTAGATGAGTCCTACAAAGTGTCCCTAGCTGTTGGTGATCCACTGATTTGTTGTGGTTTCAGAGGATGGAGGTAGTGGCAGTGGCGATGGGGAGTTGTGCTGTGTGAGCATCATTTCCATCTAGAGAAAAACGACACTTCCTAAAGATAAAGATGTGCTTTTATTGCACCAGCATTAACAATACAGGCCCTTGTTCTCATTGATGCTTAGGTCCTTTTATAACACGGTGAAAAAAGTGTAAATGGCTTGTAAATATAACTTGCACTTGCTTTAAGGTCTCTGTAAAATGCCGGAGCAGTAGAAAGGAGCTTTATGGTTCTGATCAGTGTCTTCTGATGTGTCTTGCTGTCGCAGTACCAGATAGTACTGCCTCCAGCTGCCTGCCTGCCCCTTGCTAGAGATTACTGATCTCATGCTGCACAGTAGCCCTGCAGTACCCTTCATGGGCAGTTTCAGCCTCACCAGATCATGAACTCCAGTTCTCTTCTGCCAGCCCTGCTGTGGGGATGACAGCATTCAGCAAGGACCCTGATAAGCAGCTGGGGCAGTGAGGTTGTAAACTTCACCTGTAAATTCACTGGACGATGTATCTCAGAGGTCTGAGAGAAAGAATGTTCGGTCCAAGTATGCTGGTGGCCTTATCCTGCTGCCTTTCAGAGCAGGTGCAAAGCTCCCACTGGCTTTCGTGGTGCAGAATATGGGCCTTAAAAATCCTGAAATCCCCTTTATAAATGCAATTTTGAACATAATTCCCTCCACTATTCTATGCTTCATCCTTGTATTCCCTTTGAAAAATTATTTAGATTTTGTAATCCTAACCATATGGCTTAGCCGCCTCAAAGAAGGCATTTAGCAGACACATTTATCTAGAGAATTATGGTTTTACTTAGTTTATCCAGTGACTGTAGATGCACTGTGGGAGGACAGGAGACCACACCATGGGCAGCCTCAACAGAAGGACCCTCTAAATCTGGATCTGTCCCTTTTCTGTTAAGACAGATCCTGGGCTGGAAGAAACAGTTACTGAGCATGCATCATGATGAGATGTCTTTGAACATTTTTCCCCTGTATGACCACACAGATTTACTTAAAAAACAATAAACAGATTAAAAGAAGGTTTATACATGTAGAAATTCACTTTTTGAATTGTTTAATAAATATGTAACTTCCGCTATTTTTTTTTTTTAGAAAGCTTTTACAGGACTACAAACCAATGTAATTATGCCTTCTTGCTCCAGATCACTTCTGCCTTGTTTTAGGCAAATGTTTCACGTGGGAAGCAAGTCTGTGGAACAGAATCAGACCTAAGCCCAATGTGTCTTACTCCCGATTTTCACCAATATAAATACAATCAGAATTAATTTTATGGGATAGCTGGATTTTTATGCTGTTGATTAAAAAGACAAGCTGTCTTCCCAGAAGTGAGTTAATGCTTGAAGATAAGACTTCATGTTTGTCACATCTTGAGCTTTCACAGTTACGAACTGTGTGATTATTAGACTGATGATTTTTATAATAGGGTTTTTTGCATAGTTGAATACAAATCGTGTGATTTTCTGGTGCATTTTACCCATTCCATGACTTTGTGTTGTAATTTAACAGTGTCTTGCGAGACGATCTGTTAGTTCTTGTCGTCTTAAGACTTCTTGGGCATTTCAAAAGTGGCACCTTGTAGATGTGAAAGTAATGAGCAAATAAAAACACGGTTACAGATTTTTTGGGGAGATACAAAGATGGGACTTCTCCTGCTTCTAGTGAGAGCACTTACATTAATTCCAGGGAGAAGGGCTTGGTCCTGGTTCTTGCATAGAACTTGATATTTCTGTAAGAAGAGTGCTTTATTTAGCAGCCTGTATAAGCACTGCACTTTCAATCCAGAAAACTTACCACAGAATAAATGTCCACAGTTGGTTTCTACCGGGAGAGTAGCTGTCTGGAGACAGATGGGGCAGCTGAAGTCACTGTGATTACTAGGTTGCCAAATTTGGAGTGATTCCTGGAAGAGAAGTAGTACAGAGTCTTCAATAAATTAGTATTTTGATTGACGTATTCAGTTCATTAATAATAATTTACCGTGATTAGCAGAGAGTCACAGAAACTAAGTATAGATGTCACGCATAACTAATCGTTACCTCAGCAGATAATGAAAATTAGGCACAAAGAAATGAAGTGCTTTGTGTAATTCTGCAGAAAGGACCAGTGTCAGAGGTTAAGATCATGATGCCAGCTTTCTGCTTCCAGTGATATAGCCACACACCACTGGATAATATTTCTGTTTTGAAAGCCAGTCGAGTTTGCACCGCTGGCTTGTCTAGCTGTCATTATTCATCAGACAGCACCCGAAGTCTGCCTCAGTAGCTTTTGGATCTTTTTCCTCCTCCTTTGTAGTTATGGCTATCACTTAAATGTACTGAAATAAAGACAGGTGTGTTCTCTGCCTTCCTTGGGTGGCAGAATGGTATCTTTAGTGTGTACCATAGGCTATGTAACAGAAAGACTCCTTTATTTAAGTAAGAAGATGGCTTCCAAACAATCCTTCCCTTTGCTTAGCAAAGTCTATAATTAAGAATAATATTGAGCTTCGTTTTTAGAGCAGGAAGATAAGAATTTTGTAAGCCTCTGAAATGCTAAAGCAGCGTTTTGAAGCACATTTGTATTATAATATTTCTGTAGGGGACAGGCTGAAGGATGTACGTGGGTCTTCTGGTCTTTCTGGACTTCCTAAATCATTGCCTGAAAGCAGTAAAAATCTATTTGGCAGTATATTCATCTATGCCAGGATTGTTTGATACAGTGGGAGATTCTTACTTGATATTGAGTCCTTACCACATTGAAAGTTTTTGCTACCTTTATTATGATGCATTAGATAATCTGTAATGGGTAATGACCTGCGTACTTCATCTTAGCACACCATGGAGAAACTTGCATTTGACCATATGTTCAATTGCCGTAACCACAATGAGATCAGTCTTTGAAGAAAATGTAATAATAATGTGGTTAGTGTCCTTTCTTTCTCAAGATAAAGTTATTTCAATGTTTCTATCAGTCCCAGAAACAGAGGAGTGCTTCTGAAATTGGGAGGGAGCTTCCAAGGAAGTTCCTCCACTTTAAGGCAAAGTCTTGAAGGTTATCGACTGTGCACTGCCTACACACGTTTTGCGAGGTTCAACAGGAGATGGCATTGATTACAGTTTTATTTTGTATTTTGATCAAAAAATGATGAACTTTACATGTTTCTTGATGACCACAGAGGTCCAGCATTATATGGAATGGGTATTATTTCTCCATTACTGAAGTAAGGCATTCAGGTGAGATAGTGGCATACTTCAGGATTTCACTATCGCAGTATGCTTGCTGTCCCTTGTCGCCCAAGGGATTGCTTATTTGTTTTTCAAATACCTGATTAGCACTTGTCTACATGATGGATCAATGAATACACTTCCAAGTATTTGATCTATTTATAGAAGTTTTGATAAAGAGAAAATCGAATAGGTTCTATATTTTGCATGTCAAATACTGGAGGATCCAGAGTGACTGTGAAGATTCAAGCTCATTTGACAACAGACAGAGATTTTATTTAAGTAATTAATTTTTCTAATGTAATAATTCCAAGAAAGAAGAGAGAGGTCATCATGTAGGTCTGCCAAATGAGTGAGCAGGAAACCGATCTCTTGCCACAGCCATGTCTAAAATGACAAGTTCACCAAATCAGTAATTTTAAATCAGCATCTTTAATACCAGTCTTTCCTTCCTATAATGAGGATCTGTAAATATGAAGAACCAGAGGTTTTAAAACAACGTGCCGTAACTACTGGAAAAAGTCTTTCTCCTTTACGGTTTGTGAAGTTATAGATGTATTTGTTTCTGATTCTCAACAGAAAAATTTCAGGTGCTGAAGGGGTTTACATTGTTTTCAGCTTTTCCTCTCTATGCACTGAGAAGATTATCTCCTGCTGAGGTAACAACCCCACGATAGCCCAGCAAAGCTGGGATGACTGGATATGAGTAACTAAAACATAACAATGATCAGATTCAAGCCCAGTACGCCGACAGGTGAACTGCAGGCAAGCAGGCTTTAATACAATGCTACTTAAAATTCATATGGCAAATCACATTCCTTTATTTTGACTTCCCATGCAATAGTGATGGGGCATTTGCAGATTCGGAAGAGCATTATTTCAACTGATACAAGCTGTAATAGTTTTCATCAGCTGAGGAACTGCCCCAGAGCAGTTGTGTTTATAAACACTGCATACATGACATAAGCCAGTTAGGTATCTACTCTTTACTTTTGCAAAGTAATAACACACACATTTCTTTAGCTTTGTCTCATACAACAAAGGGAACCAAATGTGTTTCTGATTATGCAATAGATACTGAGTCAAGGGAAATCCAGCATTCCCAGACCATAACCGACGGAAATTTTGAAAAGCTCTCTTGCCCTCTGCAACCTCAACAAGTTGAAACCGCTTGTGTATTTTGTATTAGAATGTGTTGTACAGTAATTAACTTACTATATGACTCCTAGGGGACAGATGATTATAGTTTTTTTCCAGGTGACTCATCTGATGACTTAATGAGCAAGTCTGCAGAAACAGAGTTTGTGCTGCTCAGAAAATAGGAAAATTGAATGTTGCTGCGTTGCTGTATGATACCAGTTCTGGCTGCTGAGGTAAGCTACGATGCGAAGGGGCTGGAAACTCGTCAGCTGAGGGCAAGTTGCTGTTGAGACCTTGAAAATGCTCTCAGAGCATTTGAGTTAGAGTTAGGACTCTACGAATTAAAGCAAAGAACCAGGCAGTGATCCTATACTAATGACACTAGGTGAAGAATACGTGCATGTATACGATGAAGAGAAATCATTCAAACTCGGTACCGTGAAGCAGCATGTTTTATCTTCTTGTAAGCTCTCTCTCACTGAATGAAGCGAGGTGGGAAACTCGACCAGCTCTGGCAGTATGACACAGGTGGCAAATTCCAAGGAAAAAAAATAGGCAGTTCTTTACATTTACAATTAAGCAGGGGACGTTCTTGTTATGGATGCTAGAAATCTCTGAGTTCAACAGGTACTGGGCATCAAGTACTATTAAATGCAAAGGCAGTACCTCTGACCGAGGAAGTTCCTGAACCAGAGATTGCTAGAGAATGAAAGAGTGTTCTGGGGAAGCATCGTTAATGGTTCTTTATTCTTCTGTAGGCATCCATTGCTGCAGAGAGGGCAAGATGGCCCTGGTTTGACCTGGTATAGCCATTCTTACATCAACAGAGCATTTAGGAGGAAAAAGAGACTCAGAGTCACCTTCAGCAAAGATATCAGTGGCTTAGTCTTGTCCTGAGTGGATAGGCTAGAAAAAACATGCCAAATCTTTCATTTATTTTTAGTAGATTATGTGCACATAATCAAATTTCTGATTTATTTAGTCCAAGCACTCAAAATGGTGTGCGAGTTGGCTTTATCCTAGTTATAAGGGGACCGCCCAGCTGGATCTGATAGAGAAGACAGATGATATCCGACATAGCTATAAGTCTGCCAGAATTAATTTACCCCTTCCAAAATCTTGAGCCAGCCTTTGAACATTTGAACTAGCAGATTGAATTAGAGATTGAAGTAGCGATTATGGCAGTTAGTATTTTGTGTCATGAGGCTGTGAGTTTTTGATGGCATTAAATAGTCTTAACAAAATAAAATATTTAGTGTGACTTTGCCTAAAATGACAGATTTTTAGGGAGCTTCCTCTCATACAGTAGTTCTACATGTAATTACAAACAGTAATTAAAATTGTCATTCCTGTTAACATGTTAGGCTGGAAACTTTGTGAATGCTCATAAAAGTTACTATTTCATAGCCTTGTGTTTGGATCTTGGTGCATATTTGACCTTTGAAAATCCCAGGCCTGGATACTGCCATAGTGATACTGCTTTGATGAATAAGGAGGGGACTATGGAAGTAGTTTTCTGTGGAGCATCCAGAAATTACGCTTCTGTGCCAGGAACATCTCTGCTTTGGGAGAAGTGGAGCAAATTTGCGCCATTTGTCACCAGAAACGTCATGTTCCAGTAACTGTTGATGAGCTGCAGTCAAATTAGGGAGTGCTACAAATTACCGTAAAGAAAACCAAGCGTTCCTTCAGGATTCATACTGCTCACACTGGTGAGGTTTGAAATGAGTTTGTTCCCAAGTCCAAAAGGCAGAGGGAAGCGCAAGAATTCCTCATACTTGAAACCACAGTATTCCCAGTGTGTTATATGAAGGAAGATACCCAAGTCAAGATTTTCCACACAATTTTCTTAATACTGCTTTGAACACCTAATATTAGCTTTTGTCCAAGATTAATCTTTAGAAGTCCTAAAATATTGGTGTTTCTAACCCATATGTTCTTGGGAATCATGCTACAGCCAGAATGGGACGGTACAATGCATAGTCCAGTAGAAGTCAATTTACTTCATTTGGACGAAATGGGGGAAAAAAAAAACCTACCCAAAGTTCAGAAGCCGATTATTCTGAAAAACAGACTTAGAATCCAAAGATCCAGAGAAAGCCTTAAACTCTGCCACCTCAGATTTTAACTCTGCCACCTCAGATTTTAAGTGCCACAATACCTCTTTTGCGTATCCCTCCCACCATGAATTCCCTAGTCCAGAGTTATGACTCCCAAGCACCTTATATAGCACAGAGACTGAGGCATACACGGATGCTACCCAAATCCCCCAGGCCCAGTACTGGAGGTGCCTACCACTGGCCAACAGTAACACTAAACACATAGGTTATGTCTAAACTCTCAGCATTTGCAAGGAAAACCCCATCATGTTGTGAAGCTGGGGGACCCAGCATCCTCTCAAGGGCACAGGAGTATTCTTTGAAAGAACCAGGCAGGGCTCAGCGTTTTCAGGGAGCGGCACTGGCCACCTTTTAAATAATTCTCAGTAGTGAAAGCTTTCACCCACGTAGGGAACGCTGGCGTGGCGCTTTCACTGACCAAAGAGATTCAGCCCCCATGTCCACTGAGAAAACCCTCATCAGCACACCAGTGGAGACCAGCAGCAGTTTTCACCAGACCACGTGCCTGAACTAGCTAATGGACATAAAGTGACTCCTCGTGTAAAAATACTGAGAGAAAATGAACCCACCCACCTCAACAAACTAGCAAGACAGTAAGTTGAACGTACTGTGACATGCATCCTCATATATGACACAACTGGCTTTTGAAGAGTTAGATTAAGATTACAGGAATTGCAATGGATGATGATGTTCAGTGCTTCACATCAAATTTTAAATTTGCTGGTTGGCGAAGACAGTGGGAAGTTTACGTGTTTATTTTTAAATACAGTTTTAATTTTTTCTAAAATCAGGTCCTTGTGTTTATATTCCTTTCTCAGTGAGCACCACAGGTGTTACTTGCTTTTGGGGTCAAATTTGCAAATGAATTTTCCATGTAGGTACCTCATCAGGGGCCCGGCTTTGAAGCTGTTCAAGCCCCTAAGTTCCCTATGTGACAGTCAGATTTTTGAGAAAAAGGAGATCTTTTCAAATCCAGACAGTTCTTTTGGCTTAAAATGAAAGCTGAGCATTTTAGAAAATAATTCTAGTAGAACTCTGCAAAATTAAGCTATTGTTCTAATGTGCTGCCAGTGGATTTGATGCATTTTTAATACTTATATGCAAAAGAAAGGCATGAAGTAGTGATCAGGTCCTTGATTATGAAGCCAGAAGCCTTTCTCTCTGTGACATAGCTCAGCTCACGACATCTTTCAGTTTTAGCACAAGGAAATTTAGTTTTAAAGCATCGGTGATCAGTCCATTCTCATCAGCATGTTCGAAGAGAAGGACTTAAATTTTAAAAGCACTTAGCAGATTTGAGTGCTAACAAACATTTATTCATTTTTCCATGAACACGTGCCATTATTTAGAAGTAAAATAGACCTTGCTTTGAGGTTTAAACTTGTTAGGAAGGCATGGTACCCTGTGACCTCTTGGTCAGATTCCTGTGATAAGCGAGCAGCTGCTCCATGTCTCAATTACAAGGCCAATTACGATGATCAGGGAGGATACACAGGACAGCTCATTATTTGACCATACATATTTAACCTAATCATAAGCAAATTAAAAATATGTCATATTTTGAAGGGAATAATTGATTCATGCAAGTTTTCCAAAAGTAATATAATGATTAAAAGTATAAATAAATACATCCATTATTTATTCATAATCATTCTAATGAACGCTTCCTACCGTGGTTCAGAAGACCTGCGTAAAGTTTGGCTTACCATTCCTCTTCCCAGAAGTTTTTGAGAGGAGCTGAATAGGTTACACCAGCTGACAGCGTTGGTGTGGAGTCATTCACTGAGGCCAGCGCTGCATCTTTGTCAATTATCAACTGTAGTTGCCCAATGGCAAAGGGTGTCGTGGTTTAACCCCAGCCAGCACCAAGCACCACGCAGCCGCGCGCTCACTCCCCCCACCCCAGTGGGACGGGGGAGAGACTTGGAAGGGTGAAAGTCAGAAAACTCGTGGGTTGAGATAAGAACAGTTTCATAATTGAAGTAAAATGAAACAGAATAGTAGTAATAGTAGGAGTAGTAATAATAATAATATAATACAATAATAATATACAAAGCAAGTGATACACTATACAATTGCTCACCACCTGCCGACCAATGCCCAACACATCCCCAAGCAGCAATCAGTGCCCCCCAGCCAGCTCCCCCCAGTTTATATACTGGGCATGGCATCATATGGCATGGAATAGCCCTTGGCCAGTCGGGGCCAGCTGTCCTGGCTGTGCCCCCTCCCGGCTTCTTGTGCACAGGGCAGAGCATGGGGAGCCGAAAAGTCCTTGACTGGTGTAAGCACTGCCCAGCAACAACTGAAACATCAGTGTGTTACCAACATTATTCTCATCCTACATCCAAAACACAGCACTATACCAGCTACTAGGAAGAAAATTAACTCTGTCCCAGCTGAAACCAGGCAAAGGGTCTGTCAGGTTTTCTAAATTACAATTATGAAAGAAACCGGGGGGGGGGGAGGTCGGTCCCCTCAAAGAAAGCAAATCTGCTAAAAAAGCAGAGGAATCCTGGGAAAAAACTAACAGCCCTCCCTTTCTAAAACATCTAAATAAATCTTCTCCCTGCAAAATATGTTTAACATAATTGAAAAGATACCTGAACCTAATAAAAAAATGGCATTAATATTTTAAAATATTAACTTGATCAAGGGCACACTACAGGTATTTTGATCATCTGATAGAATAGCGGTTTATCAGTACTATTGTGAAACAGGCTTAAAACTTGCCAGACACTTGTGAATTGCGTAACTGCAGAATTAGATTGTGTAACACAGTATTGTCCAATTAATCAAGTAAAGTGCAGAATTTAAGCAGGAGGTCTAACATGCTAAAAGAATTTTAATAGATGGGCATATATACTTCATAAGGTATTTATTTATTTTTTGTCGTGCTCTATGGTCCTTAAGAAAGGCTTGATTTCTGTAAAGATATTCTCCAATTTAATGCCGCAAAATTAATAAGGAAACCTGTTAAGGGCTTGGTTTTGTGCAGCGTTAACCGTCCTGATCCTAATTCAACAACGCATTGAAGCGCATGCCTAATTTTCAGCCCTCAGGTAACACATAACCTCGTATGGAGGGGTGGAGTGGGAGTCAGTAATGTTGGAATAGAAATACACTTAGAACAAAAATAATGCCCCTGGCGTTCCTGCTGAAGCACTGATAAGCTAAACAAAGCACTTTTCAAAGACTAATAACCGGATGGGATTTGTAGCATAAACAATGCTCCTTGTTAGTCACCAGTCCCCAGGGCATCTTCCTCACTTTGTTACAGATAAATTGGCAACAAATGAAATACTGTATGCGATTTCCTGCCCTGGGTAAGCAGGCGCGCTCGCACGCCAGTGCGATAGCTGTCATTTATTATTTATCCAAGTATGTATACAAATCTACAGTGTGATTTAATTACTTATTAGAGGTGCCAGACTGACAGATGCAGAAGCTGGAGCCGTTTCTTTATCCAGAGAACTGACACCGTGTAAGCAGTAGCATCCTCTCCAGGCTGTTGCAGTAAAATGCTTCACCTCGATGGACTCCCTAAATATCTGAGCAGAGCTCTTTCTCTCCAACCTTTTCCCAACTACTCCACTCGGCATGTTAAATTCATGAAGACTGCTAACAAAGATGTCAGTTATTCCTGTGATTTTTAGACAGGAATGTTGACACACTGGAAAATTGGTTTGAACACATTAAATCTATTTTAGGTAGGCCACTCGAGTATTTGATTAGCACTAACTCAGAAAGGGATTTGAATGGTTTTAATACAGAGGTGAACCCCCCCTCTGACTAAATAATAGCAAAAAGATTATAGACGGTTTGTAAAGGTGAAACGAGCCCAGAAGATTTCCTTTTTCTTGCCAGGGGCTGTATGCATAGTGCTACGGCTCTTTTGCAGCCACTTAGGCCCTTACCTAACAGAGACGCTAGTCTTGGAAACGATGCTAAATTCTGCATTGTTTCAATGAGCAGGATTTTGGTTCCATTTTTTATGGAACCAGTTATTGCTCGGTTACCATTACAGTTGAAAGCACTTCTCCCCACCCCCAGGCACAGCTAGGTGCAGGACAGCAGGGAATCTGCAGTCTTCTCACACTTTCACTTAGCGCCCAGTCTTTAACAGGGAAACTGAGATTTTTATTAGGCTTAACTCATTGAATTTGACCATACCTGTTTGCCAGGGAAAGACTGTTAAATAATAGCAAAGTTCCCTTCCCATAACTCCAGAATATTTTGAGAAAGACAACGGACACAAGAAAATCTCTTAAACTTCTATGAATCTGCGTTAGATATAGATCTATAATCAGTAAAGCCACGATTGCCCGTGGCCAGCCATTCCTACTGCCTTGCTAGCTTTTTTGGTCCCAGTACATGCCTGAAAGTTGCAATCCTGGATCCATTTTGTCTAATTGTAGGCTGGGCTTTTTTGGTGCTAGATCTTTGGTTGAGGCCTTAAAGCACAACTACAGTGCAAGTAATACTGTTTACTGATAATAAGCTTGTGATTTTGGCTTTGGAGTTTGAGCTGGCAAACACTTATGTGCCTGAGTTATTTTGCATAGTCAAACAGTCCCATCAAAGCCAACAGGTCTGTTCATGCCAACCGCTCATATTATTGGATTATTAATTCCCAATTTTACAAATAAAGTTTCTTATTCTACTCCACAAAAGCTTACCTAACCAAAAACTGGGCCTGAGAAGTATGAAGATGGGATTGAGAAGCACGAAGATGTGAAATAGCGCTTCCTGGCAGCGTCTGGGAGCAGGGCCTATGTAACGGCATTTGACACAAACCAGGGGGGGTTCGGCTGAGGTGGAGTTCTGCATTATGCACTCCCAGTGTGTCCCAGCTGTGACCTAATTCCATCCTGGGATGTAATAGCGGCTGCTGGCTGCTGGCTACGTAGGCAGGCTTCACAGTGTTCTGCTCAAATGAGGAGCTAAGCTCTCAGAACCACTGTGAACCTGGTTCCTATGCAAGAGCAAAAGATGTCAGACCAGCTGTCAGTGAAGAGCATCGGGAAAGCAAGAGAGAAATCTCTTTAAATGGAAACATAAGTGAATGGCTAGTAAAATCAGACAACCGTAACTTTTATCTCAAAAAACGATCCAAGTGCAAAATGCAATTTTGTGAGAAATGCCAATAAAAATAATTCTAACCTCCCTGGCGCTGCTTGGAGAGAGCAATCTGTTACAAAGAGGCGACCCCCCTGCTTTAGGAATTGGCTTTCACTTTTTGGAATATGCTATATCAAGAGCACCTTAAAATAGGAAAGAAAATGTGTTCAAAATTTTTAGGCAAATTGAAGCTTATTTTCAAAAGAAAAAAAAGAAAAATTACGTTGATATAAAAATGATGGGAAATCAGCTCAGTTTTGACAGGTGCATGCTAACTTGCTTATTTAATATATAAAAGTTGCGGTGACTATCAGCACAATTCATCGCATGCTTTCCATACCTACAGCCATCCTGCCCTGTTTAGCTATGGTTGGGTTTTAGACATTTCTGTGTTATGTAATAGCAAGTGATAGCTATGACATTTTCATGTAGTGTTTCTATTTTTGAACGCAGACTTTTCTTCTTTAACTAGAGAATACTTTTTAAATACGCCATTTAAAAACATGTCATGTAGTAATTTTTCACACCAACTTATAGATGTTGAGAAAGGAATACTCTTTAATAACTTAGCTGTTAATTTGCCACTTACAAATAATGAACAAATTATTACCATTTTATTCAGCTGATCTTCTATACTGATGATAATGTTTCTGAATAATACGATAATGGTATATAATAGGTAAAATGGAACACAGAGTTTTGAAAATTATTTTGTGTTTAGAGAGATTAGAGATATTACCAGGATTAGTTTCTCTGTGCAAGACTACCTACCAGTACCCTGGCACAGGATCAATCTAAAGGCATTACTTCTTTTTGGAAATTAAGTTCGTGATTTTCCTGATCCTGAAAAAAACATGCTCATGAGCTTACTCGTGGAGTAATCGCAGACTGTGGTGAACACTGGAGGTGTTTGGTGCACGAGATTAAATCAGTGCAAGGATATTCTCAGGATCAGAATCTACAAACCAAATGGTCTTGTTGGGACACAAAACCACCTGCCAAACTGGTGCCTTAGTCAAATGGAGTCACAACCTTGCACTGGCTTTTCAACACTGTTGAAAAGCTGGCTGTTTATGACAAATACGTCTCTGTCACAGTTCACATCCCAGTACTGAATTTTTTGTTACTGGCACCAACTGAAATTGTATCTGAGAAATTTAATACACGTAAACTTGTAAAGCCAGGAGCTGCTACCATGACAGTGCACAGAGTTCCATGATGCTAATTAATGCCAGTTAGCTAATACTGGAATTGCCAAAGCCCACTTTCACTTGTGACCTTGTTCACTGGAAAAAAGATAAAGAGTTCTAAAATAGAAGTGCAGATATCTGTGAGAAAGTAAACAAAAATCCAGAAATAGAAACGCATAGATATGAGATCGACAAATGTTAGAGAAACAACCAAGGCAGCGAGAGAGCATGCTAGGAGGGAAGGTTACAGTGACAAAGTGAGGTCTTGTTGAGAAAAATGATGCCGTAGAGGTGTAAGTATTTTATCTTGCTCGAGTCACTGTTCATAAAAGTGCCCAATTCTGAGATGTTTCCCCGAGATAATTGAGGTAGATCATTCCTTAAAGATGTTAACCATTTATTCTCCTGCTTTATACAAGCTTCATACATTCATTGGCTTCATACAAGCCAGAAGGTACAATTACAAAGATCTGGTCACAATCTTTTTTATAAATGTCAGTAGTTAGTTCTCCACCTCTGACCTGCTTTGTTTCCAGTATAGCTTTTTATGGAATTTAATGAGGTGTCACGACTTTTGGCTCTGTGGCATTATTTCCATCTTTTCTCTAACCTCCCCCCACCGGGAGTTAATTACACTAAAGCAGAGATAATCCGTCATTCTCCGCGCTCATCTTTTCTAGATCCTTAAGGAGTGACCAGGTAAGGTAGTCCTCGTATAGTCCATCTTGTCTTCTCCTTTTTGACCCTGCAAGGTGAATTTCCTTTCCCCAGGAGAATTTAGAGACAGGGGACTGGTCAGACACGCTCACATATATAATTTAAACAGAAGCCACATTTCTGCAGAGCCTGTGGCTCTGAAGAGGACTGAGGCAAGTAACTTAACAATTGCTTCAAATCAAGGCCAAGCAGCCTCTCTGTCCATTCAGCTCCTTTCCCCTTCTCTTCTTTCTCCAGTAAAGGATAAAAAACTGTCTAGGTTTTGTTTATTTGTCTTACACGTGAGATGATTAACAATAGATTCCTACTTTGCAATTTAATATTCTCTGTAATAAAATGTGATCTCCATAGCTCATGTTAACAATATTGTTAAAGTAACATCTGTTTCAGTTTATCAACGCCTTCTTCACTGGCATATGATAAACCTTAATTAACATTTTTATAAGTACTTGCTATTTTTTTCTGAAACTACTATAATAAAGTAAAGATACTAAAATAATAACACAATAATTGTGTTATTATTATTCTGTGTAACAGGTGTAGATGCATTTGTACTCTATAGGCACACTCACTGAATCACATGGGCTAAGATAACTATACCGGACATTTTGTAGCCGAGGACCCCAGAATTACTCCAGTCAAAACAAAATTCATTTTAAGACAGACTAGAAGTGCCAGTCCAAGCCTTCGTGGTTTTAATGAGATTACTATTTCTTACCACCATTAAGTCTGTGGGGATCAAAGAAAATGTTCACTGAGTTAAGATGTGCTAAGAAAAGTGTAAAGAAGAGCATAAATGGCTCAGGAATTCCAGGAATCCCACTGGCTTAAACAGTCTTTTATTAAAAGCAAATGTTCTCATAGTTGAATGACTTCCAAGAAGGGCCTCGAGTGATGAAAGTATTTCCATCAAATGTGAAAATACTTGAAAGATGCTTATTCTGTGTGAAAATATTTCCACCTTTCGAAAAAGCCTGAATACAAGACTCCTTTGATGAATATACTCTCATACAAGGTATTACTTTTCAGAATTAATATACAAAATATCCAGAATTCCTACTATTTTTGATAACAAATAATTATAATGACTTACTTTCATCTCCTCTAACAGCCAGACAAAATATTTCAGAGTATTTTACAAAATAGATTCTTCAGTTATATAGTGAAAAATTTTACATTCATCATCATGACATTGCTCCCATTTCCCTCAGGGCATAACTGACCTGGAAAGTATCGTACAGCATCTTCAGAGACAAAGTAATGGGATCTCTTTCAAACACATCACAGCACAGCAGTCAGTCAGGTTGGCTAACTGTGCAATATAGACATACCCTATATACCCTACATCGTCCTACCCCCCCTTACCTAAAACACCATTAACAGTACCTCCTGCCCTCACCAAAAATCATACAAGTACATAGACCAGAAACACTGTGAAATGGTCAGCTATCCCAGTCGCACTTCAGCCACCAGGACTGTCTCTTTTTACTGTTCCTGGTTTTATCCTTCCTTTCCATCTCCTCAAGCTGTTTTTCTCAGATAGAAATAAGGAGGCAAGCCAGTACCATGTGCCCAAACAGCTCCTTTTCAGATCATTGTAAGATTTTCTCTGTACCTCAATGACTCCCTGCTCTGGGAGTTACTGCTCCTGTAAAATGCAATTCATGGCGAGATTGGAAAGCAATAATGAAATAAGCCGTCCATCCCGTCCCCGACGTTCTTACACACAAATGGAGCAAGCAATGAACTGGTACAGCTGTTACAGCTGACACAGGTCTCTTGGGTAACTTTCTACCTGGGGGTACAGCAGTAATCACAAGACTGCGAGTGCTGACTGCCAGGGACCTGCAGGTTTTGGAAGCCTGTTCTGTCTCTTGTGCAACCAGGAAACACAAACCTGCAGGAGACCAGCAAGGTACAAATAATCTTCAGCCAGTCAAACAACGCGAGTTCACATTAGAATCATGATGTGGTTTTTTCCTTCGTATTTTATGATTTTTATGTGTTCGGTTCTGCTGAATAATCTTTATTTGATTGTAAGAACTTCTAAATTGGTCACATTTGTGGAACAGACAGATAGCCAATCCCTTTTTCATGAAAATAAAACAACTCCCAATACACACAGAGCTTGATTCAAAAGGAAGTGGTAGCATATACACTGGGAAGATGTAAGAGATCATGACAGGACGTGAAGGGACGTGTGGCCCAGGGAATACAGCAGGCATCAAGCCAGTTTGTATTGTGTAATAATTAACTGCACACATTTTGGCGATTGCTTAGTTTCTAGTTTCTGCATCTGAAAAATTCAAATATGCCTCAGCCCCACAGAACATCATGAGGCTTATTTGATGCTTCTGAAGATTTTGAAAGATGCTCGGGAAGTGCAGACTTCCATAAACTGTATCAGACAAGCTACTAAATATGACTGAAAAACTGAGAATCATTTTTCATCTCATGTATTCTAATGGCGAGAAATGTGCAAGTTACATAACTAACCACCAAGTGTCACTGTTCGGTATTTTTACATTCTGACGTCTTTGTTCCCAAGTGCTTAGAAAATCCCTTTTAGATGCAGTCCTGCAAATGAGGATTTTCCAACAAAAATAAGAATATTTTTAAACTCTACAAGAGACATGCATATCTGCCACACAAGGTACAGGCAAACTCAAGTGTCTGGATATGCGGCTTTCTTGAGCAAGCCACCAAGGAATGTCTGAAATAAATATTGTTCATATTACAGGATATAATAATGTAAGTCCCATTGAAAATAAAAAAAAAAACCCCAAACTTAGGAATTCGATTTTATTTTTAAGCCCAGCAATTTAAATTATTGTAGCATATGCCATTCTTTTTTGTTAAGAAAGGTAGACAACCCTTACTGAGAGATTGTCAGATGCTTTGTCAAGAAGGCAAAGGACGCACTATCAAAAAGAGTGAACACATTTTAAAGAAGTTCCCATTGTGAGAAGTAATTTAACCTGACTTTAAAATGTAGTAACAGTGGACATGGGACATCAGGAGATTGAACTGCAGTCCTGGCGTGAGGTGGCAAGCTAGTCTTCCCTGTTTCTAGAATGTTAATACAGGTCATAATCTTTGATGGGCACAAAACCAGAATTTGCTGACAGACATTCATGTCAGCTGCAGCTCATGAAGAAATTTCCAACCAGGTATAAAAAATAAAAAACAAAACCAAACTACCTTACTCTGCATAACTTAAATAGCTTCCCTTTGTTACTATTTCTGCCCGCCAGCTGAACTCTAAGCACAGCTTGCCCGTGCTTTGGTGTTCCTGATGTGTCCCTGTGTAGCTGCAATTGGAAAGATGTAAAAAAGCTGCACAGATTTCCACATATATTTGTATTGTAGTTCTCTGTAGAATTTGGTATGCCGTAAGTGTAACGTTCCTTAGAAAGATCCTTGCTGTGTGCTAACGCTGGTTTATCTGGGTGGGCACTCAATCATTCAGAGTCAGCTGTTTGATGTGGGTGCAACTGCCAGGCGTGCAATCTCTTCTGACATAATCTCAGATTACCAAACCTGTATAGCCTGCCTTGTATGTCAAATGAGCGCCTCCCACAGATCTCAGACAAGTTCCCTGCACTATCGGCAGTCCATAACACTTTTCCAGCATAGGCATCCCTTATGAATAATGATTTCTAGATGCTTTTGAATGAGGAGGAGCCCTGAAACAGGGGTATTAGGCTTTGGCTGGATCTGGTTACACTCCACCCTTCCCTCCTCTCTGCACTGTATAGCCCTCTAGGGGAAAACTGTCCTCTACAGTAGTTTTTCCATGTATGGAAGATGACCCCACTGAAACAGAGTATGTTGTCAGGTCCCTGAGTGCACGAATAGCCTCACTTGGTGCCTCCATCCACACCTTCTGCCCACGGGCCGCTCTATTTAAGCTCAGGCCTAGGCCTTCAGCAGAGTCACAGTCGTACCTGTGCCTGGCCATGGACTCCACTGCTCTGGACTGTGACCGGTGGGCTGAATTCCCAGCTTGACCTCAGAACTGCCCAGTGATCATGGGACTGTGCCTGACTCTGGTTAACCTCGCTGGGCCTGACCCTGACCGGTAGTTTGCTTTCTGGGCTTTACCTTGTACTTGCATTATCACCATGAACTTGCCTGACCATCTGAACTCACGGTTGAATATCCCTGAACCTCCCCCGGCTCGCCTCGCTCAGATACTGTGGGATGGGGCCCTGGCTGGTGAAGCCCCTGCCCTGCTGGCTGCCTTCTCGCTCTTGGCCCCACGTTCCCTGGAAAGCAGCTGGCTTTTGCTGCTCCCTGCCTTATGTAGCATAAACCCAGGAAAAACAAGTTGCCTGTAGAAACTGTATAAAGAAAGCCAGTGGGTGAGAGGTTGAATCTGCAGAGAAAAAGCATATGAAATCAAGAAGTTGAAATGCAGAATTATATGCTTCTGTGAAATCAGTTGTAGGAAACTGGGTAAAGGTTGGTAGGAAGTGACAGATGCTAGGATGTGATACTTCCCGAGAAGGGAAAGGACATAAAATAATAAAGGAGAAACAGTAAGCAAATGAAGACGGGTAAAAGAAAAGTTAACAAAAGCTAGTAGAAATTATAAAAAAGGAAAAATATTAAAAAATGAAAATGAGCATGCTCAACAGTACAAATCCTAGCACAGAACTCTGTGGGATTTTACTGTAAAAGCCTTTTATTCCTTATTCTATTTTTAATAAGGATTTCCGATAATCTTCCATGGCAACCAAATCTCTTTAAGAACCTTTGGTGAAGGAAAGAGTCAAAGGGTTTCCAGAAATCCAAGCCTCGAGGCTTTATCAATTCTGGACAGCCATAGGGGGAAATAGTCATGTAAATACTGTCCATGTCATCCACCACAATTTTAATCTCTGTGAGTCAAAGTAGAATCAGTAAGAGAAAATTCAAGCATCTATCTTGAAGTAGAATAGCCAAAAAAGAAGAGCATACAGTGCCTATAACAGCTATTATTCAAGTTATTTAGCCCACTCTTAGGCTGACCTAAACATTGATGTGTTTAATGCCATCCTGCACATTCCAGTAACAGGCAATGTAAGAATCTTCACAAACAGAATCAACTAACAAAAAATAACGGTTCAAATCAATTACTAAAAGAGGCTGTTGGAGAGAAAAGTTACAGAAGTTCTTGTGTTGACACAGCAGAGGGACAGAGTAATCACATCTTCTTAGTGTAAGGTACTTAGACTTTTCTCTGGAGTGTCTGAGGCAGGGTATTATAGAAGACAAGATCCTGAACCAGGCATACCCAAGAGCTGGTCAAATAAGGTTAGTTTTTTTCTGTGAAACGAATATAGTAGAGGAAAGCAAGTGAAAGAATTTTGGTGTGGGTTTTGTTTTTTTTTTTCTGAAACAAAAAATATCAAACAAAAAAAGACAACCCACATTTCAGTTGTCCTGTAGTGAAACACGCAGGATGAAAAGAACGTGCACGGTGCCGGGCCGGGGGTGCCTGAGGCGCCGTGCAGGCAGCCATCACAGGGCGGCCCGGGGACCAGCCTTGCTGGGGAGGGGCAGCCCGGCAGCGCCCCGCCAGGTGCCGGGCCTCCTCCGCCCTCCCCGCTGGCGGGGCCACACTGCCACCCGTCAGACGCCGGGGCCTGGCGGGTTTTGGGTGCTACGAACAACAGCCCCTGAGGCTGAGGAGAGAGGAAAAATAAAAATGACAGTATAAATCAAAGGGGTAAAACTGCCGTAGCCCCTCTCAACCCCACCTGCGCTGCAGGACGGGGCACGTTGCCCCACCGCCTGGAGAAGGGCTGAAACAGCTGCTCATCAGCCTCGTGCTTAACCGCTTTCCGTCCTCTGCCTCCCCGAAATGAACTGCTACGTTTGCCTCATTGAACAATGGTATTTCTTAAGCAATTCTGTACCCTGCTCTGAAAGCAACATTTGCAGCTGGTACAGGTACACTGAGCTACCTGCACCTTAGGCACAGGTAAGTCTGAGCCACGCCAGCAGCTCTTCACCCCGTGACCTCCACGGTCCGTCCGTCCCCGGCCTACGGCAGCGCCTGTGACGGGCGAAAGGCAGCCGCGGCCCGGGCCGCCAGGGCGGGAGGAGGCAGCGGCCGCCATGTTGGGACGGAGCGGCGCCTCCTGTGCGGGCTCGCGGCCGCGGAGGGAAGGCAGGGGCTGTACCCGCTGCCTCCGCGGCCCAGGCTTCACCCCCGGGGTAGGCGAGACGCTCCCGCCTCGCTCCCACAGCCCATTCCAGGGACCGCACGAAGCGACAGCGTGGGCCGCTGCGGAGAGCCGCCGTCGAGAGGCGCGTCCCCGCCCCTAACAAGTGCCCACCGTGATTGGCGCGAACCGCTACACCTCCCCCCCGTGATTGGTCACACCCGCTGCCACTCCTGGCGTTTGAAGGCCTGGGCGGGCGCTGACGTGTACGCCCTGACAGCACCCCCGCCCCCCCGCGCAGAGGTGGGCGCTGCTCGGAAGGGCGCGGGCGGGGTGGGCTGCTCTGTCACGTCAGCTGCGCGTTGTACTGGGCGTCAGCGCGCTCCGTGCATCGGGTGCTTACGCAGCCGCTCTGAGCGGGGGCGGCCGGCGGGGGGAAGAGGCCGCCGCCATGGAGGCGAAGCCGGCGGACCTCCTGCTCTGTGACAGCCTCATCCTCTGGGTGAGTGCCGCGGGGGTCCCTCCTGCCCGCCCACCGCGCCGCTCCGCCGCGCTCCTCCCTGCCCGCCGGTGGCGCGTCCTCGCTTGCCCCCGAGGGGGCCTCCGGAGGAGGCGGCGGCGGGGGGGCTCCCGCAGGAGCGGCCTCCCCCGGCGGAGAGGGGCTTCCCCTGTCAGCCCCTCCCGGAGCGCAGCGGCGGGCGGCTTCGCGGCGGCGGGGGCACCTGTTGGGCCCGCGCCGTTGCCGCGGTGACGGGGGCGACGGCCACAGGGCGGGGGAGGCGGCCGCCGCCGCCCGCGGCGCTCTGCGCCCGTCAGCTCTGCGGCGGCGGGAGGGGGCCGGCGGGGGGCGGCTGCCCCGGCCGGGGCGGGGTGAGCAGCCCGCCGGCTCGGGCTCCTGTTAGGCGCTCAGAGGGGCGGGAGCGCTTCCCCGGCGGCAAGCGAGCAGCAGCTGGAGGCGATTGGGATACAGGCATGGCTGCAGTAATGGGGCCTGCATGAGAACCGAGTGTTCTTACAACCAGTGAAATGCTCTTGCAAGCACCCTTGAAGCGCAGATGTGGTCTTTTGAATGTCCTGTAGGTCCAAGTAGTGGTTCTCCAGCAGTGGCTTCAATGTGGAAACTGCTCAGTAATTAACAATAATAACAAATATATGCAATTAATTTGAATTGAGTTGACAGGAGCAGAAACCTCAGAACATTCCATACCAGCTTTCAGTTGGTTGAAGCATTAATTACAGTCAGTCGCAGCACACCTAAATGTGTGGTGTTGCCTGTGCAAGAAGCACGTATTTCTTCAGTTCAATCAAGCTTGCTTTCTTTTTATCCCTTGTTCTTTACAAGTTTCTTCTGCTTCCTTGTCTGTAATTCTCATCTTGCAGATGCAGTATTTTTGCTGAGAGTGAGCTCTGTTAAATAGAACTTTTGCATGAAATCTTGGCAGGGAAGGCCGCAATTACCTAGTGTGAAGGGTTGCTCTAGAAATAGCAGGTGTTTTGTCTATGTGAAGTGTGAATCAGGGAAAGAAGGGAGTGTTTTAGAAGCATTGTGGAGATCCAGGAGCGAAACTGGCAAAAGTGATAGCAACAGCTACAAGAGTAGGTGTTCCTTTTAGTTGCTACATGACAATATAGAAGTTTTAATGAGTTAAAGTCTGTAATAAATCACTGAAAATCAATTTCCTCCTTTCTTTTCCTGCCTCCATTTTCCTTTCTGTGACCTTGTATGCTTTCAATGTTTTGTTGGTCATTAGAATTTCAGTCATCTTATGCTTACCTCTCTGCAGTTGCATATCTTTTGTCGTTTAATCTATGCATCCTTTGCTTTCTCTTTTTTGGGTTCTTTAACTTTGTATTTTTCTCTTACTAGTCAGGTAAGAATAACTCCATCATGATTCAATTGCAAAATAAATCAATGCATTCCTCAACTCTGTCTCAAAATCCTGTCAGCAGTGCTGAACTCCTATAATTTTTACAATTCCCACTTAAAATATTTTAAACCTAATTCTCATTTTTAATATTGCCACAGTGCATGGCTGTAATTACATCATGAATCTTAAAGGGACTCCTAATGGAACTTTAACCAGCATTAGACTGAAAGAGCTTTGTGTAGTGTCATTGATGTAAATGAACATCCAACTCTGTGTGTTTAGGTTTTGCATGCAACACTCAGCAGATACATTGCCAGATGCATGTTTTTAGATTTAACAGCCTATTTCTGGGACCTTGTTTACAACTTAGTAGAAGACGATTGTTAACACTGAGGTATGTTTCAAACATGCTTTCAACTTGAACTTCAGACTGAATAATAGGAAAAAAAATTCATCTTCTGAAGCTGAGCATATTTGGGCAGGGGGGGCTGAAGTGCTATGTATTTGAAGAGAAAAGGGTTCTGTAACTGTGGTTCTAAAGGTTTCTCCATTTATTTACTCAATATAGCAAAGAGATGCTTCTGATTTTCTTGTGTTCTGCTGATCTTGTATTTTTTTTTTTATTTTAGCAAATTCTATATTAGAAAACATGCATTATCCAGAGAAGAAAGAGAAGGCACAAATAAAAATGTTATCTATTGGTTCTTTAACCCAAGTGTCATTGAATTTAAAGTTTTGAGGATGTTACCGGAAAAACATTATGGAGTTAGATTAACTTATAGGGGAAATGTGTGTATGAATTTCCAAGGAAAATTGACATAAGTAATATCTGTTAAGGTTGAACTCACAAGTCTGTTGCAGAAACAATTTTCTAAGTCAGAAAGACAAACTTTGGTTCACATATATGTGAAGTGAACCTTAATATTTTCTGCCTGTGGGTAGGAGTGGAGTGATAAAGAGTAGCAGCAGTAGGCCTAGCAATGCAGTAGTATCTTCTGTGTTTAGGTACCATTACAATAAGTGTTTTCTTTACTGTAGTAGAGCAAAAGTTTCTTGAATGTCTTCCGGTACTGTACCTCTCTGAGGCTGCTTCTGTCTTTGTCTCCAAACTAGAGACTAGATATATGGTAACATCTTAAACAGAAAGCTTTTTCTACAATAGATGTACCCCTGTTTGGTACTGGCAGCATTGGTAATGTTGACTTTGCCAATGGCTGAGTTATTCTATTAATATTCTGGGATTAAGAATGGGAATGTTTATTGTTACTTTAAAATGTCGTTGACTAATTCTATAAAACTTCTATCCCTAGTATGTGTAGTCTGGCTATAAAACAGAGAACCTCAATTCTACATCGTCCAGCTGCAATTGAGGGCATACCTTCCCAAGAGTTGGATAGGTTGATTTCTACTGAGTAATGTGAACAGTCTTGTTTAATCTACAGCTGTTTGGTGGTAGAGCCTTCAGCAGATCCAGAGAAAAGGCATAAGTGTTACATGATATAGAATTAAATTTTCAAGTGTATATTGCGAGCATAGTAGCTGTACGTCTGAGGGAAAAATACTTGCTCCTCTCGTAGCAGCAAGTGGCAGGGTGCGTTTAAGCTAGATTTGTGGAATGATCTTCATCATGAGTAGCAGCATGTACTTGAAGCTACATTTAGTAAAACTAATCAAATCTGAAAAAAGATTAGGAGTACTACATAGTCCTGAAGTCTACGGCTGCTCCTAACAACCTCCTCGCCATGCCCATTACCTTTATTGTTTCTGTAAGTACAGTAAAAATCTGTTTTGAGGAAATGATTGGGCTGGCATGGGGCTTGGAGAACCCATAATTAATACTACTCTCATATTATTTCTAGGTGCTTATGTAACTTTTAAATATATGGAGAAACTAAGACTGTCAGTCCTGCTTTTTGCTTAATTTTAATTAGCTGTTTCTATTCTGGGAGATACTGGCATACATAAAGCAGTGTTGCATGTCACAGGGTTTTCTAAGGCTTTGTTCACCTGCTCTAACTGGCTTGGGTGAAATGGTAGTACCTGTACTTAGCAATTGCTTTGGTTTACAAGGGAGTATATTCAAATGGCAGCATCACGATATTGCGCCATAAAACTCTGCATTCTGGCATGCTGAGTCTTGACTTGTAATCTTGCGTGCCTGTTCTTGCATTGGCATTAAGGCTGCGATACTATTAGAAACCTGTGCTGTCAATCACAGCTGCTGCAGTTTGTGTTCTTCTAGTTAATCTTTTATGTAACCTGCCAGGGATTACTGACTTCTCACTTGCTGTAATACAGGATTTAAAAAATACTTTTTTTAATTAAAAAAAAAAACACCCAAACAAATGATAACAAAACCTTGCTCTGCGTTTTTTTCTGTTCTTGGCTTATTAGACTCTTTCTGAAGCAAGCAAACAAATATTCAGCATATGTGGTCACTCTTTATAAACATAGAATGGATGACAACTGCCTCAAATTCTCACAGCTGGAAACTGTACTTTTCTACCACTCTTGTCCAAGTAGCTCCATTTCCCAAACACACTTGACAAGGTCATTCACCAGTGACCTCTGAAGAAGCTTACGTTTCACAAGATGTTTGGGAAAGCCCTCTCACAGATGGACACATAATTTAGGACATTGTAAGCGTAGTGAGTTTAAGAAGTCAATTTTTGCAGTGGGCAGAGATTATAAGGATCTGTTCTTGCTTCCATTCTATTCCACATATACATCTTTTAATAGTATTAACAGCAAACTTTCACCTTTCTGTTTTATTCATTGTTATAAAGAAGGCTGAATGTAAAAGAATTACTGGTGAGCTCTTATTTTCCTGAGTAACCATGTGATGAACTGACACGTGTGTGGGAAATGGCTTTCTCACCTAGAATAGTTAGCTCTGAGCTGATTGGTTTTTTGGTGAATAAAGTATTGCAACTATAATAGATAATTGTGAAAATGTTAGATGAGAGCTTGGGGGTAGTTTAAAAAAAAACCCACCACAATATCCAAAAAGGAGAAACATTTTTAACATTGAGGTAATCTCATCCTACAGATCTTAAATGCGGGAAAACCAGAAAACTAAAGAGAAAAAATTACTGTCCTCATGGGAAGTATGGAAGAGCTTCCATATGAGAACTGGCTGAACAGATGAGGACTGTTGGTCCTGGGAAAAGCACAGTGGGAGGAGATGGGTATGGTAAAGGTCAATACAGACTTGAGCTCCTGGAGAAGGCAACAGGGGAAGAGTCTGCACAAGTTCATGGAAGAAAACTTCACTGAGGACTGTTAAATACCAATGTACTGTCTGTGCTCCAGGGGTTCTCCAAGACACAAATTCCTGGAGCCTGATGGAGTATTTTGCAGAGTTTGCAGTCAATTTTTACGGTCTGTGGAGTGATCCGAGGACCTGGGTACCTCCATGTTTTAAGGCTTTATATATGAAGCAGTCAGAATTAATTGCAGGCAGCTGAAGAGCTGCCTATGGCTGTGTAATCTAGTGTTATACATCAGGTTGATGATGGGGTTCTTATGTATAGAGCTGTCTGCTGGGTGTTTATTGCAGTGCTCTTACAAGGATGTAGACATGTTGAAGGTATTCATGTCATTTGAGTTGCTTTTGGAGAAGTTAGCTGCAAAACACTTGAGCTATGAAATTTTATTCTTTAGGATGGGAGTTGCATCTTGTTTGTATAGCCCTATTACAAAGGGACTTTAATAGGCCTACTACAAAGGAACTGGAAGCACCAGTTAGAATATGAAGATCACATGTAACCATCATATAGAATAGATCAGGCAACTTATTATAAAATGCTTACACCTATAATCTGATTTTGTAGTAGAGGAGAAAAGTGAAAACTGAGGCTTCGTTGCTTAATCTTTAGACAAAAATATGTAGACAGGGTAAAATTGCATCCAGCCCTGTGCTTAAACACTAGGTAGTGTGATGCTTAGAAAATAACAGGAAAATATGTGTATATATATTAGATATAAATACCAGGAATAATATATGAATAAAATATGATTACTAGGAAAAGATGTATAACTTTAGGTTATAGTAAAGTTTCTTGGGTTGATAGCAGTATTTTGAAGTTGCATATTTAAATAGGAACACCTTTAGAGTAATTTTGGAATTCCTGAATTGCAAGGAAATATGCTGCCAGCTCACAGGACTTGAAATGGTTCAGTCTTTTTCAGCTATCTTCATATTCTTAAAGTGTGCAGTAGCTCTCAGACAACTGTTTTTTCCACTGTTCTTGTGTAATTTTCTCCATTCTGTTCTTAACCCCCAAATAATTTCAGGGTTCTCTATTGGTGTCATGACTTCTATTACTAAATGCTTGTAGTAAAAGACTGGATTTTTTTTTTTCCTTCAACTTTCGCCTGTTCTTCTGATGCCATTTTTGTTTAGGTAGTTATGTGTCCAGAGCTAAGCACCCTAACATAATTCGAGGGATGGATAAATATGACTTAAGTTTCCCAAGTTAGTATTCCATAATCTGATTTACAATAGAAGGACTAGCATGAAAAAGCAAAGCATGGTAATACTAACTTACTAAGCTACTAGTCATAATCAACAGTCACAAGTATTGAGATAATTGGGTTGGCTTAAAAACTACATAGTTCAAAAAGGATTTCAGCTGCCTCCAGTAGAAAGACATCTTGCTAAATGTTTGTGCCTTAAAGAGGAAAAGGAAAATGGTAACTGATTCCTCTACCTGTCTACTGAGCAAAAAACACAATGTTTTTCCCTCTTTTAGCTGCAGACCTTCCGTACTGCTGCACCTTGCAGAGATGTTCAGGACTTGACCAGTGGCGTTGCCATGGCGCAGGTACTTCACCAAATGTAAGTTGATACTTAAGTTTGAAGAAGAGGTATTTAATTTCTTGAGGTTTTTTGTGTTTGATGTGCATAGTCGCTTTCTCCCAACCGAAGTTTTTTGTATAGTTAAAGTAGACAGAAACTGAGAGTAGACAGTTTATAGCAGAAGGTAAAATATACCTTTATGTTATTGTTTTGGGGATGATAAAATGGTTGAATAATAATGTGATAGAGTAGAGAAGGTGATGAGGAGATATTCTAAAACTGCTGTATTAAATTCATACTTAAGGGTGTTTGGGCAAGAATGATATGATCTTTTTCAATTTTCCATCAACACGATTTCCATGGGTATTCATGCTTCAGGCAATATGTTCCTCTTTGGAATGAGGACCTAAAAGTTCAAAAGGCATGTCTTTGTGCTTCTTTCCTCTTGGGATTGCTCAGTTGATTTAGATTTAAGTTCTAGGATTGAAATGATAACTTACTATTTCTGTGGAAAAAAGAATCATGAAACTTCAATGGCAATTTTATTATTAAAAAATAATAGAGGGCTAATCAAAAGCAAAATCATTCCTATTTTATTGGTGTGATGACAAATGGTACTGGGTTGAGTGACACGCTACTTTTGAAATTTAAAGTTACTTCAGAGGGTTGTAACATGAGTCTTATTGAAAGTGTATCATGCTACAAGTCATCACTGGAATTTTATTGTTGTTGTTGGCTCAGATAATAAAGAAGTCTGAATTACCATCTCCTGCTTGAACTATATTTTTGATTATTAAGAAATTACTTAAAATGAACACACCACCATCACGCACCAAAAAAACAAAACAAAAAAAGCCCCCCAAAAAAGCCAACCACAGAAATGCTTGAAAAGGTTTTAAATGTGTTGTGTAAAGACAGAGCTCAACCTTTTCCTGGGCCATGGCAAAAATGGATTTAGGATTGCGTAGTGAAGATTCACTGAGGGTCACTTCCCATGTGTTTATGGTACTAGGCTGCCACAGGCTTTGGGCAAACTTCTTTACGACCAAGTTGGTTGATATGCACGTGGGGATAATAATTGTCTTTCTTTTAGTAGGTGCTTTGAGAACAGTGAATAAACAGCATGGTGTAAAAGTTAAGATATTGTTAGATATTCTGTGATTGTACCACTTGGCAGCTCAGTGTGTGTAAACAACTCCCTCAGCAACTCATCCTTATTTGTGCTGGCAGAGTGGGAATTATGCTGCCCAGGGGAACCAAAGACATGAAAAAAATATGAAATGCCAGTAGTTTAATTTTTTTTTTCTCTTGATAAGTGCCTTTGACGAATTTTAGCGAATGTTGGAATTGGAGTAGGTATCAAACTTAACATCAGCACTAGTCAAAAGGGGATGTTTCTTTACATCATTATGATCACTTTGTCAGGTGTGAAAATTCAGCATGACAGAGGCCTTCACATCCTTATGTTCTTAGCTGTAGCTAGCTCAAGCATATACAGAAATTCTTCCTGCCTTGGAAGGTGGTGTCTTAATTCAGCCATCAGGATGGAAATTTCCTGTGACATAGGTATAACTTGCAATCTCCAGGAATTCATGCCTCATTAGACACTGTAGTCAAACATCTGATGATTTAATGCTGGGAATCTGGTATCTTATTTATTTAAGTGAGTGCTTATTGATGTTTAATCATCTAATTTTGTTTCAGAGATGTTGCTTGGTTTGATGCATCTTGGCTAAATCGCATTAAAAATGATGTTGGTGACAACTGGAGAATAAAGGTATTCAAAGCTGAAGTTAGTGAAAGTTTGTGGGGTTGGATATTGTGTCTGTCCTGAGAGTATCTAGCAGTCCAAAAACTACAGAATTAAGCTCAGACTTTTTTAGGTTATTTTAAATGAATTTCAACTGTCTGTTGATAGTTTAAGTGCCTTCCAGCATTATTGCATCGGGATTTTCTGTTGCAATATTTCTCTTCCCCTGTCATTATAGGGTCCTCTTGTAGATCTGCTATGTAAACATTTTATTATAAAGTATTATTTAATTTCAGCAAAATTAAGAATTTTAATAAAAGCCTGTAACCTTATCTTTCATGTACAACAATTAGTCCAGTAATCTGAAGAAGATACTGCAAGGAATTATGGACTACTATCATGAGGTATGGAAAAAGCAACAATTTTTTTGCTGTTCTAATCATTAAACATGATGATTATTGTCTTCCTTCGCCTAGCTTTTTTTTTTTTTCTTGGCAAAGTAATTTATTTTAAGGATTTTTTTGGCAGAAAGTATGATAATTATCTGGTTAATTGGGAGGACTGAGTGAAGATAAAATTAACTTAAGCAGGAAGATTCTTAGAGTCTAATCTGGAAACCATGTCTCTGTCATTGCCCAAGTGAATGTCATAAGAACTGAGCTGCAGAATCCTGTTGACGCCTGTGTATGCATTTGTATTTGCTCTTGTCTAGTGAAGTTTTAATCCTTCTCTACACAACAGAACAGATTCAGCAACCCTAGTCTGGGTTTTATGATACTCACTTGGGAGCCAGGAGATAAGTTACGAATCCTCCTGGACATAGTAAAGATTATAGTTCATTCTCTCTCATGCAGGATGGCTATAGTAGCCATAAGAGGGTGCTGTATTTTGAGTTAAATAAAAAAAAATGCTGAATTTTATATGGAGCTTGATTACAGTTATGTAATGGGTATGGTATAGAAAAACTTGCCAGATCATCTTATGGCTTCTTGGTCTCGCCTGGGCTTAGTTGTGATACCGAGTGCCAAGCCCTTCCATATTGCCAGGACTGAGGCTCTCTGGCAAGGCCAGAAGTAGATCTTCTTTAGGCTTATGAGGAGCTTTTTGAAAGATTAGGGAGCAACTGAATTTGGAAGCATTTTTAATTCCTTTTTTTATTGGAATATAGAAATAGAATAAATTAATTCTCTCATATTTGAGGTCTAGCCCAAGAACTTTTAACTTATTACTGTCGCTTTTTCTTGTGTAAGTGGTCGGTTAACTAAACCCACAGTTAATAGACCTTCAAAACTTGTGGTTTTGCCAGAACATTTTTATAGAACTCTTATTAAAGTGCATAACTTCATTGCACTAAATAATTGCTAGGTGTTTTGCATATATATATATATTTTATGCTATCTACTTTAGATTAAATTTAGGCCTATTCTGAGAAAAATCTGAAGTATGGTATAGGTCGTTTGCTAGCAGTGGATTGAGTGCCCCTTCCCCCAAACATACTTCCACACTGAGGGATGGAGACAGACATTTGAAATGGTCTTTGGTGGCCCAAGAGAGGCATGGTGTGAGACATCTGGGTTTCGTGTATGGAGCCCTCTAACAAATCGGTTAAGAACATCTGCTTTATCTAGACCTCTTCAGCTTTCCTAATCTGATACTGCTATCTATGTACTCTCTCATAAGCCAATATTTTTAGTGTATATCTCCACGTTTAATGTTTAAAATCTTTCCCTTCCATAAGTTTTACAGTAACAAACTTATTAATAGACCATTTTCTCTGGATGTCTTACTGAGTCCAGATTTCTTACATGATACCAGATTTTCATGTTGTACAAAAGTGGGCGTCCACTTTCTCTCTTAATTTTTTTTTCAGTTCTTGGGTCAGCAGATTTCAGAAGAGCTTATTCCGGACTTAAACCAGATATCTGAGAACTCGGATCCCACCGAACTGGGCAGGCTTCTGCAGCTTATTTTAGGTTGTGCAGTCAACTGTGAAAGGAAACAAGGTACACACTACCTTAATCTGTTCAACAAACAGCAGACTGCCTCAGGTGATTGTAAAGGTGGAAGAGATGTAGAAGCTTTTCTTTCTTATGTATCAAAAAGTCTCTGTAACTGTTAACCTAGCACTGCCAAGTCCACCACTAAACCATGTCCCTAAGCACCACATCTACATCTTTTCAATACCTCCAGGGATGGGGACTCAACCACTTCCCTGGGCGGCCTGTTCCAATGCTTTTGGTGAATAAATTTTTCCTAATACCCAATCTAAACCTCCCTGGTGCAACTTGAGGCTGTTTCCTCTTGTCCTATCACTTGCTACTTGGCAGAAGAGGCTGACACCCACCTCACTACAGCCTCCTTTCAGGTAGTTGTAGAGAGCGATAAGGTCTCCCCTGAGCCTCCTCTTCTCCAGGCTAAACAACCCCAGCTCCCTCAGCCGCTCCTCATAAGACTTGTGCTCTAGACCCTTCACCAGCCTCGTTGCCCTTTTTTTGGACACGCTCCAGCACCTCAATGTCTGTCTTGTAGTGAGGGGCCTGAAACTGAGGTGTGCCCTCACCAGTGCTGAGTACAGGGGGATGATCACTTCCCTAGTCCTGCTGGCCACAGTATTCCTGATACAAGCCAAGAAGGCTACCTGGGCACACTGCTGGCTCATATTTAGCCAGCTGTCAGCCAGCACCCCCAGGTCCTTTTCCACCAGGCAGCTCTCCAGCCACTCTTCCCCAAGCCCGTAGTGTTGCATGGGGTTGTTGTGACCCAAGTGCAGGACTCGGCACTTGGCCTTGTTGAACCTCATACAATTGGCCTTGGCCCATCGATCCAGCCTGTCCAGATCCCTCTGTAGAGCCTTCCTGCCCTCCAGCAGATCAACACTCCCACCCGACTTGGTGTCGTCTGCAAACTTACTGAGGGCGCACTCAATCCCCTCATCCAGTTCATTGATAAAGATATCAAACAGACTGGCCCCAGTACTGAGCCCTGGGGAACACCACTTATGAGCAGCTGCCAACTGGATTTAATTCCACTTGCTACAACTCTCTGGCCCTGACCATCCAGCCAGGTTTTTACACAGCAAAGAGTATGCCCATCCAAGCCATGAGCAGCCAACACATTCATAAAAGGTGTTTGGGAAGTAAGCCGTCGGGCTGCGTTGGGAATGAAGATGCTAGCGATTACTTTTTTTTATTTATTAACTCAGTTGCAAGCTTGTTGACTTTTTGCAAAAGCTTATGTATATATGTACATAGATGTATGTAGGAAAAAAGAACCATGGAAATATAGATGTCTTAAAATCTCCTTGCTCTATTATGCATAGTATAAATTTGTTCACTTAAGAGATTATAATCTCTTAGGCTTATCTACCATATTACTGGATAATAATGTTGTTGGTTAACGGTACTGCTCGGTATAAAAAGAGCACTACCTGTTTTGAAGAAGCTTTATAGAGAATAGTTTCTTCTGGATCTTTCTGCAAACAGTATGTCACGTTACTCAAGCCATTAAGATGAACATTGTCATGAGTCACTACAAATTCTTTTTCACAGAACACATACAGAATATCATGACCCTTGAAGAGTCTGTTCAGCATGTTGTCATGACTGCCATTCAAGAGGTAAGTAATAGTTCATAGCCTAATGCTGTCAGCTGAGAAGTCCGAATATCCATTTGTTGATCTCCGTGAATTCTTTCATCCAAGCAAAGGTCAGGGAAGAGTGTAAGTACTTCCCTAAATTATCTGGGAGGATCAGGACCAAGAGGCCCCAGACCCCAACCAAGGGTTTTGATTTTAGTCTTATATGCCCAAACATACAACTTGAGGAGACAATAAATGCTTAAGATTTCCTGTTTCACACAAGAAATGTATCTCGTTGCCAGCCACCACTTACACTGGAGTCAGGTTCTGAAATTCCTGTCCCAGTGCTGTAGTCTTGGACCCAAGGTTAAGCTGATCGTAACTTTTTGTGAGGTTATGTTGTTCTGACAGACCATTCCAGCATCTGATTTACAAACTCCCAGCTGCATCTCTTCTATTCTTGTCATGGTGTGCTCCCCCTGCTATCTTAATTTGTTCTTGGTTGATCATTTTAGTGATCCAGCTCACAGCATAGCTCTGCAGTCACTCGCTGTCGTGGTTTAACCCTAGTCGGCAACCAAGCACCACACAGCTTCTGTGGGGGAGAGAATCTGAAGAGCAAAAGTAAGAAAACTTATGGGTTGAGATAAGAACAGTTTAATGATTGAAATAAAATGAAATTAATAATAATAATAACAATAATAAATTGTAATGAAAAGGAAAACAAGAGAGAGAGGATCAAAACCCAGGAAAAACAAGTGATGCAACCGCTCACCATCTGCATACTGATGCCCAAGCCAGTCCCTGAGCAGCGATCACTGCTCCCCATCCAATTCACCCAGTTTGTATACCAAGCATGACATCATGTGGTATGAAATAGCCCTTTGGCCAGTTTGGATCAGCTGTCCTGGCTATGCTCCCTCCCAGCTTCTTCTACACCTCCTTGCTGGCAGAGTATGGGAAGCTGAAAAGTGCTTCACTTAGTATAAACACTGCTTAGCAGCAACTAAAACATCAGGGTGTTATTGCATTGTTTTCATCCTAAATCCAAAACATAGCACTATACCAGCTACTAGGAAGAAAATTAACTCTATCCCAGCCAAAACCAGGACACTCACATCTGTTACCTTCAGGACTGTGAAGCAGAGTGTGGAGGGAAGCAAAAACTAAATGCTAACTTTGAAGAAAATGTAATGTGTAATTGCAGCCTCATCGAGGTAACAGTGGAGTAGGTAGTAGGCTTTAAAACTTAGATTTAAATTGACTATATAGTCTTTAAAGCTATAAGTGTCCTATTGGGAGAAATAAATCCATAAACCTATTGTTTGTTGTATTCTGACTAATCAAACTTTCTTTCTGAAGAAGGTCTAGAAGTAATACTGTAATTCCTGAGTAAGAAGTAAAACCCTTTAATTGTTGACAAACATACTGTGTACATCTTTGTACTGGAGATCTGTGAGAGCTATGTTAATGTTCCCATTGTTTGCTTAGTGGCAATTAATGTGATTCAAAGAAGTGTGATAACTTTAATTAATTGAGTGAAATCCCATCCTCTGGTTCATTCAAGTTAATTTGACTAAGGGGTAGCAATAACTTCAACAGATCACAGGTTCATCCACTAAGATGTTATTGCTAACTTGGTTAATTTGAGGAGGGGGGGAGGTAAAAAAAAGTCATCTTATTCTAGATTTGTTTAAATTTTTTACCAACCATGATGTGTATTTTTATTATTATTAATTTGGTTTGATATATTGAAGGGATGCAGGGACATGGTTGGTAAATACAACTGGTACTCAGTAGACAGTGAACGTACAGATATTTAACCTTCTTTTTCTGTGTCCTCTTTCTGTAGCTCATGAGCAAGGAGATAATGGGTCCTTCCACAAGTGATGCATCAAGTGAAATGGAACAGCAGGTAACTGCCTAATGTTTGTTGCTTTTGTAGTTCAAGCCTGAACAATAAGTTGGTATCTTGCCATCACTTAAATGAAGAGGACAGCTGCTCTGCCTCTCCGATTCTAAAAGTAAAAAAAAAATTAACCTCAACAATAAATTGCACTCCTTTGTCTTCTGAGTGCACAAACTGCTTGGTCTGTTTTCCACTCAGAGCTGATCTGATTAAACCATACTGGTTCACAAAGGGCAGAGCAACATACTGATGTAGGCAAAGAATATACAATAAAGTAATGCTGTTTTTCAGCACTAATTAAGTGAAAAGTTATGTGCTATTTTTATAGCTTCTTTAAGAAAAAAATGCTGTGACTGCTATGCCATCTTCCTGGATGGAGTAAAACTGGCCAGTGCAAACCTACATTGCAAGAAGAGCTAGGGATACATCAAGGCTCAGTGATGTTGGGCTAAACACTCCAGGTTATTTTTAAGGGGTCATGAAAATTATTGATAACCTGAACAGTACAAGGTGTTGCACATAAAATGAAGTTGTCTTTAAAAGTACTTGCCCATACAGGAGCATTTTTATTTCTATTCTGAGACGAAGGGCATTTGATTTAACAGGTAGGGATTTTGAAATTGTGACAATACGAATGTTCCTGTGTTTGGTTTTGTCATGCTTTTAGCCTAAGTTGTTGTGACGAATCTGGATGTTATTCTTAGTTTCAATAATTTACTTACTGCATGTGGTAGTCATTTAAAATGCAGGTGAAAGGAAGAGAGATCTTCATCTAGCGGTGTATATATACGGTTTCTGTGTCAATGTGTACCTAACATCCCTCTTAAACAATTGGTATAAGCAATTGAGACATTTTGGAAGCTAGAACTGTGAGTGCTTTGGATATGGGCCAGAATGATTGACTGTCTTATCTTTTAAAAGCTTAAAAAAGCTTTGGAAGATCTTCAGGAAGCACTAGCAGAGAAAGAAGAGTTGGCGCAAAGATGTCAAGAGCTAGATTTACAGGTAAAAAACAGCATGTCGCTTATTTCTTTAATGTGTAGTGGTGCTGCTATTAAGATGCAGAAATTCTGAAGGGCAAAGTGAATTTTGCATTGTTTTTTAAATTTCTATGAGAATTCTTAGCTGTTTGTGGGGGGAAAGCAATCATTCTGTACTCCAAAATGCAATTACTGGAAGTAGTTTCTGATGGAAGCGTAAGCTGAGGTCCTGTGCCAACTGTTAACTCCAAGGTTGGTTGGTCTGCTAGCTTTATGTTTACCCTTAGTAGCAGGTAGCCATCAGAAAAATGTTATCATGCCCATTTCATTTTTAGTCACTCCTTCCTCTAGTCTTTTGAACTGTGTCCAAAAAATACAGTTCATGTAATAATCAGTCATTATATTTAATCATAGGAAAATGATGCTGTTTTCAATAGGAGTTGATTAAAAAAAATAATTTGAAATTTATCTAAAATTTACTAACTTTTTCTTGTACACAGTTGCAACGTGGGGGATATTTTGAGAAATAAAAATCATAGAAACTAATAGATCCTTTCAAACCATGCTGATAATAGGCCTACTTTTTGTTTTTAATGCATATAGAAGTTAATCAAGTCACTCTTCAGAAAAAGGAGAGGGGACTTCATAACAATAAACAGGAACTTGCATTTCAATCAACTTCTTAAAGAAAAAAGGAAAAAAAAAATCCATTTGTTAGCCCTAAGTCTGATTCCTGTTTTATGGCACTGTAATCTGAGAATAAAAGGAGGTTTATCTGGTGAGGCAGTTCATCTCAGATTTGATTCTGAACAAAGAGAAAGTGTGGGGGGTGTCTTCTTATAGGAGCCAGAGTGCTATACTGACTGTATTAGCCTCTGGGGGGAAGGAAAAAAAAAAAAAACCCACCAAAAAAAAAAAGAAAACCAGAAAAAACCCCAGAGGCCAGTTTTACATTTCTTACAGGTAATGACAACAGAAAAAGTAAAATACTTTATATATAAGTAGCTCATAGCTAATTGCCATGCCCAGGAAGCTGTTGTTAGAATTGAATTGATATTTCATTTCCTTTTTTCTTGAGGCAGTAGTAAGGCTTCCTAGTGAAAGCAGAGATCTAAAACCACTTGCGAGCAGAATCTGCAGGAGAAAATGATTTCTTTTAAATGGGCAAGAGGACTGATTTGACAGCTGAACTCACAGACTACAGCTGTTAAACTTCAAAAAGTGTATTCTCTGTTGAAAAGGTCCCAGAGGTGCTGGGATAACAATTTACTTGCACTTTCTGCTTCCATTAGGAGACTTAGTATGTCTCACTAGAGAAGTCCCAGGCTTTGTCCTGTCCCACAAACTTCTCTTTTGAGATTTCTCTATTAATTAATGATAGGTTACACAAAGCCAGTTGCTTATAACATAGCGTGGACCAGGTGAAGGCGTGAAGGTGTTCGAGGGAAAGGTACTGCTGAGTATAAACAGATGGGTTAATGAGACCATAGCTCTTCAATACTGGGGCGTGTTTTTAAAATCTCTCTTCATAATTTGTGTTGACTTTGACACCACTTCTGTTATGTTGATATAATAGAAAAGAAAAAGAGAAAGCTATGAGAAAGGAACTGAGAAAAGATGAAAAACTTGCTCTGAGTTGTGTGAAAGTTTGTTCTGTTTTTTTTTTTAACTCTGAGACATTATTTCAGAAGTGTGAATGTTGTGCATGTTTAAGGAGTGGCTGAACCTTGAACAGGAAGTATTATGCTGAGCAAGGCTCAGATGCGCTCTCTACACACAGGTGTTTGTGTGTTCATGTATATAGTAAAGTGACAGCTGGTATGTAAAAAGGAGTGAACCTAGAAAGCCAGCTCCTAATGAAGTGGTAGATTAATTACTGTTTTGTTTCTTACATCTGTTAGATTTTTAAATTACGTTCACAAACAAACTGTTTCTTAATACAACATGCTCTAGGTTATATCTGATGTTTAATCTAATAATGTCACCATGATATGCTTTTTTAAAATTTTATTTATTTGAAGCCATAATATTGACTGACGCTTCTCATTTAAACTAATTCTTAATAAATTCACTTGTAAGGTCTCAGTCTTCCTTGATATTTTCCAAGAGTATAAGAAAGGTAGGTTTTCTTTATGATTCAGGAAAACATAACCCAAAAAGCATATTGTCCCTGTTTAAATGCCAGTTAACTAACACATGCTACATGCTCTTATGTTTGACAGGATGTTAAAATTAACACAACAGCTTTCACTAGAAAAACTTTAAAGGTTCTATCCTCTTAATCCTTCCCCATTTTATGGCTGTTAATATACTTACTGTTTCAATAAAGTGTTGTATTCTCATTTGCTTAGCTGTGAACACTTTCAATATCAAACTTGTTTGATTGTTGCAAAAAATGCATGCTCTATATGAAGCTGTCTAGGTTTTTTCTTTTGCGTGTGTGCTTACTAGCTTATGGCACCTGAAACGGCTTCTTGCGCAACCATTCACTGCTGAGTGCACGACAGTACTGTGTTAGTGTGCTAGCCAGTGCCATCCTGCTTTTTATTGTTAAGTACAAGCAAGATGGAGAGTACCTTTACACCAATACTTAGTGTTTTGTACGGCGTCCATGGTATCCTTTTTAATGAAAGTATCAGTTTCTCTCCATATTACATTGTCTGCCTTTACCATGGTTTCAGTTACAAAAATTTATCTTTTTTTAGAGGGACTTTTCCTTTAGTGCTTCATAACTGTCATACACTAAAGCATCTGTATGCTCAAGTATGCTGTGTAAATTACATTCTAAAATTTCCAAATGCTCAGCCTTTTTAATAAACTAATTTGGTGACGTACTGCTGTCTTGCTTTAATTCTTTCCAGTTGGACAGGTCCTAAAATGTTGATGCTGTTTTATCTGCACTAGGTGGCTGCCCTCCAGGATGAAAAAAACAGCTTGGTGTCAGAAAATGAGATTATGAATGACAGGCTAGAGCAATTAGATGACTCTCTTGATGATCCAAATACTGTGGTTGCAAAAAAGTATTTTCATGCACAGTTGCAGCTGGAACAACTGCAAGAAGAAAACTTCAGGTAGGAAATGATTTCTCTCAAAAATCCTTCACTTGTCATGTCAAATACGTCCTGAGAATTTCTGGTACTCTTTCAGGATTTTCCATCTCAATTTCTTTTGCTATAAAAGCTTTGTAGTACTGTATAAACATATTTTAAGGACAGTCCTTACCTTTAAAAAGAAAAAGAAACTGTTACTTCTTGTAGAAAATATTACTTTGTAATTGCCATATTGTAGCCATTTGACATTTCAGAAAAGGTGATGGAAGGCAGAAAATGAGTGACGTAGTGATTTGCATGTAAACAAAACGAAACAAAAAAACCTTAAACCCCCCAAACCCCACCATATCTCTTTACTGTACTGATTTCTTTTACATATTAGTCTTTCTCCCTGTGATCCCTATGAGGGGAAAAAAATCACTTCTCATGTGATCCCTTAATATGATAAATTTGCAGTATACAATCCATTATGATTTAACAGGTAGACCATAAAATGTTCCATGCTTACAGTACCATTTTTCTGGCTGCTTAAATCAGTAGCTTTGCTTTGTCTTATTTTTAGTCGTTCTAGCACTAAATGAAAGATGTGTAATAACAATGAGTTCTTAACAGAGTTCCTGTTTTTGATCTGGTAGGCTTGAAGCTGCAAAAGATGATTATCGTGTCCATTGTGAAGACCTAGAAAAACAATTGATTGAACTGCAACATAGAAACAATGAACTAACCTCTTTGGCAGAAGAATCTAGAGCCTTGAAAGATGAAAATGATATTCTTCGGTATGTAATAGAGAGAGCACCCCACACACATATTAGGAGGATTTAATGACTAAATCCAAGGCTTTGTATTTAACAAGATTTTTTCTGAGGCGTTACTTCTGCAGATAGATCTTATCTGAATGAATTCTAAAATAAATGTTGGAAAAGGGCCCTTTGACAAAGCAGAGAGAGAGTACAAGCTTTCAGGCATAGCCACTATTGTTTGCATAAGGATAGCAACATGGAATTCTTCTGTGAAGCAGGATTAATGAATACAGAAATTAATCTTCATGTAGGATGGAAGGTTGAAGGTCTGCAAGAATTAAGAAATTTTTCGGGGGGGGTGGGTGGGGTGGGTGGGTGTGTGCATTCTTATTAAGGGGACATTTGTGTTGGCAAGAGGCTGCCTTTTCTGATGTAGAAAAGCATATATGCAGCTAGAACTTTGACCTAACTTTTGGTGTCAGCATTCTAGGCTAGATTTAGGTTAGCAACATGATGAACAAAATGAAGATGAAATACACAATAACTTTGAGAATTTGGCGTAACATTCCAGCTTGTGTAAACTAAATTAAATACCAGACCACCCAAGAAATATCCAAAGCAAATCATATTGCAAAAGCAGGTCTGCTATTCATAAAATAGTATGAATAAAACATGGAAAGAAAAGTGCTTTCAGGTGTTTAACTTATAGTGGTTCTTAAATAACATCTGAAACAAATCTTAACTATAATTTTCTTGTACTAGCTTCTAGTGACATGAGATGGCAGATATTAAACATAGATATTAAAATTCGTTTGTGTATTTATGATCCAAATATTTTCATACCACATAGATTTTTATTAATGATCAGCTGGTAATTCTTGGTCATATCTGCAAATGATAATTTTCATAGTGCAATTATGTTCTAATTATGTATAACCCTGCAATTCAACTTTTATAAGCGATCCTTGCATAATGCAAGTTTGCATTGATTATGCATTTAAAAATAAAGCAGTAAGCTTTAACTCTGCTGTTAAGCACATTGCATGTCTCCTTGAAAATAGCTTGAATCTGCATGAAAGCAGAATTTGACTTTTTTAATCTTTTTAAGAAACACACTCTTTCTTCTAATTCCTGTTTATGCTTTAAGGACTACTGCAGACAAGGCAAGTAAGCTGGAATCAACTGTTGAAGTGTATCGTAAAAAGCTACAGGATCTGAATGACTTCCGCAGACAAGTCAAATCTCTGCAGGAAACCAACATGATGTATATGCACAATACAGTCAGTTTGGAGGATGAACTGAAGAAAGCCAATGCAGCACGTGCCCAACTAGAAACCTACAAAAGACAGGTAAGGTTGCATCTATACTTAAGATGTTACTTTTCCCTCAGATAGTCATCTTACCTAAATAAAATTATTTTAATTATGTTTCAATGAAAAAAATTGAGCAGCTTAATTTAACAGCCCATGGTCTTAACCTGTATTGTCCCCTTAGAATTTCTTATTCGTGAAAACTCCCTTTATACTCTGCCATTCACTTTCTGGCTTTCCCTGTTTATTAAACGAGCAAGCTTAACTGTACTTGCCCTCTCAACTGGTTTGTTGTCCATGGTTTGCAGGCTTTTCTTCTTTATTTTAACTGAGGTAATTTATGTGCCTGGGAGAGTTTGTTCGGCTATTACTGAGATCACTTGTATGTAATATTCTTAACTTTCTTCATGGAAATTTATTTTAAACTGTAGAAGTTTTATTTCAGTTTCACTTATTTCAGTATTAATTAAGAGATGCAGGAGTTAAATATTAAAAAAAAAAAACCAAAAGACAAAACCAAACAAAAAACAACAAAGAAACCAAGCACACAGCCCCCCCATCCCATCTCCCCTCCCCCAAGCTTGGAGGACCAGATGTTTATTTTGGCTGAACTGGGCAGGAGTGAAGGTTTTAATTTACCTTTAAAAGCTAACATCTTGCAACATTCATGTGCTGAATATATTTTGCTGATTTTTATAAAAAGGTCCAGGAGCTTCATAACAAACTGTCTGAAGAATCAAAAAGAGCTGATAAGCTAGCATTTGAAATGAAGCGACTTGAAGAAAAACACGAAGCTTTAATCAAAGAAAAAGAGGTAAGTCTCTTGAACGAGAATTTATTTGAACACCTAATAAATCTCTCTCAAATGCTCTGCTTGAGGAAAACCTTCCCAGAAGTAGTGCTACCATAAAAATGAAGTTTAGTGCCTTGTGTGTGTGTGTGTGTATATACATATAAAACATAAAATGTGTCTTAAAATGTGTGTGTGTCAGTGCTATTCCTGGTTAATGTTATTTGGTCTTAAAGTGGTGCGGTAAGACTTAATTCCACCTCAAATATATCTTTGTAGAGACTGATAGTACAGTGTGATGCATTAAAAGAGACAAATGAAGAGCTCCGGTATTCACAGATGCAGCAGCATCACCTGAGTCAAACAGGTATTGCTTTATCTTCAGAGGTTTTTTTTATGTATATTAGTGATTTAAGTTTGTTAAACTAAACTCCCCATGCAATTTCAGGTGCATCTCATGTTAAAAGCCATGAGAATCTTGCTGCTGAAATTCTGCCAGTGGAATATAGGTAAGACAAAAAGGTTGAGGTTGTTTTGGGATTTTCATGGGTGGGGCATAATATTGTCTCTGTGAAAGTTCAATATTTTTGGCAACATGACTCTGTATCCCACTTCTTGCTTTCCGTCCATAATGCTTGTCTGGATCCCCATGTAGCTTTTAATAATTATTTCCCCATAGTGTAATTACTTTTCATTCTTTCTTAAAAGCATATCAGATATAAAGTTTGGCTTGAAACATCCTCTTTAAGGAGTGAAACAATTCTTATCTTGCCACTGGCAGCCAGAATAAATAAGTAAATAATACACAGACAGAACAGCTAAGGGCTAGCTAATATTACTTTTAAAGTCTGGCAGAGTGAAACATAAAGGCACAATAAAATCTGGGTTTGGAGTGACTTAATTTAAAACTTTGTTCATATCTCTTAAAAAAACTTTCGTGATGTTTGAAAATTGTAAGTTAACTTCTAATAAAAAATTGCATTGTTAGCCCAGCTATATCCTTGAGCAGAACTTGTTTCACTCACTTTAAGGTTGGGAGAGCAAACAGGAATATTACCTCCTACTCTTAGTCACCTTTTTCTTAATTAACAGTGACTTTTTGTTGTTTTTGATTCAGAGAAATGTTTATTCGGCTGCAGCATGAAAATAAGATGCTTCTATTGCAACAGGAAGGATCAGAAAATGAACGTATTACAGAGCTCCAGGAACAGCTGGAGCAAAAGCATCGGACAGTGAACGAGCTAGAAACTGAGAAAAGGTGATGGGTGAAACAGCATCTTAAAATAAAGCAAAAAGTGATTTCTGGACGTTCAGAGTGGCCTTGTTGCTTGCATCTGTAAGCGTAGCACTGTACAGGAAGGCACTTATCCTTTTCTTGCACCAGTGTAATAATTAGCGAAGGGTTATGAAGCAAGCAAGAAGGAAAGTAGCTTAAATGTGGTGTTGTAAAATGTGGTAGATCTGTGTGTAGCATACTCTGAAGAAAGTGTTGCTTATAGGACGCTCTTCTTAGCTCTGATTGATTCTTGGTAGACCAAGAATGGATGTAAACTCTATTTCTAGAACTTCAAACTAATCATAGTGTAACACTGGGATATGGTCTGAATTTCTTTATCAGTTAATGAATGCTGAAAGCAGTTTACCAGAATATGAGAATTTTGGGTAGTTAAGTTTTCTCCAAACAAAATGATTCTAGGTCTTTCATTATAAAATGTTTAATAAAGCTGCCATGTGTTTGTTTCAGTAGAAGTTCAAGTCAAACTAAAAGCATTTGAAATCAATTTCTTTGTGGCTTAAGTGCTGCTGGGTAGACCCTCTAAAAAATTACCATCCAGACATGAAACAGAAAAATCCATCTGTTGTGATCTGTTTAGATGGGTAATTACTGTCTCTTCTTCCTAAAAGGCTAAATGAAGAGCGTATTGTGGAGTTACAGCAGCAGATTGAAGATCTGCAAAAGACTTTACAGGAGCAGGGATCCAAGACTGAAGGAGTAAGTGAAAGTTCAGGGTTTTGACCTTGAAGACATCTTGCCAGTTTTGTTTAAAATCCTTCAGTGTAACATCAAGTCCTTTGTTTAGATGTGCCTCTTCTTTCTCAGTGTTTCTAGTGCTGTGAAGTCTCAGTGTGTGTCTAGTACTAAGAAGGCAGGATTGTGGTGCTTTTTTTTTCTTTTTTTTTCCTTTTTTTTTTTAAAGTTAGTTTGAAATTCACTAGTTGATGCAGTAGTAAGAGTAAGCAAGCTCTGAAGCCCCTTTGGGTCACTCACCCCCCACCCCCCCCAACCTGAACAAACACACACCTTTCAAAAGATCTTACAAGCAAAGATCTTAAACAATTGAGGCTGTTCAATATATTCTAAAAATTCTCTCCTGCCTGAGAACAACTCCCTCAGTTTAGGTGACACAGACTTGGCTCCACTGTATTCAGAGCAGATGAGTTTAGTCTCTATAGTATGAGAATCCACAAGACCCCCACACCAACTGCATTTCAATTGAAAAGCTCATGTTTTATGTGATTCCTTCCCCCCACCCTCTTTAAGGAACTGTAACTCTTCTACCTCTTACTTTACTTTTAAAAATCTCTTAGTTTTATCATTAAATCGTGGTGTAGTGAGAAGGATAGCTTTAAAGAAAAGAGATGCTGGAATTGGTATCTGTGCGATGCAAAAAAAAATGAATGCAGTTACAAAAATGCATGAAACAATGCAGTTTTCTTAGGATTTATTCACTTCGACTTAAAGTGTGCTAAGTATTCTTGGCTGATTTGTAAAAGCACTTTGATATTGCATGGTATGAAATACTGAAATATAACTGAATTTTAACTCTTTCCTTTCATAGTCTAGCAACCTGAAGCAGTTGGCAGCACATATGTAAGTAAGGCACGTGTATCCACAATAGCTTATTTATGCTAAATAATTTGACTGTTGTAGCACAGAAACTGCCTAGGTCTTTGTAGGGATGTCTTGTTTTTCTAAGCCACTGATTTGAGAATGATGCATGTAGTGAGTTAAGTATTAGCATTCTAGTTTTGTCTACTCTGATCATGATAATCTTGTAATACTAGTATCCACTTAACTGTCTCTTCATCACTAATAGTATTTTAACTGTTCTGATTCTACGCCAGACTGCTAAAACCTTAATTGCTCTTACTGGACTCAAAATGTATTTCATTCTTCTGAAATACTTCCATCCTTTCAGCATATGTAGTTCCTGCTAAGGAGGTGCTGGAAGGTTTTTTGTTCATTTTCTTTTTTCTTCTAGTTTTAGGTAAATGAGACTCAATTCAGAAGTCACAACTTTTATGGTTCTTCAAAAGTACATACTAATATTTCTATTTAAACTCAAAAGAATTGCCAGAGTTTAAAATAGTTGTTTAAACACTTCCACCATCAAGTTTTGGCTCTCATCTCTTAAAACTGTGCATGGAACTATTTGTGAGCTTAATCCTTAGCCCAGCCTTTCATTCGTAGGGAAAAGTTGAATGAAGTTCATGATGAGTTACAGAAGAAAGAGGCTGATCTTGCAGAACTCCAACCTGATGTTAGTCAGAACCGTAAGTGGTTTTGTGTGGGTTTTTTTGTTTTTTTAATGAGACTATGTTAAGTTTCTTCTGAAATTATTCCAATAGCCACTGGGCTATGGGATTCTTGTCTGAATAAGGCTTTCTGCTACAGCTTAGCTTTAAACCTGAAACGGAGGTGGAGGGAGGGAGTTTTTGCGCACGGTAGTGGGCAAGGAGAGGTTCATGGGGGCTTAGTTTTGTTGAACAATACTCTGTAAAATGGGAATTCAGGGTCAGATGGGACCTTATGGTACAACTGAAACAAAAATAAGAACTTAAGAAATTGTGTAGTAGCTAGAAAGTTTATTTGGGGGGTGGTTAAATCAAGAGAACACAGAAGCCTTGAAAGTACCGTGTGTGTTTTTATTTCGTGTGTCTCTGATAATTTCTGTAAATAGCCCAGAAGATTGGAGAGCTGGAAGCAGCTTTGCGGAAAAAAGATGAGGATATGAAAGCAATGGAAGAAAGATATAAAATGTACCTCGAGAAAGCAAGAAACGTGAGTGCAATATTTCTGAACATACACATTCCTTCCTCATGAATTGTTAAACAGATTGATTTGAGTTCCCCTGCTCCGCCTCCCAATTAAAATTAGCAGCTACATGTTGCATTTTTAGTCAAATTGCAGTCAGGTAAGTGTATGAGAGGATGGGGTTTAGGCTAAAACAAGAGATGCATTAATGATTCCTTTGTACCCTTTGATATCTTCCGTTTTACAGTGTAACGGACTAGTTTTCATCATAATTGCCTGACTAGTGCTCAGTCTGTTTTCATATTTCTGCTGTGAGCAAATGAGATGCAGAGCTGTAGAGAACCAAACCTGACTTGTAATGCTTTTGTTTTGCTTTGTACAGGTGATAAAAACCTTAGACCCCAAGCTAAATCCAGCATCAGCAGAAATTATGTTGCTCAGAAAACAGATAACAGAGAAAGATAAAAAAATTGAAGCACTAGAGGTAAAAATTTACATATATTTAACAACTTCTAATATCTTCTGCCATCTCTGATGTTAGACACTCAAGTTACTGTTTACTTATGATCCAGTACCCTTTGATGCTGCAGTCAGTTAGAAACTGCACAAACCATCAAACCTGGAGACTTTTAATTTGGCTTAATTAACCTTGTATCCTAGTAGAAGTCTGTCAGAGCAGTTTACTTTTCAACAGTGTTTTTCAATGTACAACTGAAACTCTTAATTTTGGGTTCTTTCTAAACCCTCTTGAAAGCTATAAGTGAAATACTTCATAAGACTAATAGTTTTGCCATGTTACAGTAACTTGTACAGAGCTGCAGAGTCTGACCTTTTTCAGTAGTAATGTAACTTAGTTTGTGTGAGGGACTAGGTATTTGAGCAGTGACTTGTTTAATTTACTGGACCTCTGATATCAGTGGTTTCATGTACTTGAGTCCTTGAAACTAGCTAGAAGAGTAAAACTTGTTAATTCAGTGAAGTCTGCTTGGCTGAAATCCCGAAAGGATTGTTGACAGTAGTCCAAGGACCACAAAAAATGTGGGAGATGCTCTATTCTGTTTTATAGCAGTATTGATGGACTGGTTAAAACAGTTACCTGAGCAAATACAAAATTCCTCAACACGAGTTAGTAGGCTGAAAGGTCTGACTTTATAAACGCTGTGGCCTCAGATTTCTTCTATGTGTATGTACTAGGTAAGCATACTATATAATAGCAATTCAGTAACATGCTAAGAATACTCAGCCACTAGAGGTACATCCCTGTCTTTGACTTTTGAGTAAAAAAAATACTAAATTATTTGTAGACTTTCTGGTACACCCTACACTTGCATGCATTTCCCCCTTGCCACACACCCTGAAAGTATGTTTCTAAGTTGAACTGCAACTTGTGTAAAGTTTAGCCTCTTCTTGAAGTAGTCTATAACTTCTTTTATAGTCATTTGTGGAAGTATCTTTATTTACAGTTCTAAGCCTTCTAGTTATTTTGCATATTTAAGCATTTCTGCTGCATGTGTTTTTTTCACTCAATGGACTGCAATATCTTTATGCAGATTATTTTTGTGTTTTAATTGAGATTGTCTTCTCTCTTGTCTGCTTGCAGGCTGAATGCAAACTTGCTAAGTTACGTGATTATGAGGAAAAGCTAATTGTAACTGCATGGTATAACAAGGTGGGTCAGAAGTTCATTTGTTGATATTTCAGAAATCGGAAAAACATTTTGCTAGATGTGACAGTTAAATCTTACATCACTGTTTTGCTTTTTTTAGATTCACTATAAACTGGTGCTTAGGAGAGGAAGCTAGTAGTTTAGCTACTTGTGGCAGAAAAAATTGGACTTGCAGATTAGCATGGCCTCACGTCTGAAAACAGGGAACTAAGGAAAGGAACAAAGCCTGAGAGTTCCAGTTTAAAATGAGATCACTCTTCCACTTGCTAATTCTGACTTCAAGCCAGAATGGAAACTTGAGTGCGTTCTAGCTGGAATTTCCGATCCTATTGAGATAACTTGGGAAATACCAGCATCAACAGTTTTGATAGCAGCGTAAAGGGAAAATATTTTAACAGTCAACTATTTTGTAAAATTATTTCGTTATATGTTTTCTGCTTGTCTTCTGTGCTTTGGAACAGAAGACTTAAAATTTGGCATAGGCCACGACTTCCATGTTAGTAATGTACTATTTGCTGCCACAAGCTTCCATCTGGATTTAGCGGGCTAAATTCCTGAATGTTAAATAGCATTTGCTGTTGAAGTTTTTGGGCTTGAGACAAAGGGAGGCCGTGGTTCAAAAGATTTCCAGACTCCTGCTTTAGATGTTCAGTGTCTTTAGCATAGTATTTGTGAAATAAAGCTAGAGCCGCCATCTTATCCTGCAGCAGCGTTGCAAAGGTTGTTGGAATGTTTGATGTCAGATTGCTGTGAAAAGAACTGGAGAAAGTTGTTAATCTTCATATGAAGCAATGTTTAAATAGAGTTTCATTAAGACAGACCGGAATGGAAAACCAAAAAGGGAAAGTAAAATTAAATAGCTTACTTAATAAAGGAACAACTTTGCAATAAGCTAAAATTAAGACATTCTGTATGAATCTTACTTTCTTCAGCCTTGGTTCATACCTCTTATGGCAGCAAGAGGGTATATAAGAAAGACAGTAAAAGAAATTCTGTGTGCATACTAAGTAAGCATGAGCTTTGTGTAAGAAAGATGGCCAGTCTTTTTTCTTCTGTTTTTGCTGTAGTGTAAATGTTGTTTAACTTATTTGCAGAGCCTAACTCTTCAGAAGCTAGGTATGGAAGCAAGACTAGTTGGCAGTAGTGGTGCCTGCAGAGACGGTCCTGGACGCTCATTCCTAGCTCAACAACGTCATGTCACCAATACCAGAAGGAATCTTACTGTTAAAGTACCGGGTGCGACATCTGATTAAACCACAAGGACCATGAGGAAAACTTATATGCTAAAGTGTCCTTAAATGTTTTATAGCTTCCACTTTAACTACTTGATGAAAGAGGAGATTAGAATGGTGGGCAACTGCGAATTCAACATCAGAACCTATCAAGGAGTGATTAAATTGATCAGTGGTGTGTCTAGAAGTTAGCACATAGTTTTCCAAGTAGAAGTAGATTTAATAACTGCAGTATGTATTTACAAGCACAACTTAAAAGATTTATATTTGCCTTCAGAATATATTGTAAATATAAAAATCGGCACTCTATATTTAAAACTTTATTTAATGGGTTTGGGCTAGAAAGTTGACTTTTGTAATGGGAAGATATTATGCAAAAATGTCCTTCAGGAAACTGGCAATATTGGGCATTTTTGCTGGGCTCTTCTAAAAATAAATTTAAAAGATTGGTACCATGTTTTTAAAAATACTTTTTTTAGAGTACAAAGTACAATTTTAAAAGCAAGAAAATACTTGCATTTATAGAAAAAGAAAAAAAGGTGTAGTACCAGTTGACTTGTTATATAACAAAAGACAGGATTTGTTTTGTCATCTCAAGTGATTACTCAGTTTATTTGAAAAAGAAAAGATTAAGTTTGTGCATATATACATTAAGGAAAACCTGTCTTTAAGATGTTGAATTCACTAAAGCCAAATAAGCTGTCTTTTCCTGTGTAAGAAAAAAAAGCTATTACAATAATTCAAAAGTCTGGGCTGTGTTTTAAAAGTCTGGCGTATTGGTACACTGCATTTATTTGCAGAAAGTGGGTTAGGTGGGAAGGAACCCCATTTATTTCCAGCTATTTATACAACCCTGTGCATAGAAATTAATTTTCCTCTTTTTTAAATGTAGTTTCACTTCAGTTATTCTGAACTAACTGTGCTAGGCAGGTGAATGAAAGATAGCTTTGCTAGTTGTTGGCAGCAAAGATTGTTTGTTGGCAGGGAGAAAAGTGCATAAACTATAACAGTTTTGCAGTATCTAGATCGAAGAAGATGAAATGGGGATTGATATCTGAAATTTGTGTGCGGGAAGTTGCTATCTTTCACAACATCTGTGTCACTTAATTTACCAAATGTCTTATTTTTGTGGTGAACTGTATTTTTAGGAAACTTGTTAATGTCCATTCTTCTGTGCAAACTGTCTACAACAAATTCATTATACCCGTAGTTGAATAAAATAAAATTACAGAAGCCCTTAAAATAAAATGAATAAGCTTAAACTAAGTATTTGAGGGTGCTGTACCAGTCCATAATCTCATATAAAACTTAGCCATATGCGTGAATGAAAGCATATATTTGTCTTCACCATTAAGGCCACCTTTGATTTGAGAGCGGGGTTCAGCTTTGCAGAATTTAAGTTTTGAATTGTGAAATTTAAGTAGTCTTCCATTTTGCATGCCCCTCAGTATGGCTTGTTCTTTGATTTCTTCCTTCCCCAGCATCTTAAAATCTTTATTGGGCATTGCACGCAATGCTGGAGAAAAGGGAAGTATTCATTTTTACTACTTAGTTAGCGTTGCTTCTTAGTTGTGGTGATAGTTTTACAGTGCTACATTTAGGCATTCAACAGGGATTTCCTCTTTCAAAACTTCTGTCTACACAAGGAATTGTTTAAAAGCCAGTCTCACGCTAAATGTGGTATGAGCAGAGAATATGCCCGCCAAACTGCTGTTGGACAGTTCTGCCTGTCAGGTTGTGTTCTTCAGGACTCTGTGCTTCTTTTGACTACCTCTTGGGTTTTGAGGTCTTTTATTGCTGCAGTGATATTATTGGGGTTTGTATTTTTAAGATACAATTGCTTGTTTAATCTGCTAGTGGTGTGGGAGATGGTGGTGAGCAGTGGAAGGGGAGACTAAGTCTTAGCAAGATGCTTACATTTCTAAAGCCTGGTACTTCAGTGTGTTTAGCGAAATGTGAAACTGTCGCTGATGGTGTTGAATGGATCTCTTAACCCTCGTTTTTTACAGCATGGAAACTTTCATGGACGTCTTTCAAATACTCATCTAGTTAGTAGGCTTGATGCATTTGTCGTACTTCTCACAGTAGTAGACCTGTGTCAGTAGTCATATCAGGTGCTGAATAGTGAAAAACTTGGAACAAATGTCTTTGATGTACGCTTCTCAAACTGCAGACCCTGGGGCCAAAAATGACCAAGAACCTTCCTATCATTTAATTGGAAGCTTGTCTTCTGACTAGCGATGGAAGAATTTAAATACAGAACTACAGACAGGGATCAGCCTTTTTCAGGGCAACGTAGCCCCCAGTAGTCTTTTTGGGGTTGCCAAAAATGAATCGGGTTTTCAGGTATTAGATAAAATTTTACTTATTTGGGACTTTTCCAAACTGTTAGAAGTGAAGCCTGTGATTATAACTTCAGTGTTTCTTTGGGGTTGAGAACCTGTTTAAGAATGGCTAGTTTATAACTGGTTAAACTTGAATTACGTACTATGAATGAGGAACTGATCTGTAGAAATAAATATTTGATTATAAGCCATGGTGGTGTATTCACTTCAGCTCATCTGGGTGTGCAGAAAGGGTCATTAGAATAAGCATGATTTTACTGTTAACTTCATTCATGTCAAACAAAAAAAGCTGCTAATAGCATTGCTGTGTTACAGCTGAGTTGTATGCAACACTTCGCAACAGAAGAATGTCAATACAATGTTCTTTGACGTAATGTGCACCACTGCTGAGGCAGGCCGAAGACAGAGGCTACTTGTCTCTGCTGCAAGATGAATTCGTATCATGCTCAGACAACACAGTTAGGAACAGATTCAAATTATGAGGTGAAATCACTGAATATTGCTGAATTTAATCAGCATTATTAGTAACTTTAGCCAGTTTCCAGTAAACCGGGTAATATAGATCCAAAGAAACAAAAATATGTTCTGATTGACGTATCATTTGTTAATATTTTTTTTTATATAAGATGAAGAATAACCACTATGGAAGAGAAGTGTTTTGTAGCAATAATACAAATTTTGGACTATAGGTTCTTTTACTCAAGGTGGATCGGGCAGCAGTTTTGAGAAGATTCTTTTGCAACAACTGTATTATAGTGGATTAAAAAACGTTCACTGAAAATAAATTTTCACCTAACTGATTTTTTTGTTCATTAAAAATATATATATGGGTACTCTATTTTCTACAATATACACTTACTTGGAAATAAGTAATATAAGCAATACTGATGTTTTATTTAGGTAGCCATAAATAGTTTAGGAATTAGAAAATGAAAGCAATTGTTTAAGAGTTGGTAATGTCTAGTAAAGTAACTTTCTTAACTTTTTTGCTTTTTTCCCTTCCCCCCACTAGTCAAGCTAGAGTTTAAAGTTTTCAGTGTTACAGTGTCTACATCTTCTGTTTAAAACAAATGTAAACACTGTGTTGCATAGAACTTGAAAAATTGCACTAATTTTTAAACTTTTGGTTTTATTTTTCTTTGGAAAGAATTCTTTTATATTCACATAAAGATTTTTAAAATTAATTCTTTGGTGTCTTTATTCCAAGCAATGCATTTAATGGTCCCTAACTGATGTAAGCGTCCATACTTCTTGGCAACATGTGAACTGAGTCTGCATGTTGATATAATTACACCATCTAAAATGTCACATTACAGAATATGTAACATGTAAGTACAATGCGTGTATGTATGTATGTTTTGCTGTAACAACAACAAATCAGAGTTGTGCTACCTTCCCCTGCTCTTTTCAGTTCGTTCCCACTTAAAGTTCTGCTCCCACCCAAACCTGGTTACCTCTGCTCAGTATGCTGACAGTCATCTGAGAGCTGGGCAGGGGACCTTGTGAAGTGGAAAGACTAAAACCCACCACAAACTAGCTGTCGAGTGACTTCAGGAATTGCTTATTGCTACTGAAATAAGTTAGAACCTCTGCCTACTCTCCTCAGCCCCACCTAAGAGGATGCAGAGGACAGGTACGCACTCCTAAATCACCATGCTTATTATTTGACAAAGAAAACTGACTGCCCTCTTCAGTCTGCTTTGCAGGATATTTATGGGTCCGGTTCTTAGTCTTGTTGACAGCTTGCTTGTTCCCTTAGCGCTAACCTCAACCCAGAAGTGAGGTTGGGAATGAGAGCAGGCAGCTCTTTAGCCCTCCAAAGTGAAGATCAGCAAGAAGAAGGTGTCACAAGTTTCCTCCAGGGGCCCTGTGTCAGACCTGTTTTTACCACGGACCTTAGTTTTCCCTTTCTCTGAACCACAATCCTCGGCCTGAGTAGCCTGACATTGGTAAGTAACCATTATTTAATGCCTTGGGCCGTTACCCCTATGAGGACAGGGAACTGTGTGATACCTCGACACGGAAGGGCCTTTGCACTGGCAGAAGTGTCCTGGTGAGCGTGAAGTGAGTGGCCAGATACAAAAGAACCATTTTTCCTTCTTTCTCAGGCTGGACTTAAAAGCATTTTCAGACACTGAAGACCAAAAACGGCAGGTGTGTGTTTGGGGGAGAAGGGAAGAGGCTCTCAGCTGTGCAGGAAGCCTGCAGGATGTTTTCAGCCCGTATGTGATCTGTCACAGGACGCACACTGGTAGCCACCGCTGCCTTCCTGAGCAGAGGAGTGAGCGAGGGGGGTGGTGTGTGCAGAGGGAGCTCTGTTTCCAAGGGCTTGGTCACGAGAAGCTATGATCGAGTGCAGGCTGCCTGTGCAGAGCCTGGGTCTGTGACCCTGTTTGCTTATGGCTTTTCTGGTAGCTCCTTAAAAGCCGAGCACTGCAGCAGAAGGTTTGTATGTTTAGGCGAGGGGTGTCCCTGGAAGAGTGGTGCAGGAGTACGGCCCCGAGCATAAAGAAAGGGAGGAGGTGAGGGCAGCCGCGCATGGAAGATAGTTTCGGTGGAGGGGGCAAAATATCCAAGGAGCCCCTGTGCAAAACGGTCCTGTGGAACGTGCTCTTTGCTCAGAGTACAACTAACCCGGCGGAGACCCAGGGAGGAGGGGGAGGAAGCTTTTGGATATAGCAGCAGCCTGGGAAAGGAAATGGGATTCTGAGCCAAGGAGTGGGGAGAAGAAAAAAAAAAAAAAAGTCAGATGACACCTGCAAACTGGAAGTGCTTCGGGAGTAATGCTGCACACAACAGAAACTCATCACTGCTCCCTTCTCCTGTTCCCATTTGATTCGTCATGCAGCCTGCTTCCAGCCTTCCCCCTCTGCTTCTCCCAAGGAAGGAAAAGAAAGAACATGAGGTCTAGAAAGTCAAATGAACTTCCTTGTTTCTGCTGTGAAGGGAAGATGTGGGAGCCCCTTGTCAGGAGCAGGTCGGGAGGGCAGCTGGCATGGGGAGAGGAGGAATGGAGAGCTGGTGTTGGCGATGTCTCATCCCACTTCTAGTAAGAACCCGATCAAGTCTCCTGCATTTTATAAATAGGTTGGTTTGGTTCCCACCACGTGTTCTCACGTCTCCACTTTAAGGAGCCTCAAGTGCCAGAAATAGCATCTTGGTCCAACCTCTTGGCTGCACCCGGCTGTGCCTGGCACAGAAAATCAGAGGAGAGGGCAGAGCCCCCCTCCCTCCCCAATTCCAATGCTTGAAGGAGCCTTGCCAGAAGCTGTGTTCACCTGCTCTAAATTTTGCTTTCTGTTGTATGGCTGTGCTTGGCCCCAGTGTGCAGCTGTGGGGCCACGGGGTGGTTCTGCCCTTTGCTGGGCAGGTCTGCAGGGCCAGCCCCGCCTTCCATGCTGCCTCCCCTCTGGGCTCAGAGGAGGAGAAAATGCAGGTTAAAATAAAAGGATTTAAACCCCACCTGGGCATTAATGCTTGCATGAAAAAAGATGCTTTTAATTCTTTCAGGAGATGACTTAATTCTCAGAAGAGGTGCTGGGAAAAATTTGCTTCCTCTAGGAGCATGCAAAAAGTACTCCAGGAAAACCTGAAAATGAACAGGAAAAGATTGCTTTCTCCTCGCCTGCTCAGCAGGTGAGCAGGAGCTGGGGGGGTGTGAGCAGGAGCTGGGGGGGTGTGAGCAGGAGCTGGGGGGGGATGCGTTACCAGCGCTGTGTTGCGCCGTGGCTCCCTGCCAGGCAGCCCCGCTGCCCTGCTGGGAGCTGCAGCTTCTGACGCCTGGCGGCCTTGCTGGGGTCCCACAGTGCAACTGTTATTGGAACTGTTTTACCTTGCATGCGATGATTTAAAATAATCGTTATTTGTTGCTGGGATTTTCCAGGGGACCCTTTTATTCATTCGACTATCATGCTCAGCAGGCTTAGCCACGCATCCTGCATGGCTGGAGCGCACCACTCTGCGCCCCAGGCTGCTCAGAGATGCTGGGCAGGTAAATGGGGAGGATTTAGCGTAGTCTGGGAGGCAGGACCCATGACTTTGGAGCTACAAGTCTAGATGTTTTGTAGGGAGATCTGTTAGCATGGAGAGCACTCCCTGTTCTCCACGTGTGTCACGCTGTTAAATGCTGTGGCATGCCAGGACCTGGCCACAGGCTTTGGTGGCTTCATTGCTGCTTTACTCATACTGTCAGGGTCATTTATTTTCATCACTTCTGTAGGAATTGCCTTCGCTGTTACAGGGCCAACCTCTCTGCTAATGGAGAGCAATGCTGTGGCGACATGGGCCAGGTGCCGTGCGGCTGCCTCTGCCTGGGTGGGCTCGCAGCCCCCTGCACGCCCCCCACCCCACAACACAGGGCAGGGCTGAAGGCTACAGCCAGCACTGGAAATTGCCTCCGTTGGTCTTCACTTTGCAAAATGCTTCAGGACAAAAATGTTTCAGTAAGCATTTATTGTTGCACAAGAAAGAGATGTTATAGAGTAACTCTTTTTTAACGGATTATTTGTCAAGGATAACAAAATCAAAAAATGTTGGCAATTGCTGCCTGTATTAAAGTTATAAAACAAGGCCTGGTACTGCTCTTCCACAGTACGCAGCCTGAACACTGCAGTCTCTAACGTGTTGCTCATTCTCTTGCCGTTGTGAAGCGTGGCCATCCATCATAAAATTAGCAAAGCCCCAAGCCCCTCAGTCATTTACAGTGCCATTTTGCAAGCCTAAAAGTGCCCTGGCAGATCCCAGGCTGATCACCTTTCTCATGTGATAGAGAGTGCGAGGTCCGCTTGTAAAGGAAATGATTTTGCAATTGCTTTAAAAGAAACAAGCAAACTGCCCAGCCTCACCCTGGAGCCAGGCAGTCGTTCCCACCGCCCAGGGGAGCCACAGAGAGTTCATCTTCAGCATCCCTGCCAAAGGATTTTCCCTGTGAAGACAGTGGCCAAGGCTTCCCTACCGAGGCACAGCACAGATCTTGTAGGGCTGTGGGGCCATCGTCATGCCCAGCTTGAACTGGAGGCTGAGCGTGGTGTCTGGGGGCGCCTGGAAGGTGAATTTCTGGAGCAGAGACGTGAAGAAGAGGAAGAGCTCAGAGCGGGCCAGCACCTCGCCCAGGCAGGCACGCTTCCCTGTGGAGACAGCCACCCATGGCATCCTCAGCCTGCACTGGCTGCCCAGCTGCATTTACTGCCAAAAAAGCCTCTGCCTTCCCTTAGGACCATGGTCCAGCTGTGTTACCCCCTTCCCAGGATGAATTTTGCAGCCCAAACAGCTCCCTAACGACAGCATTGTCATTACTGTATGGGCTGCCCCCTGAATTGTGTGACTTTGTGAGGGCACGTGTGTGTGACCACAGGCGTTGTATCCTCCCCTGCTTGGATAAGCTGTGCCGATGTGCATGGTCTGGACATGCCCTTGCTGGGAGAAGTGGTTTGTTTGCGCTACACCAAAAAGAGCTACCAGAGAAGGTGTGTGATGCTGGTACAGGAAACAGGGGTTCTAAAAGCAATCTTCCTGAGGAAGCTGTTGGCTGGGGTACCCTGTGGTGGCAACAGTGAAGCCCCTAGTGATCTCAGCCATATGGGAGCAGGAGCACAGAGTGATGCTCTTGCCTTGGTGAAGGTGTTTCTAGGGTCTCTGGCATTTTTATGGTCTTTTATTCATCCTCGTCTCTCTTCTGTGCACGTGAAGAGAGGAAAAAAAGGGCTCAGAGTGGGGTTGTGGTACTTTGGGGTGGCCGTGTGAGCACCGCTTGAGCGGCACCTCCCAGGGTGCAGCCAACATCTGCCCTTTGCAGTTGAAAGCCCCATCCCAGTGCCTCAGCACAGAAACACCAAACTCCAGCAAATCTTACCTATGGAAAATGGCACAAAATACTCCCTTTTCCAGAACTGACCGTCCTTCAGGAAATGCCCTGGGTTAAAAGTGTCAGGGGTTTCCCACTCATTCTTGTCAAACATCACGGAGGTTAAATTTGTGACCAAAACAGTGCCCTAAGAGGACAAAAAGAAAAATAAATTGCACTTTCTCTGTCATTGACAGCAGGAGGGGCATTTTTATTTTCCAGTCTCCTCTCCATGAAGAACATCCGTAGTCAAATTCTGCTGCAATTATTTGTCCACGCCCCCTGCACACCCGTTTTTCCTACTTCTTGTCTGTTCAGAGGTGCGATGATTATATAACCATGTTTTCTCCTCATCAGCATCATTTTTATCTGCTGTCATCTTGGGCCAAAGTTCCTGTAAAAGCTGTGTGAGATGGGATCTGTGCCTCGATGGTGTGTGCAGGAGGTGTCTCGCACCATACAATGTGCTGGACGTTGGACAATAAAAATACGTGTTCAAGAGGAGTGAACTCTGGACAGGGCAGAGACGCTGTGGCTCTGCCCCTCCTGTCTGCACAGGAGGGACCTGGCCTGGTGAAATGTGCCTGGGGAACTGGGATTCTCTTACTGAAGTCTTAGCACTCAGAGGTGGTGTTACCTTTGGTATGTGGAAGCCATCCAAGATCGTGTCCTTCACTGTCAGTCTTGGCACGTTGAAAGGGATGATGTTGCTTTTCCTCTGCACTTCGTGGATGACGGCGTTGGTATAGGGCATGTTGCTCCTGTCCTCCAGGGCTGGCTGCCGCCCCTGGCCGATGACTGTGTCAATCTCGGCTTGCATGCGGGCTGATGGGAAAGAGCAGGGATCAGCCAAGGTCCAAGAAAAAAACTCCGTGGAACAATGCAAGGTGGTTGCTGTGAGGGTCCCCCAAGGACCGGCCTGGGACACCTGGCACTGTTTGCACCTCTTTTGTATGAGTGCAGGGGGATTCCCAATTTTTTTCTCAAAAAAAAAAAAAAAAAAGAGTCTCTCACGAAGCTGTGAGGGCTAAAAGCAAGGAAAACCACTGACTTTATGCTAATTGTACCTTGAATTTCCGGATACATGGCCATATACAGCAGACCCCAGCGGATGGTTGTGGAAGTGGTCTCAGTCCCGGCAAACAGCAGGTCAAGCGCACATGCCACGAGGTTTTCCTCCTGGAAGCTGCCACCGCCGTTATCCTTTACAAAAAGATGCATTAGTGCTGCATGAACAGCGAGGGCTGCCCTGATACCAGGCTTAGTGCAAGTCAACTCCGAGGATTTTGGCAGAAGCTGCTGGCCCCCTGCACCTCCATCCCACCGACAGGTGCCCTGAACCTGATGTCCATCCTAAGCTCATAAATGGCCACACAGATAGCTCAGGTGGAGAATTTGGACTCCTTTCTCATCCCTCCTGATTTCTAAGCCCTGCTGCAGAAGGGTTTGCTCCGTGTTGCTGACCTTGGCTATCTCCTGCAGGTAGCTGTCAATGAAGTCCCGGCTCTCTGAGGGGTTCCAGTCCTCCTTGTGTTTGTTGATCTTCTCTTTCACAAACCTTTTCAATGATCTCCAGTTCTTAAAAATGGTTTGGTGGGATCCGGGTAAGAACTTCATTATAGATGGGAAAGAGTTGTACAGCTTTGGACACAAAAGGAGAAAGGCAAATTGAATAAAGGACTGAAAAAACCTTTCTGATATCAAAACTTGAGGAGCCTGCAATGCCACGCTTACTAAATTGCTGGAGTTGGTGGAAATAGCTCAGCTCCAGAAGAACATTACAGGGGAGTGGTATTCCTATTACGGAGTGACTTGTGCATTACCCGGTGTTACAGCAGGCAGGTTGGCAGTCAGTGGGCAGGAAAGGTGATGTAGAGTGAGAGGGAGCAACAAGAGCATTGCACAGCTTGAAAATAAGGCAGAAAGAAATTCCAGGCAAATCTACCCTGTGCAAAGCAATAGGGAATGACAATGAAGTTTGGTGATGAAAATGCTATGAGTTTCAATGTTGACTCTGGAGAAGAAACGATGGCCCTGCAAAACTGCAGACCATCCATGTTGGTGGCAGGAGGGCTGTACCTGGCTTGGGATGGTCCCGTGGAGGCTAACCGTCTCATCTATCAGCTGCAGCAATTTTTGGAAGTCCTCATCATGGTAGTCAAAACGATTGCCAAAGGTGATGGAGCAGATGATGTTTGAAACGGCATTATTGATTTTAAAGTGAGGGTTGAAAGGATTCCCTGGAGAAGGAGAAGTGAATGATCAATTCTCTTCCAGTTTTCACAGAAAAGGAGAAGAAAACACAGTTGTCAGAGGTAAAATATTCAACAAATACGAGTGAAATGAGTGGCCCCTGGTGGGCACCCTCCTATGTCACTGCTCTCCTGGGATGCCTCACTGCCCCCATGAGCTGGCCAAGCTTGGCTGGGCAGCCCCAGTTCAATCAGATTATGGAGATGTTTGTTTACTTTGGAAAGCAAGGTCTGCAGAAGAGTGGATGTCATTTTAATTCATTGGAAACGTCGGTGTTTACACACACATGGGATTTTCCAGAGATCTCCAAGAGAGCAGTAGGCTGACGGTGGGCTACGAGTAATGCTTTGGGTGTTACCTAGTTGCATTCACCAGTCAGTTTGAAGGCAAAACACCTGTAAAAGGGAGCTGGGATGCTGGCAGGGTGCTGGCATCGCTTGCAAGGTGAGGCATTTTTCAGCATGCAGTGAAATTATAATGGGCCATACCAGTTCCTGCCTTCAGCGCAGCTTATGAGGGCCGTGGCACTCACCCTGCTCATCCCCAAACACATCCACGAGGAATCGGCACTCCTCCTGGATGCGCTCCTCCAGGCTCCTCTTCCCCAAGCCGAAGTTTCGGAGGGTGGTCAAGGTGAACCTTCTCTGCTGCTTCCACAAGTGCCCGTTGGAGGACACCAGTCCTGGCAGAAACACCCCACCGTGAGCCAAGGCAGATGCCTCCACCGAGGGGAAAATGCTCCAGGGCTCTGCCTTATTCCAGCCATCTCAGACCTCTGCAGGGTCAATGCTTTGACCTTACAGCTGAGATATGTGTCCTGAGGGATAACTCACCCATTTTGCTGAAGACCTCGCTGTCGAGAGGAATTTCAGGGCGATCCATGAAGTTTTCCCCTTGGTTTACAAGAGCTTCCTTAATCATCCGCAGCCCATTTATGAACACAAATGATGTGCCTCCCATCTGCAAGCTGAAGATGTCCCCGTATTTATTAATAAGCTGGGAGGAAATAAATAAAAGGGGTTTAATTTGCAATGAATGTGTCTGTTGAGACAGGGACAGCCCTGTCAGGGGAGACAGGTGAAAATAAGGGAAGCTGAGAGCGGGAGGGGAGACGGGGTGTTTGCACAAGTGTCTGCTTGTCTGCATACAGTCTTTTCTCTTTCCTCTTTCCCCGAATCACTGATCAGGAGATGGTGTTAATTGGCCGTAAGTCAAGTTAAAATCTCTAGGCTTCATTTTTCAGTCCTGTGTTTTTCCAGCTTTTATTTCACTCCCTTCCCAAACGCCCTTCCAGTCCCTGATCAGACCTATGGGGATTCTACAGCCGTGACTGCACCCGTGGTGTCATGTCGTGCCCTTTGCCCAAAGGTTTGCTCCACACTTGTCCCCCTCCTTGTACCTGGGCAAACTTCATCCACGTTGCTGCTGACTGAGGGCAAACCTCCTGCCCGTGCCAGGATGAGCTCCTCTGAGTGCTCATGGGCCATGGGGTTTGGGTTAACCCCCTTCCTGCACTGCAAAGGTTGCATAGCTGCAATCCCCTCTGTCGCCTTCCTCACGGTGCCCACCACCCCCATACCTTCTGCACTGTAGTGTAGGGATTGTTGAAGTCCAGCAGGTGGATGTGCCCTATGAAGGGGAGGGAGAAGGGGGTGGGAGGGAAGTTCTTTGGCTTTCTGTGCTTCATGTAGTCAGCGACGAGCAGGAAGACAATGAGGAAGACGAGGAGCATCTGGAAGGAGATGCTCTCCCAGAGGAAGCGCAGCATGGGTGGATGGTGGGGCTCCGCAGGGATGTGTCCCACGGCAGGTCAGGGCAGGCTGAGCTCACAAGGCACCACCGAACCTCCCAGGGACACGGGGAGATGGACAACGTGCTGGTGCAGCTGTGGGTGCAAACAGAAGACAGCATGGAGTGGCTTTTGCTGACCTGGCCTGGAGGCTGTGTTCGGACTCCTGCTTTCCCAGGTTTCAGCAAGGGCCATTTGATTAAACCCCTTCTTGATTAAATACATGCATTTCCTCTGGTCTCGTTAAAAAGAAAAAATGAAAACACAAACCAAAACACACCCGGCTCTACCTTTCCCCTCCCGCCTCCCACCGCTGCTTTACAAAACCCCAGTGATCCACATCCTTGTGTAAAGGACAGAAACGACCTTTGCAGAGCCAGGATTAAAACCTTCCGGCAGCCTCGCTGTGCTGTTCCCAGGAACCCATGGCTCGGTGCAAGCCCCGCTCTCTCCTCCCTGTGGTGCCCTCACCGTGCCGTGTCTCGGTGTCAGCTTCACAGAGCCAGGAAGGCTCCAGATGCTCCAAGTACCTTGCGCTTTCCTTGTTTGCAGAAGCTCGTTTGCTGGTACAGAGTCCCAGACTGAGCCCGACGTCAGTGGGAACGTGTGAGATAAGGTTGCGCAAACCTTTCACAAACCATCTGACTCATGGGTTGAGGTTTTGGTGCGTCAGGGTGATATGGGCTGTAAGCAAACAGCTGTCCAGGATCTGTAGCGGTTTCTAAGCACCGTAATTTTCTGATCTCCGCTGGACAAGTGCAAGCAGAGCAACCTGCTCCAGCCATGAGGTTGGCCCTGTCCCGAGCCCTCCAGCCATCCCTTCCCACCTGCTTTGGCCTTTGAGTCCATAGCCCATGCTGAAGCCTTGCCCAAAGCCCCCCAAAAAACTAAGGCAGGTGCTGAAAAGCCAAAGCAGATGCCCAGCTCTGCAAGCTGTGGTAGCTGGTAACAGGCTGTGCCGAATTTTCCCATCTAAGAGTGGCTCTGAGACAGGTAGATGATCAAGCATGTACACCACATTGAATTTTGATGTATGTGTTGTGTTTTATTGTGAAAGAAGCAGGGGCATTTGCAACAGCAGTTTGCCATCGCACCATGTGGCTCTGCTGCGGTCATTTGCAGTCATCAGCTGCCACCTTGTGCTCTGGGGGAATATTTGGGTTCATTTTCTCTCTTGGGGACATCAGTTGTGGCCGTTGGGGTTGTCCAGTGCCAAAGACAAGGCACAGAGATGCAACAGCACCACTGCAGCAAGGCCATATGTGCGAGAGCAAAGCCACTACATAACCTTTACACTTGAGAAACTTGAAAAGTTAAACCACTGTTTTATTCTGGAACTTAAATTGGAAAAAACTGTTTTCAAGGAGAATCTCTCTTTCTACCTCTGGCTTTTAAGCACACTTAGGCATGAACCTGTGGAGATGCACGTGTTCCCCTTCACTCACATGCGATGTTCCACTCAAAAAATAAACAAATTCGTGCCTCCTGCATTTATGGTATGGGACCATTACATTCAGAAATGGGGTGGGGTGGGGTGGGGTTTTTTTCCCAACGGATCTTAAAAAAAAAAGAAGAAAAAGAAGACGACTTCAATCATTTAGTCTCTCCATGAGTAGGGAAGGAAACCCTTAAAGTAACAGAGAAAGGCAAGTTTGAAATGGAAAAGGGAAGAGATCAACATTTGTTTGCTAAGCCAGTGCAAATAATACAATCTGTAACCACATGCCAGAGGTCAGATCTACACCAGAGCGAATAAAACCAGAGAAAGCAGTGCCTAGTCCTGCATGGCTTTGAAAACTTCATAGGTGAAGAAAAGTCCACAGATCTTTTATGTTTTCTCTTTCAGAAAGAAAAAAAAAAAAAAACCAACACGGGAGGCTGTAACTGCAAAACATTAATTAAAAATGCAATAGGATTAAAGCAATCAGTTAGAAGGACAGCTCATTGACAAAATCCCTGTGTGCCCAGCATGGCAGGGATGTGATGTGCAAAGGACTCTCCCATGTGGCATAAATCTGCCACTGCACAGTGATTGCTTTGTAATGCAGCAAAGGTGGTTATTGCCAGAGATGGAGGCTAAAGCCAGTGGAAATGAAACTTGATTTAATCCTCTTTTCCTGTTAACTGTTCACTATCCTATGTGGGTGCCCATAGAAAAGTCATTATGAAAGGTGAGAAGAAAAAAACAGGAAAAAATAACAGTCTTTGCTGTGACAAACAAAATTTATTGCAAACAAAAGCACACAGAGGACAGCATTTCTAAGCATTAATTCTTGGTCACATAAATTGAAAAATTCTCTACAAGTTGCATATGTAATTAACTCTTTTCCAAAGAGACCCTGGTATGGGCAGAAGCAGTGTCTCCATCGCAGGTGGTGCCATCCCCCCAACCCACCTCCTCGGCCCCTATGGACATGCCCGTCGTGCATGGCCACGAAGTTTTGCCAGAAGCGGAAGGGAAGTGGGCAAGCTCGTGACTTCCCCCAGCAAAGCCTCTGCACCACCGTTTCCTTCCTGATGGCCAGTGGCGAGCCGTCACGGGCACGACCCTTCTGACACTCTCTGCTGCTTCTCCTTCTGTTGGGCTTCGGCTAAACTGCTCCTGAGCAACCCCATGCAATTATTTTTTTGCAACTTTTCTTTCCTGTTGTGTGTTTTACTACCAGAAACCTTTTTGGATAAACCTTTCCTGCTCATACACTTGCAATACTCCATTCGTGACCTGGAGGTATGGCTCCTCATGCCATCCCACTTGGGCTGGCCTATGGTAGAAGCTGCTTCTACCACCCTGTAGCCTCCTAATTAAAACTTCCATATCTGTATGAGATTAAAAAACTGCATGCTCCTGCTGCAAGGATCTCTATTTCTATTGCAAAGCAGCAACACGGTGGTGTGGGGAACGCACACCAAACCGAGGCCCTGGCCACTGAGCCTCAGGATTGGCTATGGCCGCCTGGAAGTCCAAATTGGTGTTGAGGCATGAACCCAGAGCTTGTACGTCCAAGGCCAGCTGCCCCCACTGATCAGGGAGACCTCAGAAAACACAGCCCATGGTCATTCAGGATGCTGCAGCATTGGGATTTAGGGGTTGCTAAATGGTCTCTGGGTGGTGGACATACCCTCTACGGAAGCGTCACCATAGACCCTACTGTGCCTATGGTTTTGCAGCTGGCAGACACCTTCCTGGGAGATGCTAATGGCAGAAATTAAGTAACAAGACTTTTAAATTCATGCATTTTGTCAAAGTGATAGAGGGGAGGAGGCAGGAGGCAAAGGGAAAAGCCCCAAGGATTGTCCTCATTGCAGTGTGCAGGATGTGGCCCTCCTGCCCTTCCCACTGCCACCCGCGTGTTGGTGGGTGCTAGACATCAGTGGCCCATTGCTTTGGCCTCAAATCTATGGAGCAGAGAAGAGAAGGGGCACTTTCCAGGCTTGTGGAGGGCTGAAGCAGGGGGGGCGTGGGGCAGCCCCACGCTGGCCTCAGTTGCGAGGCAGTGCGCAGATCTGGAAGGGCTTGGGGCAGCGTGTGAGGCTGAGCGTGAAGGCAAAGGTCAGCGTGGTGGCCGCCGGCGCCCGGAAGGTGAACTTCTGCAGGAGGGCCGTGAGGAAGATGAAGAGCTCGGTCCTGGCGAGCTGCTCCCCCAGACAAGCCCGCTTGCCTAAAAAAGAGAAAAATAACCCCACCGAGTCCCGAGTGAGCTTCAACAACCTCTCGGGCTCCTCTCTCATGCACCGCCTTGCATAGGCTGCGGGAGCTTTTCTTCCTCGAAAGGTTAGGTGGCAATGTTCACCCACACATTTTGCAGAAATCTCTCCCAGAAGTTTACTGCTGAGCAAACTGCAACGGCTGTTTGGATAGATGAAGAGGGGAAACTCGTAGGAAAAAAAAAAAAACCCAAAACATTTATGCAGCTTGTGCAAGAGGAAAAAGCCTTATTTTTTCATGCTTCAATAACAATAATTGCCCTTCTGCTCCGAGCAGTCAGTATTAACTGTTACAGGGATTTTGACTGTGGGAAATGCTGGGCATGGGCTGAAAGCTGGACAAGGAGCAGTACCCCCTACTCTGGAGGGGGTGTCTTGGGGAAAAAAAAAAAGCATTGCAAAAAGGAAAACCATCTCCCCATCCATCATCCTACCTGCAGAGAAGGGCAGGAAAGCCTCCCGCTTCCTGTACTGGCCGTTTTCCAGGAAATGTTCAGGATTAAAGGTGTCTGGAGTCTCCCACACGTTTTTGTCAAACATTATTGAAGTCAGGCTGGTCATCAGGGTGGTGCCCTGCAAGAGGTGGAGAAAACGGGTGATTATGTGACAGAGAAGAGCCAATGTGTTGTCAGACTAGTTTATTATTAGCTCTGTTCTACACACAATGTAAACTACATTTTTTTTAAGGGCAAAATGTTTTTTCCTAAGTTATATGTAATTAAATGAGGGTGAAAGCCTACAAGATTGTTCACTCCCGTGATCCTCTATATATCACCATAGTGTTGATCCGTACCTTGTGCTGCTGTCACTGGCGATGTTAATATAAACCATCTTTAAATTGATAACATTGTGTTCCCATAGGAATTTGAAGCAATTCAACCAAATATTTTTCAATAGATCCCCTTTATTGTGCCTTTTTTAAAAGACCTGATCTGGTTTATCTCCAAATTCTCCATGAGAAAAAGAAAAATCGTTTAATCAATGTGGAGCAAAATGCCCAGATTTTTCTATTTTTAATTTTCCTTGATGCAACCAATCATGTACATGGAAGAGACTAGATATATCTAAATCTCATATTTGCTTTCATAATGCCAGAACGGTGTGTATGCATCAATACTTATTACCTGGCTTTTATCAAGTGTTACTTTGAATAGATAATTTTTTAATACTCTGTGGAATTAACAAACCCAAACTGTTTGCTTTCCTATGTTTCTTGGCCCTCTATTCCCATAATGGCTTGAGGGTCTCTTGTATAAAATTTAAGAGATAAACCTTGTAAAACTGAAAATTATGACCAACACTGTAGGATGCCACAATTCTCCTCCATAAGGAGGTGAGACCCATAAGAGCCCTACAGCGTCCATCAAGAGGGCTTGTATTTTCTATATAACTGTGATATCTCCATAAGATCCTGCTGATTGGTTCCCCTCCAGATGAGATCTGGGACTTGGGCCATGAAGACCTAGCTCTGGCGGGGAATGGGAGGGCTGGTGGTCTCCATGTACTTTGGGCAGGTGGAAGCCGGCCAGGGTGGTGTCGCTGGTGGACATCCTGGGCACCCCCAGCGGCACGACGTTGCCCATCCGCAGGACCTCGCTCAGCACCGCGCTGGTGTATGGCATGTTCTCCTTGTCGGCCATGGTGGGCTGGCGGTACTGGCCGATCACTGTGTCAATTTCGAGCTGCACTTTCTCTATGGAAAGAGAGAAAAAAAACCCACCTTTGCTCAAAAGGTTCCCAATAAGAAAACTGGGGCATAGGCATGTCCAACATGTGGTAAAACTGGAAATAACTCTGTTTTCTGAGTTTTACTTATCTGGTGTTGGGCTAAATGCCTTCAAGGACTCATCAGTGGCCTACCCTGAATGTGGGGGTATGCAGCCATGTAGAGTAAAGCCCAGCGGATGACAGTTGCTGTCGTCTCAGTCCCGGTTAAGAAGAGGTCCAGGGTGGAGCACAGCAGGTTTTCCTCGTGGAAATATGAGCTGGTGTCACCCTTACACTTGGGGAAAAGCATGGCAATGAAAACTCTTATTAAGGCGGAGGTGCTTTCAAGAACCCAATCCAAAACCATCCATACATAAGTCAAGTCCTGTTGCTATTTTATTATCCATCACCACTCGACTTGGAAATTTCTACCCCTTACTTTCATTGAATTACAAGCCCTGTGGAATGCTTTGAAAGACACCCTGTTTGCTGTAGAGTGACTTTTGAAAGCAGGTAGCGTTTTAAAAATGTGAAGTTTCACAATAGCAAACACAGGCCTGTGAGCTCTCATAGAAACGTGAACACGTTCTCTGAGAGTCCTCCTACGCCGCATGACAGAATGTAAAATGGAAGAAGACAAAGTGTAAATACTTTCAAATGGAAAAAAAATCTGTGTGTTTTCAAAGTGATCAGGCTCTTGCTGTTCCTAAAAGTTTGACATGGAAGAGGTAGGGATGAAAAGGCAGTGCGGGAGGCATGGGCTCCTGTGACAGAACAGCCTTGAGTCTCATCTGCTTATTTCTTGGGTTAAGCTTTAGGTGACTTCAGGTATTTCCCTCTTACCTTTTCTATTTCCTTCAGGTAACAGTCAATATAATCTCCTGCCTCAGACTGGTCCAAATCCTCTTTGTGCTTTGCAATCACCCCCTTCACAAAATATTTAAGTTTCTCCCAGTGCCTGAAGATTCTCCTAAAGGGTCCTGGTAGCCATTTCATGACCAAAGGAAAAGCATTATATAGCTGGTGAGAAATCAAACAGAGCAAAAGAGCATTTCTTGAGTTAAAAAAAAACAGGTATCACAGTTGAGATGATAGTACAATTTATTAGCTCTGCTTGCTACCACGAAAAAAATCAGTTTTGTTGCAAAGGTCAATTTAGTTACACAGATGTAAATAAGTACAAACAAGATAAGAATTGGCCAGATATTTTCTGCTGATAAAGTTGTCTAATATTGGGTGGCCAAAGATGTCACCTAATGTGAGGTGGCCACTGCAGTCATAAATCAGTGTGGATCCAGAGGAGTCCCTTAATGCTGGGGTCTGTGGAGGGGACAGAGATTAGATCTGGCCCATGGTGTGCGGCCATGCAGAAGCTATGTGCAGTCTGTCCCCAAATCCACCTGCTTTGGTTATAAACCTGGATTCTCAGATAGTTATTTGAGAAACTGGTTGGGAAAGGGGTGGGGGAGAAGAAGGGAATTTTCACTGAGAGTGCTACTAATTAACTCTTCTTTTTGTAGAAACATAGATATTTTTAAGGTTTTTCCATTGTTCTTCAGTTCTGTCAGGCACTGGTTTTACAATCCTGCAGTGTTTTTTCTCCATGTGCCTCAATAATTTTATCTTGCTTCCTTGCTTTCCTGATGGATTTTGTGTATAAACCCAGTCTAATGTAAAACAATACTCATGGTCATTTCCCTTATAGCATGACTCCTTTTCTACAGGGAAAAGCAGATTACATGAGTGCCTTTGAAACTCCAGTTTCTGAGCTCTTACATGCCACTGAAACTAGAAAAGCACCTGACTGGCTTTACCTGGCCCCAGAAACTTCCGATGAGCAGCAGCATTTCAGCCAGTGAGTGCAGTAATTCCTGGAAATGGTTGTCATGGTAGTTGAAGCGGTTCCCAAAAGTTATGGAACAGATGATGTTCGAAACAGCGCTATTAATTTTGTAATGAGGGTCAAAAGGTTGTCCTGGAGGAAACAAAATGAAAGACAAATTTCTTTTTTTTTCTTTAAAGTCTCAGTCAAAACCACATTCTCTACGAGATCACCAGTTGTGAAGTGAGACCTCACCTACTTTTCACCCATGGTGATGCTAAGGCTTCACTCCGTGTCCTGGGGTCCCCACCACCCCCATCAGAAAGATGCTGGAGGTTGGACTTTGTGTGCCACAACATCCTTTCTCCAAGGACATCTCTTTCCATCTCCAGCCCAGGCTACTGGCACACACCAATGTTTGCACAGAGCTGCCGAAGCAGGGTTTGAACTGTTCTCCAGGGAAAACAACCTGTAGGGTGCCATGCTATGGCTGTTGGGTTTGCATGCTCCAACATGGTTTTGGTGCCAATTTTAAATGCCAAGAGAGGGTCCCTCAAAGCTTAGCCTGGGGCAGGGAGCTCAGCACTAACCACACTGCAAAAATGCCATCGCACTGGCCTTTAATAGTCCACCACAAAGAAATCAAGTGGGATGGGAGAGAGGGGAGAGGGTGAGGATTGAAAGTCTTTGCGGCCACCTATAAAATCCAGCAATAGCTCATATGGCCCATAGACTTGATGAACATAGCTCCTAAAAGAGCAAAGTGTGGTGTGACATTCGTCACATCTGCATTCCTTGGGAGAGCTATCAAGCAGAGACCACCATCTCCTAGGTCACATTTAGGCAGCCTGGAGAGCTACTTGCCATGGTATGAAAGACTAATATCAGTAACGAATCCAGTCCAGCCCTGAGCTGCTGTCAGTATGCTGGGGAGCATCACTTTGAAATGCAAGGCACTCTGCACAGGACTGCTGATCTCTCCACTCTTCAAGAAAGTAATTAAACTGGGCTGGTGCTCAGATATTAGAGTGATGGACATGATCACTATTTGTCATTACTAATGGGAAGAAAGGCCTAAACCAGCAGCTTAATTAGTTTATTGATTAGGACTATAAAGGACTATAATCAATTGGCAACATGAAGTATTTGGCCTGTTCAGTGCAACAGCAATTAAAATGGAGCAAGTTCAGTATATAATTTCACAATTCCTATTTAGATCTTTCTTGTTTACTATATATAGCTCTATAGAATTAGCTAAACCCCATCTGCTTCTATTTAAAGCTGAAGTGCAACATCATCCATGTACCAACATACAAATTATTCTTACTAATATCCCTCTGGCAGTTCTTAAAAGCTGGACCATAAAAGAGCAAGGCACATGCTTCATCTGTGCATGATACAAAAGGAAAGCCTGACTAAACAAATTCTAAAATACTTTGCAAAACCAAGGACAAGCAGAGGTTAACTAAGCCTCTGAGCATACATGCCTGATAGCAGGAGAGCTGCATTTATTCCTTTGCAGAATACAGGAGAGACTTTCTTAGCCATATACACATGCAAGCTTTAATAAACACCTAGTATATATTTGCTTAATATTAATAAGGAAGAACTAAAATAGTAGGCCTGAGGTCTAAAATAATGCTAAAAGGTGCAGTCTGGAAGTATAAGATAGAGATTTGAGGGACCGAAGAAAAGTTTTGCATGTTAGAAGCTGTGTCGGAGTAACAGTTTTACTTCTTGTTGTTCATTTAGCTGGAAGCTTTGGGCACGGTGCTGTACCTTAACTGCCCACCTTTCTCCTCCTCAATCGTCTCCACAAGGTACCGGCTCTCCTCTTGCACTTTTGACTCAAAACTTACAGCAATGCTTTTCAGTGTTGCTAAAGCAAACTTTCTCTGTTGCCTCCATATATGCCCATTTGATGATATGAGCCCTGTAGGTGGAAAAAACAAGTGAACAAACCTCGCTCTGGGTCATATATGAGTGACAGGATTCATAAATGGCCATTCATCTTGAACAAAAATCCCAAACCAAAGCAAACAGAACCCGTAGACATTGAAAAACTATAGCTTTGCCTGGGAATTAAAATTCAGGAGTAATTGGCTTATGCTAAAGATCTAGCTTTATGGATTTGCTTTAATCTGCTACTTTGTCACTTTGCGTGGGAAAAAAAGGTGTAAGCCAAAATACTATAAGTACTATCACACTGTTGGCAGAGCTGCAGGCAGGAGCACCATACCCTGTCTCTGGAGCTATATGCAACTGGGGGAGAAAAAGTAAAGGAGAAATTAAAACCTAGGGGAAAACCCTTCAAGTGTATCGATCGCTGGGCAGCTTGCATTTATTTCTCCTCTTTCATCAAGACCTGACTTTGATCCCATCACCATCCCTAAATCCCAGAGAGATAAAAATGTACACCTGTGAGATTATTAAACTGAACTCAGCTCTTGCCTTCCTCTGTGGAACCTTTTATGGATGCAGTTACCAAGGGTTGAATTCAGCCTGTTTCTTTCACTCAATTGTTATCATTGCAAATAGATGAAAAAATTGTACCAAAATCCTGGTAGCTGTGCTTACCAAAGCCTCTAAATATTTCTTGGAGAAGTGGAATATTTGGCCGATCTGTAAATGTTTCAGCCTGGTGGACAAGAGCTTCTCTCACCATTTGGTACCCATTGACTACCACAAGAGTCAGACTTCCAAACTGAACGCTGAAGATGTTCCCGTACTGACCAGTAAGCTGAAAGAGAGTTCATTGCCCTCTGAGAACAAGAAGGTGGAGATTTTCAAAACTCACCTGGACAAGACCTCGAGAAATGGCATATAACTTTGAATTTAGTCCTGCTTGGAGCAAGGGGACTTAAGAAAAACCCAAACCCAAGTCTGCAGGTCCCATCCAACTTAAACTATTTCATGAAGTCTGGAGATATAGCATAAAAAATGCTAGAGAGCTGTGGTGTGGGACAGATGGTTTGCTTATATTTGTTACCAGGTATGACCTGGCTTTCACCAGGTGGTTGCACCAATTTAACTTATAACAAGGACATCACTTGCTTTGTAACTGATGGGGACCTACTCTGTCCCTTTTCTTTACAGGAAGAATACAAGAGATGAAGGCACCACCTGGGTCACCACACCCAGGCTCTTGCTGCTGAGGGCAAAGCACAATAAATAATCCCTTTCATCAACTTTGTGTTTAAAGTAGTGTGGTTTCTTGCTCCAGCTATCCCATTTAGAAAGTGGCTCCAACTGCTGATAGCTAGAAACCTACTTCTAATTTTAAGCCTGAATGCATTTATGGCTAAATTATAGACATTTTCCTTGCATGGACTTTGCTAGCACTAGTGTCTCCTCTGCAGCATTTAACTCCCTGATGTATAAGAGCAAAGGGTGATCATATCGTCTCTTGGGCCCTGCTTCTGCCAGGGAGCTCAGGCCATCCTCTTTTTAGTATGAGTCTACATGAAAGGACACACCTGGTCACCCTGAACTGCCTTGGTGACTCATGAAACCAGCCTGGGGCCAAACGGGTGTCTCAGTCATCACGTGCACATAAATGAATGTGACTAATTTTATTAATAATAGTTGTGTGTATTGACAAAATATCCTGAGTGTGCTGCCTCAGCCTTCCCCAGGGGTTCCACTAGGGTACACCTGTGCTAGCGGCCTGTGAAAACCCAGGGTAGATAGGCTGGCATCAGCCTGCTAAGTAAAAGCAAGAGATAAATAGTCACCAGAAAGGATATTTGCAACTAGCAAGTCAGAACTTTTCCTTCCACTTTTTCAGAGAAGCATACTCAGCATGTATAAAATATCTCTCTTTCGTTGGCTTTGGTGGGAGTCAAAGCTCTGGAAACCTTTCCAGAGCAATCACTGCCTCTTTCTGCAACACAGAAGAAGTCACAGGGATGGTTAACTCGGGGTCTTAAATGTTTCTTTCAGATGTAATGGGGCAAATTGTTGGCCTCTGAGCAAAGACGATGACAATACAATTTCTAGAGGTGATGTTCACAGTCCAAACAGTTCATTTCTCACACAGCACTTGCCATCCCTCCCCCAGCCTGGCCCAGCACCTCCAAACTCTTCCTGGGCTCTAGAAGAAAATGGTCATGGTCAGATGGGAAGAAAGAGGAGGAACATGTAGGTCTTCCTCCATTACAGGTTTCTTTCCCATTGGACCTTCCTACTTCCATGGAAGAGGAGGTGATAGTAAGAGATAAAACCAAGAAGGGTCATGTCTCATACGTGGTTTTTATCTAGCTCATTCTTCAGAGGCTGCCCTTGCTTCACAGGTTTGGTGACAAAAGTCACTGAAGAGGTAAAATATTGTTAGTAGGAGAAATGTCCATGAAGCTCTTACCTTCTGCAGCACAAGATGGAGGGGCTGCTTAAAGTCCACGATGGTTCCCACGAGAGGAAAGAGCTGTGGCCCTGGAGGGAAATTCCTGGGACGTCTCTTTTTCACAAGGTCAATAATCAAAAGAAAAATGACCAGAACCACCAGGAGCATCCGACCATTTAGCTTTTCCAAGAGAGAAACCAAATCAGGCCAAAACTGAAGCTCCATCTTGGGTGACGAACTCACGTATTTTCACCCAAGGAAGGGACTTGATGCTGTTGTTACATTTGCTAAAGCAGGAGTAAGAAAAGACTGGAAAGAAAACAAAACAAGCTAAGATGCTGATAGCTTACTGGGGACAAGACTTGCCATGAGTGAGCTGCTTTCTCATATACAGCTACTGCCAGACCACCTGCTGAATAACTAAGTTTAAACACCGGGATCTCCAAAAACAACCCCAAAACCTCAAACGTTTGGCCAAGCAATCTTGCAATCCTTTAGCTTTACATCTCTGTCAGCTCCTAATTTTTTTATGGAAGAGTATACCTCCCTTTTGCCCTTAACAAGGAGCCCCTTTATACAGACACCCAGCTGGGATTATAAGGTTATTATTATGAGGTTAGGTGAAAGCAGCTTACTTGGCTAATTACATACAGTGGGCATTGTATAATTCAAAAAACAGTAAGGCATCTGAGGTGAGGGACACCATACAAGTCGCTAAGGGGTTGATCCTGTTAAGTGCTAAGCACCATCTGCAAAGGGCTGGATGCCTTCAGTGCCCGCCAAAGTCTGCCTGGCTTTGCCAGAGTCATCAGGTGAAGTTCAGACAAGGGAAGCACTGCAAGATCCCACAGCTCTGCCCAGCCACTTAAACAAGGGTTAAAGGAGCTTAATTTCAAGAGTGAGAACATAGGCTCATACACTTGCCAGCTAAAGGAGAGATTGGAACTTATGTATTTAAATCTCCTGGATTTTCTGAAAATCTCCTTTGAATAAAGCTTCACGCTGTCCCCAGGGAAGGCTGCAGTGGACCTACAGTGACCTCTGTGACTATGAAACAACCTCGCGTCACCTGCCAATATTTTAGCTCCAACCTTGCTGTCCCTAAATCAAGGTTCTTCACCCGGTGTGCAAAACACCAATTAACACAGTGAGTCGAGACACTTGTCTTTATTGCCAGTCTGCAGAGTAGGGTGCCGGGCATTTAACATCAGCCAGCACACTTCTTGGAAACACATCATGTCTTTTCATACAAAACGATAACAAAGAAAAATTACATTAGAGTAACCGATTGGTCACTTATACAAACATTCATCTGCGCATGTCCCAAGTTTAATTTAGCTTATTATAATAGGGTCAGCCTACATTTACGCATAAAATCTCCTCCTAGGAGTGTGTTTTTTAGTATTATAATTACCTGAGGTAACTAAAGGTTATAGCTTCATCCTATCAACTACCACCAAGTTACAGTTTAACTTGATACCCTGTTATGGTTTCTGCTTAGACGATGGTTAACCTTGAGACAGGTAATGGCAGATCTTTGTTTTAGGCACTTTCTATTCTCATCATAGTTTCAAAAGAGACCTGTCATGGTTGCCTTAACTCTCCGACATCAAATTCCCTGCTTTGAGACTTATGGATATGTTTTACACCTTCCATAAGTCTCGCCTTATAATTCTCTTAAGGACTCCTTCCCCAACTCTTGTTCTTCTATTTTCTTCATGAAAGGGTTGTCTTCTATTTTAGTCATCATTACTTGCTCGGGTTTCCTATTGTTCAGTGACTGGTTGCATAAATTCAAGTACACTGGTAAACACTGAATCATACAACAACTCAACAGCAGAACAATCACTATGAGCACAATTATTAGGAACAATTGCTTTAGCCAATTTAAGTTAGGTAGCCAGGATGTCAACCAGGAAAGATCCAGTCCATCCTGCTCTTTAAAATTTGAGGCCAAATCGTTCAATTTTTGTATTTTTTCCTCCACTAACTGAGAATTATCTGTTAAATTGCAGGAACACTTTCTCTTAAACTCCTCACATCCGTGATTATGCCTCAAAAGCAAATAGGCAATTGCTGCCCTATTTTCCAGGGTTGCTTCTCTCATTTGAACCATTTTTGGAAAAACATAGTTGATTCCATAACCTGGAAAAGAATAAGAAGTATATCACCCTTCATTTTATGACATGATTGCATGACAATATAGTCTTTAATAGTCCCACCAAGATGGCTCTCCACTCATCCTTAGCTTCTGGTGGAGGGGCTGGCTTGACCCACATGTAGTGGATCCAAGAGCTGATTCCCTCTGCCTTCACGGCCGTATAGGTGATCAACAGAATGAAGCAGGGTCCCTTCCACTTTTCTTTCAGCAGCTCATCTTTCCAGGTGCGAATATAGACTAAGTCTCCAGGTTGAAAGTTGTGCACTGATGTATCCAGGGGCAAAGGGGCTTGTTGATTGAGATACCCCGTCATTGTTCTAAGTCTTTTGCCAATGCATTACCAAATAGAGTAGGGCTATTTTTGAATCCTTGGAGGAGCATGGTCCAACACAGCTGCACCTTTCTTCCCATCATGGGGCTCTTCCATTTCAAGGCAAAAATTGTTTGGGTTTGTTCATCCACAAAGGAATTACCGCATTCAGTATCATGTCTGGGATGCTATTTTCAGGCTCTTCTGGGGTCTTATCCATCAGTAAGCAGATTTGAGCCTTCCAGGCTGTTTCCTGGGGTATGTGCAGCTGTACAGAGTTCTCAGTAAAAGTTATTTGTGCATTCAATTTACATAGCAGATCTCATATTAGTAATGGGAGGGGGCACTCTGGCATATAAACTCGTGAGTCCATTTAGTACCTCCAATTGTACATTCTGTAGGTTGTAGAAAGGCCGCAAAGTTCTCTTTCCTGTTGCTTCAACAATCAGTATTGTAGTTCTGCTCAGGGGCCCTTTACAACTAGTCACCACTGAATGAGTGGCTCCACCATCTATCAAAAAATCTATTGTCTCATACCCCAGCTTTATTGGAATGAGGGGATCTTCTGGGGATGCTTTAATGTTTCCCCCTTCATTCGTTTTCTGAATCCTCCAACATCATAACATTGATGCCCTCTGGCTGGCTCTTCTTTCTCCTATTAAGGCATTCATTCTTCCAATGTCCTTCCTGTCTACAGATAGCACATTGATTCAGACCCAAAGGAGGGGCTTTTTGTGCTCCAGGGCCTCTGCCTCTTTCTGCACAATTTCCCTTTCCCTTTCCTCTTACCCCACCTCTTCTATCTACAATTGCTGTGGCTAAAAGAGAGGCCTGCAATTCATTCTCACTTGTTCCTTCTTCTCTTCTCTACTATTGCATACCTTATAAACGATTTCAATCAACTGAGAAATTGACATTCCCCCTGCTTCCTCCACTTTTTGAAACTTTTTCCTTATATTGTGGGATGACTGTCCAATAGAAAACATATTAAACATTTTCTGATTTGCCTCCTCTTCTGGATTTAAGTCAGTCCACTTTTCTGCTACCTCACATAAACTCTCATAGAAAGCTCATGGGCTCTCTTCGGGCTCTTGTCTAACTTCATATAATTTAGACAGATTTTTTGGTCTGGGGGCCCCATGCTATATGCCATATAGGATCAACTGTTGGTACTGTTTCAGTTTAGCTTTTCCGAATCCCATGTTTGGATTCCATCCTGGATCCTCCCTCAAAGGTAAATACTGGTCAGGATCCTCCCGCAGATTCTTTTTTCCTCCCTCTTCCTTTGTCGTATCTATTACCATTCTCTTTTCCTCAGCAGTAAAAAGGTATTCAATATAGCTTGTACATCTCCCCAGTGAGGATTATGAGTCAACATGATAGTTTCTAAGAGTTGATACATCCCGTCAGGATTCTCCCGATAGGAACCAACAGATTGTTTCCAACTTAACAAATCTGAAGTAGTAAATGGAACATGTACAAAAACTGGTAAACCCTCTGCCCCCACTGCTTGTCTCAAGGGTGCCTGTATTACTGGCTGGGTGTGCCACCGAGTCCTACTTGAGACAGGACTAAGGTTTTCATCTCCCATTTGCCCTTTTCCCTGATTTGTCCCACAGTCCTTTTGTTCTTTGTTCCTATTCTGGTGTTATACGAGGGAGGGGAAGAGGGAGTCAGCATCTGTACATCTTCCTGCTCGTGCCCTCTGCAACTTATAATCCCTTGTTTTTTCTCTTTTTCTTCAATACATGCCATTACCATATCTCCCCCTAATTTACACTTTTACTTGGATTTCTATACGAAGTCATAAAAGTATCAATATACAGAACTTCATCCCATTTCCCAAGTCGATGACAAAACAACATTAACTGCAATACAGTATTAAATTGTAAAGACCTGATTTCTGGCCATCATTCACCATCATCCAATTGATAATTTGGCCACCATTGATTAAAATATCTTTTCATTGTGTCCTTAGTCATCAGATCTCCCCCGAAATCATTCCAGTTTTTCAAAATACACCCCACAGAACTACAGGGAGGAATCGTGGATTGGTTTGATCACATAGTTCACCTTTACCCAAACCAACCTTGTGCGCACTCAGCTCTGACCTTCTGTCAGCAAAGATAACCCCCCATTACCATGCGTCTATGTGCAAACACACTTCTTATTCCACGGAAAAGCTTAAAGGTGATACTTACCAATGAAGGAATTCACCTCCCTTTCATCCTTGTACAAATATCTCTTGAGTGTTGCACCTTTGAGCCGCTCACCGTCCCAGCACTGGAGGGGATCCAGAGGAGTCCCCGATCAACAGGTCGGTACGCACTGGAGTCCTATCTGGTCCAGTTCTCCACTGCCCGGAATGGTGAGATGATCCGGGAAAGGCTTTATGGCTGTCCCATCTGGGTCACCAAAACTGTTGTCCCTAAATCAAGGTTCTTCACCCGGTGTGCAAAACACCAATTAACACAGTGAGTCGAGACACTTGTCTTTATTGCCAGTCTGCAGAGTAGGGTGCCGGGCATTTAACATCAGCCAGCACACTTCTTGGAAACACATCATGTCTTTTTATACAAAACGATAACAAAGAAAAATTACATTAGAGTAACTGATTGGTCACTTATACAAACATTCATCTGCGCATGTCCCAAGTTTAATTTAGCTTATTATAATAGGGTCAGCCTACATTTATGCATAAAATCTCCTCCTAGGAGTGTGGTTTTTAGTATTATAATTACCTGAGGTAACTAAAGGTTATAGCTTCATCCTATCAACTACCACCAAGTTACAGTTTAACTTGATACCCTGTTACGGTTTCTGCTTAGACGATGGTTAACCTTGAGACAGGTAATGGCAGATCTTTGTTTTAGGCACTTTCTGTCTATCAAAACAGACCTGTCATGGTTGCCTTAACTCTCCGACAGCAACTTGTTTCCAGGTTTCTTTTTTTTTTTTTTCTTTTAAGAGATTTACTTTGCAGGCAATCTAAATTTATACCAAAGCAAAACTGTCAATAATGATTTTTCAAATTATTTGCCTAGAAGTTATGGTGAGAAGTTCAGAAGAATGGGAAATTTTTATTGTCTTCAACATTTTTTAGAAAGCTTTAATTTTTCGGGAAAAAAAAGAAAATTTTCATAGGAAATGATAACTGGGAAAATTTTAGGTATTCTCTAGTCTTTCAGCACTTTTAAAAGCTTTGCTGTCCATGTCTTTCATTATGTTGGTGACTGCAGTGCCAGCAGAAGCACACAGAGGCTGTATGACAGACCTGCACCGTAGTTATTGCAGGAGTCCTTTTTAAGGGTAATACCTACCTGCAACCCAACACTTCTTGGTTTGAAATATTATTTGCAGGTTTCTGGATGGTATTAGACACCAAATGGGGAGCAGTAATGGGAGAAACATCTCACATAACTTGTCTATAAAGTATATTTTACATGTCACTGTAGCACAGCTGTGAGTAGCAGTGGTTGGACATGCTTTGCTTGTCCCCATATCGGTGCACCCCGGTGCTCCTGTAACCATTTGCACCAGTGCACATATTTCACCTTTCCCAGCATGGCATGCGAAGCCTTGCTTACCAGAGGCTAAGTCAGGATAGTGGGCTCATGCTCTTCATCCTGGCATCGGGGAGATGACTCGGTTGGTGGAGGTGTCAGCCTACAGCATGCTCAAAGGGACTGTGATGATAAGGCGTCAACTTCTGCTAGCCCAGTTTCACTCCTCTGTTCTTCGCTATGCCATATGATTTGTCAGCATGCACACAGAGTGCAGATCCCTCTACCACTTGTGGCTGCTGTGAATTGGGCTACGTGCAAAGCCAAGGTGTTAATGTGTTCTTCTGGGTGGTGTTGTGGGGGTGGATGCATCGTGGTTGACAGGAGAAATGTTATTTTTAGCAGGAGGAGCACATTTTGCATGTACTCACATGTGTCTTGTCAGTCAGAAACCTCAAGCCTATTACTTTGCCTTGAAGCTTCACATGTCCAAATGCATCTCTTCACAAAGTCCTTAACGTGCCAGATTTCCTAAAAATTAGGGAAGAGCATTCCAGTATTACCAGGGCTCTCCTAACCTCGGTAGACAATAACAGCAGCACGTTACCAAACTGCATTGCGACGATGCTATTTTGGGTCCCAGGCTTTAATCAAATCAGTTCCCAGCACGTGGCGATGTGCAAATCCCCAAAGCACCGAGGAAGTCATATTGCTGCGGCACACGGGCAGTACAAGAGTGTTGGACAATTCCTATTTTTGCAGTCTGGACAAGACCCTTAGCTGTAAGATCCTGGTCACCTGGAAGATGAACCTCTGCCTCTGGCCAGCACCACAAACACAGGAACATCGGTCTTCTGTGGTCCAAATAATAGCCAAAATGTGAATGAATATGAGATAAGGATGTGCACCCACACATCTAATAGGGAGCGGGATGTAAACCCACCTTCCCCAGTTCCTCCCTGAATACCTCTTCTGACCACAGTACACAACTTTTTGATCACCTCACCTGAGCTCATGGATATGGGGTGGATAAATTGTGCCATATTGCATGGACACACACACATCACTGCTTGAATATTAAGGCATCTTGAACAGCCAACAGACAGAAATTGGCCCATATGCTTTGTACCTTCTTCCCTGGCTAGATGTCTAACTGTGTGCAGAAGGTTTTGAAACACAAAGAGAAACATTCTGTTAAAAATGCAATTACCATTTGTTTTTCAAGATATAGTATCCCATTATTTTTTCCAGCAAAGTGAAATTCAATAAGGTTACAACAGAATGTAGTCCAACAGTTACCGTACTTTCAGAGCATTATTTAAGCTACAGAATTTCTTAATGATTAGAAACATATGTAGGAAAAATCACATGCAAAATGAGAATGACTGGAGACAATTTTCCCCCCGAACACTTTTTTTCAGGCAAGTAACAGCTCATCCACCACTGTGGTTCCATCCACCACATTGGAGGTGTGACACCCCCGTGCACTCGGGGAGCCACGTGCTCAGGTCATGTCAACTGACAGGCTCTGGCGAAGTCCAAAGGACCCATTCTGATTTACATCAAGGAATATTTTGCTGCTTCTTTCCTCTTTATGTCAGACCCAAATGAGTGATGCCATTTTCACCACGGGCAAACTGGAGAATAGCAGCGACCACCCCGATGTGTGTGTTAAGGCCACGTCCCAGAGGGCTTTCACGCAGGTGTAGCTGCCATTTCATGATCCAGCCCAGGTGAGTCCTAACAAACCCAGAGGCAATGGCAGCTCTGGACACTGGTTTCCTTTTAGGATTTTCTTTACTGGATCAAACGAAATCTACAGGAAATTTGTAATTGCAGGAGGTGAGGAATGGAGAGTGCTGGGGCACCTGTACCTCCTGGAGCAAGCTCAGGAAAAACACGCTTGAACCCAGTCCTTAAGCTTAAGTTCCCTGCTTGGGGTGATTTCACTGGGATATAAGTGCTCCCATGGGAGCTCAGGGATCATATATCTCTGGTAGTCTGACTCCAAGCCCCGAAATCACGGAGCCAAGTCCATATTTACTGCTGTGCATGCATGGCAAATACTAAAGTGCCTCCGATTTTGCATCTTCCCTCTCTCCTACCTAAGACTAGATGCAAATATTCTCCAGGTTTTCCTGGGACTCCCACAGATCTCTCAACTATAGCCTCCTGCCCAAAACAATGTTTCCAACACTAATTAAAGCTGTTAGACAGGCAACTGTCACCATGAATGGGTAAACTGAGGCATTATGAGCCTAAGCCAGTTGGTGTGAGTAGACCTACAAAGTATCCCGTTGTGCAATCCAGGAGGGAACCCAGAAGACAGGATGCTTTGTCGTCTTCTGTAACAGACCAAAATGTCCCTTTTCTGCTGTAGAAGACAGTTGTGCTGAAGGGATTGCATTCAGATTTGTCAGCCAGATAATTAAATGTAGGTAGCAGAAAGGGCTGCAGGGAGCACTCCCTGTGCCTCCAGACCCCCTGACTTTTTGGTCTTTGGGCCAAGATTTTTTTTTTCCCTTCACAGCCAAGAGCTGCATTGCCTTTGCCAGCCCCACGCCGCCCCACACGGCAGACCCCATACGGACGTATTGAACCAGATTTCAGGGGTGCCGGGTGCTTCCCCCCAAGGGGGCCGTGCTCGCAGCGCTGCCGGCAGCAGCCGCCCACGATCCCCCCGGCAAGACTCTGCCACCGTCTGCCGCAACCTGGCAGAGCCAGGGCTGCAACCCCGGCTGTTTGCATGGGGCGGCTTCCCGCATCCGAGCTCTTCCTCTGACTTTCCATAAACCTCTAAAATACTCTCCTTTCTAAGATGCACCTTTTCAGTATTCACAGAGAAGAGTACAGTCACATATTCCTCTCAAAGCCACAAGGACTTGACTAGAGATAAAATGTCATTTATGTACATATCACAAGCGTTTTTCTAGGCACAGATGTCTTTCTGGTGCCAATATGCTGTTTATGTACTTATCTGTCACAAGCACATGTCTACATACATATGCCCTGCTGGCAGAGGCACAGAGCATTTTGAAACTCTTATTAGACTGCTAATGAATAATACGCATACAAAGGAGAAAACAGAAGGTGGATCTATCAGGAACAGCCTCTTTCTTAACTACCTTTTAATTGTAGGAGAGGAAGAAAAGAGATGAATTTTGATATGTTGGCATCTGTGAAGGCCTGCTTAGCAGCATCGAACACCATCATTTTAAAAGCGGATTTTTCACAGGTTTGGGTATTTTGGGGGGGGATTTTTTTTTTCTTAAAAAAAAAAAACACACAAAATTTTGACACTGAGAGTATTGCAAATCCTGGTGCCAATGATGTACGATAGTGTGATTGTCACCATGGAATGCTGAAAAGCCCGAGCAGCTGTTTGGCATATTGACAGTGCGAATTCGGAGCGTTTTAAATGCAAATGACAGTATTCAATTGATCACACGAAAACAATGGGTCATAGCCTTACCTTTCCTTGGCTATGCTCTGAATAATCAGTCTGCAAATCCATGCACAATAGGGATATTGTACACTTTCTGGGGATTTTGTTCCCCGTGTACACCGGGGTCAATATGATGCTGCTTTTGAGCAGAGCTGAAAAAGAGGCACTGCTGCACTGTCCCGGGCACTGGGTTGGGGTGAGGTGGAGAAAGGGGCATAATTTGCTCCAAATCCACCAGGTCCTAAGTGTCAGCCTGTTTTTCTTCACTTCTATCCTTTTCTGCTTGCTCTTTAATCATTCCCAAGGGTGGCTGGCTTTCTGCCTGACTTGTCTCCATTATACCCTGCTGCAATCAATATGGCAAGCAGAAATCAGCAGGAGAAAGCATGTTCTGCTCTCAGTGAGAGCCGGTGGGAGGGAAGGAGATCAGGCCAGCCAGCTGCAACCCCAGCCTGGCAGGCAAACCAAAATCTATCCAAAAAAGCCTCTGCTAGACACCTGGGTCCTGTTTCCTTCGTGGTGTCCCCTGCCCGGCAGCGAGCAGCAGGTAAAAGTCTTCCTCCCTCTCCCAGACCAGGGAGGGCAGGCAGCAAAACCTGGCTACGGCAAAATTCACCATTTTGTTGTCAACCACTGTTTTTTGCATCTCCTTGATCTGTGGGTTGTGTGCTCTGAGACAGTTCTCAGTGCTTCTGCGGTACAACCAATGTACTAACAGCATCACAGTTGCCAGAGCAGTTGCTGAGATGTCTGCAAGGTGCCCATGCTCAGATTTGTACCTAGGATCATAAGGTTGAGTTGAACATCACAAATGGCTGATGTTCTTGAGCTGTCTGAATGTGAGGTCTATGTGGTGGGCTCCTTGCACCAGAAATCGGCTTCTCCAGGGAGTTTGCCAATTAGAAAATGTTCCATTTTAAATGCAGAGGTTCGTGAGGAGTTGGAGGCTGGAGACCACATGGCTAATGTCATCCATTTATGGAGTCCTGTTAGGAGGCTCTACAATTTTTTCAGGCTTTCCTAATCTTTTCCAGCAATCCTGCCTGGGTATGAAAATCAAGTGACTTCTCTGTACAGCTAAATTACACCTATTCCAGCATTCAGCTTCTCAGTCTCCGAAGGAAGGCAATGAATAAAACCCAGCATCATTATTACCTTTGCCTTCCTAAGATAAATCTGTTTACCTGTAGAATGAACGCATTAAAAAACAATCAGCCAATAGAAATAATTAGTTACAACATAGGCATGTGATTTGCTCAGCCTCTGGAACAGGGTAGTGTCTTGCTTAGCTTGAACTCATTGGTGATGGATGCTTGGTGAAAGGTCTTGGAGACTATGTACTCAGATAAATGCTGGGGAGACAGAAAATGATTACTTCAGAGAGACATTGCTCAAGTCAGCTCTGCAAGAAATTCATCACCAACAGCATTGGCACCACACATGAGCAGCGGCGTATGGAAACTGAACTGTAAAAAGTAACAAAATAAGTGAACTAAGGGAATATCTCATACCATGAGCATGGGGGAATGCATCATTACCCAAAGGGAGAAAAGTTCTTATTTAGTGGGCTTTTGTTTAGTTAAAAGAAAGGCTTGTATGGGGGGATTTAGCTGTGAACACAGAACCTTTGTTTGCTGGGAACAAAGGGAACCAAATCAACACAGGTTGGTAATGGATAAACTTTCTATCAAACTATGCTGAGCTGGAAGGCAAAGCCTTGAGCTTGCTATCAAACACGCAGGACTGGCCTCTTGTGCCTAAAATCCCATGGCCCAAACAGTTGCCCTTGGAAGTAAATTTATAGCTCATTTTTGCTTAGCTCCAAGTGGCCAGAAAGCCATGCTGAAATAAAGCCACTGCCAAGACCAAGATGAGCGGCTGCTGCAAAAGGCTGGTCCCCCCGCATTGTGCATGTGTCTTAGGAAGATGCTCTTGTTAAGTATAAACCTTTAAAAGAAGTAGATGTTGCATTTAGACTGCAAGGTCTGTGCGTGGTCTTTCTGGGGAAGTCCTCCTGCATGAAATCCGGGATTTGGCATCTCCTTTGCCCCAAATACTTTCTGTGATCCCTTTTACCTGAAAGGTGGAGCACAGCAGTCACCAAAGGCTCATGAACATTCAATGAAGTGTTAGACTTCATGTTGAATATGAAAAAAGCTTACATTGTTTACAAATAGCTTAATACATCTGGAATGAAAAAGAAGATACCTTGTCTTTAGCTAAATGGAGGGTCTGATCTCATGGTACCAGAAGGAGAAGGATAACAATAAAACCACTCCACTCCTTTGCGATGGTAGGACCAGTAGAATTTTTCCAATCTTTCTCCTGCTGGCAAACGGTAGAAGGCAAATACCTTCTCTCTTGTGGAGACAGAAGGAATAAAACCAAAATGTCTTGCAGAAGACTAGAAAACTTTCCCAAAGCATTTATCTTTAACCTTAACCACATGATTTACAAGCTTATTATTAGTTCCCCCCCTCCTTACATAAAAAGAGAAATTTAAAAAGTGTAGATTAACACATTTTTGGATACCTTCCAAGCTCTCGATTCCTCTGCATAAAGGATTATTTTGACGAATCAAAGATCACTTTTTGGGTGGCCTGGAGAGATGCAAATTTGTGCTCTCTTTGTAGCAGAAATGCTAGATTCTTGAAGGGTGCTTACTTGTGTCTCTTAGATAATTACAGAGATGAATCCAGTCGAGCTTCTCATATAACTGTAATAAAATACTGGATGGTGATTCCTGAGAATTTTTTCTGGATTGGTCAAACACGGGCTGGGGACTGCCTTGGGCACCTTAATCTCTATCTAGTAACTACCCAGAAGCTACTAGAGGTTCTTCAGTGAAGGGAACCCTTGGGAGGTGCTGCAAGACCATCTTCAGTGGAGGCCTCTATTGAGAACAGGCAGTTTATTTGGTGGTAATTTATTCTTCATTTTAAATTTATCTGCTTTTTATCACAACCTGCTTGTGTTTCTGGATTTCCTGACAACTCTTTTTTAAAAGATGCCAGGCCATTGAACAACACCTGGGTCACGCTGGATGAGTGCAGAAAATGCTCCTGAGCAGGTGGCTGAACAGCACCATGGTGGAGGGCACGTATTGTGGCAGGGAGCAATAGCTGGGCTGTCTACTACCCTGCTGCTTCTGGTAGCAGCGAGTCCTATTTTGGTGTAACAAAAAAGCAACATGCCTAAACTGACTCACCCTGTTGACCAAAAGCAGCACTACTGTAAGTGCCCTCATGTCACCCACCTTTGTGGTACCCAGGTGGACACCATAATGCCATCCACGGGGCATGCTGGGTTTCTCACTGGTACCTAGCCAGAGGTCACAGTCTAGCCCTGCCACAGTGATCACTATGCATTGAACAAGAACTTCTTGTGGCCTTAAAGCCTACGGTCACATCAATGGATTAAAGTGTGTATTGGAAAGGTAAATGAGTCAGCAGAAAAAGTGCCCAGAGTAGTTCAGAGAGGCATTTTAAGAACAAATCAAACCACTGTGAAAGAAACAATTGTCCTGGAATGGAAAAAAAAATATATATATTCACTTAAAGGCAGTCTTTGTAAACAGGTTGAACAAGACTATGAGGCTGGAGGAACAGATGGGAAAATGGAACAAACAGATGGAAAAACTCTATTTCTGAAAAAAAAAAAAATCTATTTGTAAAGCTATAGCTACTTTGAATGAATGCTTCAATGTTAGGGAGCTGAGGCATCAGAAAATTCATAACAAGGCCATAAATTCATACATCTGAGATCAATAGGATGGCAGGTCTTTTAAGCAGGTGAATAAGGTACTTCTCAAACAGCCATGTACGTTATTTATCCATACTTAATGCCTCCATCCATATAGATACCTTGCTGCCCATATAGGCTGTATCTTATTCACTTCACAGTTAAAAAATATCTTTCAGCTTTTCATTAGCCATCACTGGCTAATATATTAAAAGAAAAGGAGCATGGTCACCTTGCTTTCTATCATCTAATCATAGGAAAGAAATGGGCCTGATCTCACCAACACCAGTCCTACAGACAAGAAGGGGAGAAGGAGTGAGTCCCGTAGCTCGGTCCACCAACTTGATGGGGAAGTAAAGGCATCTCCATTAAATACCTCAATCCATCCAGCTGTTCTTGGTCAGCTCTCTGTGTAGTTACAGTGGGGAAGATCAAGAGAAAAAGAGGGAGGAAAGGTCTGGTGCTACACTGACTTCAGGAGGAAACCTCACTTCAAGCAACCAAGCTGCAATGCATGAGATGAGACCCAACCTTGCAGGAAAATGTGGGTATTGTGTTTTAGTCAAAGAACCACCACCCTGCAGAAATAAATCCAGCCCACGCTTCGCACAGTGTTTCTCGGTGAAGATGGGTGAGATACTTACAGCAAAAATTTCTAACCATGGACCAGGTGTCCAGAAACTCTCCCTGGAGTAAATAAGTTCAGCAACCTCCAAGCAGTGACTTGCATTAGCAATAACACAAATGCATTACACAAAATGCTAACTTACTCGAAAGACTCGGGAGATTGGTGGTTTGAGCTGGGCAGGCAGTGTTAATAGGTACTGGTTTATGATCTTGGCTTTAGTCCCTCTGAATCGCAGCTTCACAGCTGTGAGAAGGGACAGTAGAAGTGCTCCAGCTCACTGGGGAGATGTGAAGATTGAATTTTTAACTGAGTGCTTTCAGCAGCACGGGGGTAAAAAAGGACATTTGCTTTCAGCACAGGGACCAAGATGGGGATACAGCGGCGGGGACCCACCTACCGACTGTGTTTTGTTCTCTTCCTTATTTTAGGTCATTTCCTTTAAGTCGGCACAGGGCTTTTAAGGACTGTGTCCCATATCTGGGTCTTAGCAGATTTGCCCACATGTTTTCCTGTGTGTGTTTCTGGGACTCATAAAAGCGTCTTTAGCGCTCAAGTAAGTCCCCCTTCAAGGAAGGACTGTCAAAGACGGGCGTTAATGTCATTAGGAGGTTACAAGGGGGAAACAAGAGAGAATTTGCTACAGATCCTCATTTCCATAATCTTGCCTCAACATCCTCGTTTGTCAGTTCTTAACCTCAATTCTTTAACCTCCAAATCTGTGGAGTCGTTGACCTTGGGGATTTGTCTTCAAACTGATTTCAAGTTTTAGGCAATGTAAATTAGGCTCCCCGTGACAGAAGACAAAACTTGGTCTTTGCACCCAAATGTGAAAGGCAGGCCCAGAGTGCAAGTGAAATCTTGCAATCATTTTTTCAAACCATCTGCCCATCTGCAGTCCCAGAACAATATCAGTTCGGTGCTGCCTTCCCTCTCTCTCTCACAGGAATAAAGAAATTACCATAAACTAAGCAGATCAAGGGTCTATTTAAGCCAAATGCAGCCAAGACACATTGCTTCAGAAGGGAGCAGGAGAAAAAAAGAGCTACACGGGAAGTTTCTTCCTACCTCCCATTAACTCCAGTTTGGCCAGTGATGCCAGACACAACAGTGTAATTTGGAGTGGATGGTGCTGTGTTCCTCTCCATGGGCACTCTGTTTCCAGGGTATTTCTGCAGCAAACAGAAGGGATCACCACAAAGCGCTCTGGCCAAAAAAAAGAAAAAAGAAAAAAGAAAAAAGAAAAAAGAAAAAAGACTGCAGAACTGCTCCCTAACTGTGCAGAGGAGGGAGAATACAAGAAAATAGGAAAATTAGGCTGGACACAAGAGCCTTTTGGTCTCTCAGACCATTTCAGCATTTCACATGGCAGTCAAACCAATGCCTGAATCATGCTATTTACTTCAGGGTGTAAAGCCACTGTGAAAAGATGCATTATTTCCAAGAGTGTGCTCTGAGTTAGAGAGTCTGCGGCAAACTGGCAGGGCAGCTTGGCAAAAGGATTTTCTGGAGCAGCAGGTAGAGATGAACAACGGGAGCTGGACCAGTCCCCGCATGACAGGGAAACAGGGGAGGTAGAGAGATTAAATAATTCAGTGTCTAGGTTGATGTGATGCACGGAAAAATACTGCCAGAAGTCATGAAACTAAATGCTCGGGTACCTCTTCAATGGATCAGACAGCAGGTTTGGGGGGCAAAGAGAGGGAAAAGGGCACATCCAGGGAGCAGCTTGTGCGGCTGTGGTGCGAGCGGCGGTGTGCGGGGCTGTGCGTGCTGCAGAGAGGCTGCCCCCGAGGTGCTGAGAGGGGGAAGGAGATCTGCGGGAGCCTCAGCCTCATTATTTTTATGTTCAGCTGCCTAATTACTACGTGTCAGCTGTCTGTTGGAAGGAACGATGTACTGCAGCCTCTCGTTTGGGAATTTATAGTGATTAATGGGCCTGGAGGGAATGACTAACGAGGAAATGTTAGAATTAGTAAATATGCATCACCGTGCAATGAGTAAACTAGGGGACGTGACAAATGAGCCCAAGTATGTGAAAGATGTAAATGTTGCAGAGGGACAACCTTAGGGAGGCCTCGGGGACTCACAGAGACCGAGAGGAACAGGAGGATGGGAGTAAGAGAGGTGTGATCCCACGAGTTGACAACAAACCAACGAAGAAGGATCCTCCAAAGCCGTTCAGACAGTCCTAGACAGAGCTGGATGAACAAACTCACCCTGACACATGACTGCAATAGGACCACAACCCTGTTTCCCATTCACGCGGTTGTCTCGTATGGAGCACAGCAACAAGTACTGGTATAATGGCCCCATGTTGGGTGATCATGGCGATCAGTCCTGCATCAGGATGTGGGTCTTTGAAGATACTTAGGTACTGCAAGACCTAAACCACTTCGTTTGTCCATTTCATGTGCTGAAATTGCTTTCAGTTTGACTGTTTCAGAAGTATTTTTCTGCTAAATAATAGCTTTGCTGCACGCCAGAAACCTGTAGCTGGTCCAACACCCATGCTAAGTAACACCTGCAGGTTCAGTCTTATAGGCAAGGACAACAGGAGGGTCCTGAATTTTGGGGCTACTTTCCTGTATATTCCTGAATAAGACAGATGTATAATCCTTCAGAATTACAGCCGGCAGTTGTCCTTGAATGGCTGGCACTTTAAAACTTTAACTCTTGGAAAAATTCTACCAATTTCAGTGAATTCTATTAGAACCTGTAAAATCACTCAAATGAACAGAGTTAAGGAAGAAAAGCAGCTCTCTTACTTTCTTGGTCTAAAATCTCATTGAGATCATCTGGCAGTCACTGATCTGCTGCATCTGTCCATCACCAGCGTCTTCTGGTGAGACCACTCCCTGAGCAGTCTACTATAAACCTTTGTGTCGATGTTGCTGTCTTTATAAGAAGAAACTAGAACCCCAGAGTCAAATGCTCTTGAGTTTTGAGTCATGGAAAATCTAGAATTATATCTGCCACAGAATTCTGAAATTTGGTCTTATTTGCAACTACCAGATCAAACCCTTCACTCCACACGGCTCTCCCATTTTATTTCAAGCACAGCAACATTATTCAAATTTCACCCAATTGAAAGATGCAGCTGTTTCTATTTTTGGTGCATCCCTGTTAGAGAATAGGAAACAAGCAACAATTCTGCACTGTGTTTGGTGATCAGCAATATTCTGTCTGTAAGATATTTTTTTTCACTCATTGGAAACAGAAGTGAGGGGAACAATAGCTTAGGTTCTTCTGCCCTTTAAATACTGCAGACCAGCCGTAATGGTATGTTTTCTCTATAATAGACAGTTCTGAATACTGAGGCAATTTTCAGAGGACATAACTAGATCATAGCCAAAGCTATAGTTATGGAATAGATAATTTTCCTTTTCCAGCATGCCTAGATGCAAAAAGAAAATTATTTATAGGAAAAAACCCAACAAAACAAACACCCCCTCCCCCAAAGCAATCAACTAATCTCCTTTGTGAAAATTAAATGATCTAAATAACTCTTGCCTTGGTTAGTGTACAGTGTCTAAATCCCATAAAATGGAGGGTGAAAAAGGAGTGAAATAATCTCTGATAGTATAATGTCATTCAGTCTGTGTATTAGCACATACCTAGCATGCACTCTGATTTGCCAAAAAACCAAGATGTAGCAAACAAGGAGAGTCGCACAATCCCAGAAGAGAGCTCGGATTCCATGGTTTTAGGAGCTGTGGGTACACCCAGCTACATAAAACTGGTCTAACCAGATCAAAAAAAATCCATTATGCAGGGCATGAGCTTCAACTTCCACACCTTGGCTGGCACAGGTTAGCTGCTCACTAGCTGGTCTGGAGGACTATGAAGCTGAATGAGACATTAAGATGAGTTAAAGAAGGATTGAATGCACAAACACAGTAAGTGGAGATGAAGTTACTTGTCCATGGTCATGCAGTAAAATCACCATGGAGCTGGGAGGAGAACCTATATTTCTTGACTTCCAGGATTATGCTTTACCCACAGTGCTATGACTTAACCTTTGAAGAACCTCTCCAGTGAAGTTCTTAGGGTGTCTCATCTTGGAAAATGCAACTGTGGTAAAAAATCCTTTTAAAACTTTTTACTTTCATAGGATAGATCTAATTCCTAAACCCTATGTCATGTAAGCAGACCCCTGAGTAGAGCCTGTCTGTTAGTTTTATGTTACTTTTTTTTTTTTTTTTTTTTTTAATAATGTTGCAGAAATAGAGTGTTCTCTCCAGCTTTCTTCATCGGTGTCTCCTGGTGTCCCGCTCATCAGTCTGACTAAAGTACAGCCAGAGTTACTTCACTTTCTCTCCCTCTTGGCCACATCATTTTGCACTTGGAGCCTTATGACCAGGAATCTTGCGCTCTCCTGGGCTGCTGCAAAGGAAATGACTGAGAAGTACCACAGAAAGGACAAACCACTAAGATAAGGAGAGGAGAACTGATCAGAGGATGACTGTGAACTCCTACAGGCAGTAACAAGATCATGCTTTTTTAAAAGCACTTTAGGGCTTTGAAAGCAAAGCAAACCCACCAGTGCTGTCCACCTCTAGTTGGTGACTGAATAGCAATGATTTCTATAATAATTTTTTTAAAATAACAAGTACATGTCTCTCTTGTTTGTAGAGATCAATATGAATTGAGACCAGCCACACACCAATGAACTTCTTCATCAGCTGCTTGACCCCATCCCTTCCACTGACCCTGCCCGATCATCATCAAAGTCACTGCAGAGTCCTTCTTTGGTCTTTCCTAAAGCAGAAACGGCAATAGGAAAGCCCTTGCAACCACTCCCCTCCATAAAAACACTCACAAAGGCAAGTTTGGTAAACTGAAGACCTTCTCCAGTGCTCCCTGCAGGCGATGGGAAGCATCTCATGGACCCAAACATACCTTCAGGAGAAGCCCAGCACTGCCCCTTTCTCTGGGAGCAACGATGTAAAACATTAAATCCCAGTCTCAAAATCAGGACTTTCCCCTTCTCCGTAGGTCTATGGCCTCAGACAAATACCCTCTCCTGTCACTCATAACAGTGTGACGATGGCCACGCATCATGTGAAGGGAGAGGTCACCTCCCATGAGAAGGTACAGGACTGAACCATGGCTCTTAGGTTTGCTGTCTTCACCAACTGGCAAAAGCATTTCAACACTTGGTTGAAACAATGAAAAAGAAAACATTTCTTTGGAACATACTCTAATTACAATCAATCCATCTTCAAATTAAATACTTCATTTCAATTTTCCCAATGATGACTTTATTTGGAGGCTGTACATACAGGGGGAAAGGACTTCTATTTTTCAACAGCAAAAATTGATGTTTTTGAATGTACTTTTTCTGTTGGAAAATGACAGGATGGAAAATCCACAGCTATCTCTACTTATAACACATCATGGTTAGGTGTGTGTGCATAGCACTTAACACAGCATAAAACATAACATAGCACATAACACATCCAGGTGGGTGTGCATATGGCATGGGCGCAAAAAGTAAGTTTTAGAGACAAAGTTTGAGGACACAGAAACTATTGGAAAAGGAGGGTTAAATAGCATTCAGATCAGACGGTACAAAGCAAGCTGTATTTCCTTGATCTCAGGGAAGGTTAAAACACAAAAGCCAGTTTGCAGGTGACACTGAAAACACTTGGAGGTCCCTTCATTTATTATTGAGTATAGGGAGATCTGGTGCAAGAAAAAAAAAAAAAAATACGAAGTCATTTGTTCTAGGGAAACAATACCTAGCCCTCAGCAGAGATAAAGTCAAAACCCAGCTGATGTTTCTGAGTTGGAAGCAAGTTCAACTGGTCAAACACGCCACACACTTTCTCCCCTCTCCATCTGAAAATAACAGTTCTTCAAAATTTTCTGGTAGCACGAAGATTTCAACAACAACAATAGCACCAACAGAGTTCCCCATATGCTGCCTTGTTTACTTTTTGAGGGGAATTGTTGACTGATTTTCATTTTGCCACATGTGCGATAAAACTCTCTACTATCCTTTTATTCAATAACATCTTTTAATATTCTCACGTGATTCAGAAGGGAACTGTTTCTAAATGCCAACCTTTCCTGCTGCGAGGTGGAAAATGCCTCTTTCTGGTTTGGTTTAGCAGCAGGCTGGCAGCAGATTGGCCTTTCCAAAGAAAGGTGCCTTGGGCAGAGACAGAAAGAGGTGCCCAGCCCTTCGCCAAAATAGACTTAAATATCGCCCAAACCAGGGGAAGAAATTTTTTAATAGATCACCTAAAAAGGCAAAATTATTTGCCAAATGTTCCAGCAATATCACAGTTAATGCAGACATTTCTTGTGGCAAACATGGGGAATTGCCTGAAGTGTGTCAGTTATTGTCCTGGGAACTGCTGGCCAAGTCTGACCTCTCCACCTAACACCTGGGTGTAATTTCCAGCAGCCCAGCCACTGTTTCCAGTGAAATCAAAGCAGATACAGCCGTTGACTTCTAAGATCTCTGATAGGGAGATCTCAGCTGTGGTTACCAGCTGGGCTCCGCAAGTGTCATTTTCCAAAAAACCCATCTGCCACACTGAGGCTCCAGTAGCCAAGAATCTGCTACTTACTACCACAAAACTGCTCCAGATTTTCACAGGGGTAACTACTATCATTTACATTTTGGGAGGGACAGAGAAAGTGGATTTTAGAAACTGTTACTTTCAGTGTTGAAAGGAAATTTTCATCTTCCTGCACTAGTCCAACCCTGCCTTTTTCTCTGCTGCTTTTTGTTTTTAGATAGGTGCTCTTAGCTTCCCAGGACTGTGGGCCATCTCATAGCTTTTCTCTTTCTCAACATTTTGCATCTGTTTTATGTCTCTAACTGCTGCCATTGCCTTCAGCCTGGCTTCCCTTTTCTCATATTCAAGCTTAGAAGCAGAGACAAAGCAGCTGAGATTCACATCTCCATGGATGTTAGGTGTCTCCAGGGTTGATGTCTACATTGGAGCTAGTGGTCTAGATTCCCTTTAGCATCAATGGAGAGAAATGAATGACTAAAGCGCAATTTATCTGACCTAATTGAGGCATCTGAACTTAGCGGGAGTCAACTCATGCATCGCAAGCATCTCTTTCGCTCAATTAGCAACTGGTGAAGTCACTAAAATCAGTTTTAAAAATGCTCTGAATGTGCCGTTCCTTTGGGAGGATCCTGTCCCGTCACAGGTGCCTTTCTATACCCCTTAGCTCAAATGATTTACAGGCACCTGCCTGCCCAGGTGACACCACCAAGGTGGGTTTACCTGGTGGTGGATTTCTGCAGGGTCTGGCAAATCTAACCACCATTATTGCCAGGGTGTCTGGTGTGAGTTTTCTCCAAGAGGCCACGCGAAGCCTAAACAACCATCAACGACCCTATTTGAAGAGTATGGTCATTTACGTGCAAGGAGGTAAGCTGCAGAATGAAGGTTTGTTGGTAGAAAAGGGGATTTATCATGATGGATGAAGGGCATTTTTAGCTCGGGAGGCATCTGGTTTTCCTGTGGCCAGATGGCCACAGGGTCCAGGCCAAACTTCACATCTTGACCATGCTCCAGTGTGATGATTACGACTGACTGAACTCGGAGTTTGGCCACTGTGCGAATATTAAACACCCCAGAACGATTTCTAAAGATTATTAGATTAGTGTAGCACCCGGCTCAACATCTCACCACTGAGCCTGGAAACGTGGGAAGCAGAAATCAATAGCTTTAAAAGAAAGGCAGTGGTAAGAAGCGCTCTATGAGAACAAAACACTAAGCTGTTCAAACTGGACCAGGATGGAGATGCTGGAGCCCACCTAACATATAAGGAACTTTTAAAATGTACCAAATCTGAGCTCAGATCTGGATCCTGATTTTACAAATGTGCATTTTGTCAATAAAAGTATTTTATCAAAACCATCTCAAGACCTTCTGGTTCTCCAAATTTGGCCTGGTACTGAAATTCTGATGTTTGAGCCACCTCTATTAATTACTCATAGAGGTGGCATATGATTATCCAGAATTACATCCAAAACCATTGCCAAAAAATTCAACTTGAGTTCCCCTTATGCTAAACATCTCCAAAACAGATGCGTGAAAACTTGTTAGCAGTAGTAATCTTTAGGATACTTTGGTAAGACAGCTGAGCATGGTGGCATCTTGGGATCTCGCTGTCAAGTAAATTCCTGCTTTGGGGAGGGGCAGGAGGAAGGTGGAAACCAGGTCGATCCAGAGGGGCAGGATGAAGGTCTGGTACCTATCTGCTCTGGTCGTCTGGTATTAAACTGCAGCCAGGTGTCTGTCAAAGCTCTGAAAATCGATCCTGTGCATGTGATCAGCCTGAGCACCCAAAACCCACAGCAACAGAAACCTCTCGCTTTCCTGCAAAAAGAGAGACCTTATGCCCATGTATAATATTTATTTTAAGAGCTAAACACAGGGACCTGATGAACCATGTCAGCACAGAAAAGAAGGAGAAAATAGGAAGATAAATAAAAGTAAAACCCAGCTGAATTGATTGTGCTGACATGGTAAGCTATGAGGGTGACCAAGGTATAGAAAACCTCTTAGGAATGAGTAGTCCCACTAACAGCCAGTGCAACTACTCTGACCCATGACACCTGCAACCAGCTGCCACAAATTGCATGACACAGCTCCTCGATGCATCCCAGTCCGGGGTTCATCCATGGAGGGAGGATCTTCCTCAATGCATCTGCACTTCGTTAGTAGTTTGTAGACTGCTAAATGAGCACCAGACCCCAGCATGAATACGCATTGTCTGCGCTCGGCTGATCACACTGTGTGATAAAAGGGAGTGTTAAAAAAAGCCACTGTTCTTCAGTAAACATTGGAAAAGAAGACTGAAGATTAATTCAAACAGCTTGGATAACTGAAACAAGAGAAACGAGCTGAATATTTCCAAATATGGGCTACCTTGCTCCAGTATCAAGCCAGGAGAACCTTGGGGCATGCGAGCCAACCGAGCTGCAACTCCCTGGATAACAAGGCCTTAATTAAAAGCTAAATTGCACATACATAAAAAAACCCACAGGGCTCACTTCAGCCACAGAGGTCATGAAATCACAGGCAATCATATGACAAACATTAATCCAAAAGGGTCCAGAGAACAACTGCTCTGCACACACTCACTCAACACAAGCCACAAAAACACTTTGCAAAAATGCCATAATGAGCTTAAGGCTTTTAGTACAAATAAATAAAGCCACAAATAGTAACACCAAAAGGAACCACCAAGGGCTCTGGTCTTCTGTAGTGGGGATTTGTTCAGTGAAAATGCCAAATTAATTCTAAGAGAGAGTTTATATCCAGTGCCCCCCCCTCAATGCCTCGCTTCCCCGCTTCGTTCCCCCAACAGCTCCTGCTAATCTGATCTGGAGGAAAAAGCCTTCCTCATTCCAAATCTGGCACTCATTTTACCCTCACATATAATCAAAACATGCCAACCAGCACTTAAGATGTTTTTCTTTAATACCATTAGGAGCAATAACACACCATGTTCAACATCCCATCTCCAGCTGCTTTGGAGAAAAGCAAAAAACCCCAACTCAGACACCAAAGTATGCACAGGGGGCACAGTGAGAGGAATAATTAGCTGATTTATGTAATTCCCACATTCAGCTCTGAGTTTTATTTCCAGAGGTGCAGAGTGCCGACCAGCACCCTGTATTGGATGGTCTTGACTCCAACCACCTCGAGAGGCAGATCTCCCCACATGTGCCATGGCACTGAGGATGAGTCCAGATGGTCCCACGTTGCTGTTGGATCCAGGAGGTCAGTGCAGGGTGATTTATCTCTTGGAGCACAGCAGATCCTGGGGCTCAGCTGGTGTAATTTGGGGGCAACCCAGCTACTGCCATGGACATCTGCTGAGGATCTGCTCCTTTGTTTCTGCATTATTTTTGCTGTTAAAGACCAGCAGCTTGCAAGAACAGCAGTAAGATAACCTATAAAAGAGAGAACATTTATATAGGACGCACCAGGTGTGCTGTCCCCATTGGTGTGCACTGCCTTTCAATGAGAAGTAACATTCCCACGTTGGCAGTGCTGACCCACCGATGGCGTGCTATGATGCACAACCTGCCCTCGCTGACTCTGGACTGCTAATTTTGACTCAAGAACACTATTTAATGAACTCTCTTTGTCTCTTCATTTCAGCTGGAGGCTTGCAAGACCTTTTCATTTTGAAGAAACGCCAACACAAAGCTCAGTGTGGTGCTTGGATACAGTGGGGATGCCCATAGCAGGGTTCCTCTTAGAAGGCTCGCTGTGCCTCTGTATCCTTTGCCCAAGTTAAATACAGCCTTCCCTGATGGCTCATTGCATCTTCCAGGTGTGACACGGAGTGACAAGCTCTTATGCCAAGGGACAGGCAAACAAGGAGTCTCATGGGAAAAAGCAGTCCTGAGCAACTCCACATACAACTTCTGTCTGCAGGAGGGAACATGTCAGGATTACACACATAAGGAAAAAAAAAACAAAACAGATTTTGCCAAAAGTTTCTCAGCTTCACTGGGTGGAAGGCCAGAGCCTTGCCAAGAGAATGAAACAAATATGCGGATGTACTCTTGAAATAAACAATGTCCTCTCGAATAGGCCACAAAACAGTACAATTAAACATAGTCTGCCAGTGGAAATACACTTGGGACAATGCTTCCTAAATCTTCCCGCTTCACCAACCACCATGTGTACATTGTGGATGTGGGGTTTTTGTTCTGGTTACTGAGATAGGAAGAAAGCAGGCCCAGCAGCATCACTGTTAGGGCCGGATCCGGAGGTAGCTTCAAGCAATACAGCTGGATTTTCTTCCGCGGGTCCAACCATCGGGAATATGGTCGCACAGCTGTAAATGAAGAAGCTGTAGCTATAAATGAGTGTTGTTCTTCCACCTCCTGACGTCAAGGGAAGCTTTTCTGGCAAGCCCTGCCAAGCACCAATCTCCAGAGAAGCTCTCCTACCCCACACAGCCCCCACGCACCCAACGTGAGATCGCAGCCGTCTCCCTCCCCTGCGTCGGCGCGTGCCCAGCCGGGTGCTGGCACACCTCCACCCCCTGGCCCCGAGCTGCTGGGGGCGGGGTGATGCTTCCAAAAGCTGCTTGCCCAAGAAGCAACTTTGCATCAGCATCACCTCGTGCTGGACCCCAAATAGATGGAGGGGGTGGTGGTGTGTGTCCAGGGGACCCCAAGGCAGCAGTGTTGCAAGTTGCCCTGACACATAGCAGCGTGATGGAGAGAAACCATCTCACCACCAGCTTTACACTCTAATGCTTTTCAATCAACACCTGTTTTTGAGTTGCTGCTGCTCTTTATTTCTGTTACTGATAGGGGATATGACACTGCATCTCTCCCTTTCACAGGGAGGGAGATCTTTGTGCCTCTTCCAGAAAAAAAAAAAAAAAAAAAAAAAATCTTACAGGTATGTGCCATTCCTGCTGCAAATAGTCAGGACTGAGCTGGAGAGAAGGTGACACCAGGAGAAGCAGGTAACCCTCCCACAGCTGAGACGCAGGATTAAAAATCGCCATTCCCAGCATATCCTTAAACAAACCCATGAGAGAAGCCAAAGCTGCCACAAACTTTCCCCTTCACCCTGTAATTTTCAGACAACAAACCGATCCTTTCACTTTTCCAAAGGAGTGAAGAGAAAGACAGAGAACTGGAAAAACCCTTTATAGAAATATCAGCTGTTCCTCCTCATTCCCACCCCCAGTTCTTTTTTTTGACAAGTTAAAGTGAGGCCACAACTTATACTGCTTTGTTCGACAGGGCTAATCACACGTGACTCTAATCACTCATGATGTTTTATTGATTTTAAGCACATTTAATCAGAAATTGGCTCTGAGTTAGATTCCTGCTAATTACTGAGAAGCAGCATTTTGAATGACTTCACAATTGGACTGCAGATTAGAATGGACAATATGTACTAAAATAATGATTCATGCATTCAGCTCCCTGGATTTATTTTGTTTATATTGGATTTTTTAATCTTTAAAGACATAATTCTGCATATGGGCAAGCAGCATTTAAAACCCTTAACAAAATGGGTTTAATTTAACAGGCTAGGCTTTAAGCAGAGATGGGATATGTGGGGAACAGTTTATCCCCTGCAAATGTAATTCTTTCTCTGAAGGTCACTGGAGGTGCCTTGCCCATGGTGACACCACGCATGGGTGGTCGTGGCACTGCCGGGAGGTGGGAAGCCACTGCATGGGGCCCCTTTAGCATCCCCACTCTGCACATGGCTCATGTTTCTGGGTGAGAGTACAGATGGGCAGACGAATTTGCTGCACTTTGCAGCATCAGGCACCTATACCAAATCCATCAGTTCTTCTTCCCTGAAACCAGGGCAAGCTTTCCTGATGCAGTCTCTGCACTGTCCCTATTCCCAGCCCCAAACCCTCCTGGAAATGCAAATGGCTTGTTAAGGCAAGGGGACCCCAGCTCTGAGAGGTGCCCGTGGTGAGCAGAACCGCCCCAGCTGAATTCAACTGCCAACAGCCCCATCACCACTCCTGAACAAATATTTAAACAACAGAGGGTTAAAGAGTTAGTATTTCCATATTTCTCAACTTAAAAACCACCTTTTCATAGAAAATCAGATTATTACTGATCACAGCCTGGTAACTGATTTATATTTTTCAGTAGCCACAGGTGTCTCATCTCCATCAGTGCCTAGGATGGAGATCTGTGGCAAAGTGACTTCAAACACTCCAGTGACTTTGTCTGTGCTCAGAAGCAGCTGTGGCCAAGCACAGATCATTTCTCAGCTCTGCAAAGCTCCCACTACCTCATGGGAAATACTGATCCACGAGCAACAGGGAAGCCAGAGGCCAGCAGGCAGGCCAGGCTAGAGAATACCAGCTATCCCAATTGGTAGGAGACTTTCCTTCTAAATGAAAACAGAAACTTTCCATTTCCATCTATGCTATTTTATATTTGTTGGAAAACAAGAAGCCATATCGTGGAAGGCTCCTGCAGTTTTCAGCTAAAATTTTCAAGTTTTGAGTTATAAAGTCAAAATTTTCCATGAAAAAAAGGAATCTTTTTCTTTCTTTCCAACACAGCTCTACTAGGAATACTTACTGCAATCTTGCCAGCCAATTGCTTTCATACAAAAACAAGCCCAAATTCAGAATGATGCACAGAATACTCTGCAATAACTGGAGTCTAAAAAGCAACAGCTCTGAAGTCTCCCATTCTGCTCCCACTCCTTTCCGCATGTCCGTGACACTACGATTCAGTGGGTGGAACTCGCTCACAAATGATGTGAAACCTCAGTTTCACAGAAAGCTGGGAAATTCACCCCAGAATCACCACTGGCCTCCCAATGAACCAGCCTGCAACTCCGTGCTAATTCATCTATCATTGAGAAGTGGTGGAGGTTTTCAGTCTTTAAGTACTGTTGCACTCCTTGGATATAATATAGCAAGACTCTACCCTTCATGTAGGACTCAAATAATAGTAAATCCAGTATGCAGTTCTGACTCCTTCATGCTTCCTCACATGCCCACAACCCTCTCCATTCCCCACTGTGCCATTTTATCATCACTGCAGAACAGGATTTAGAGGCAAAGGCCTCTAAATAGATTTAGAGGCCTTTAGATTTAAAGGCAAAACTCTCACCTTGGTATAAATTCACAGGTTATAAAAAGGAAGCATCTCTGATTTGGGCCTCTCTAATCTTTTCTTCTTTCCTTCTTTTTTTCATTTGTCCACTCATTCTTTTGTTCCTTCTTTTGTTCTTTCAGTTGTCTTTCATTCTTTCTTTCCTTTGCATAAAAATATAGATTTCAAACATGTTCTGCAAAAGCAAGGGTGTCTGCCTTATCCACATTACTTGATATGTCATTGTCTGCAATGACACCGAGGGCTGCAAAGGTGGTATGTGTGGTGATGTGGTCAGCCCGTGCCCTGGCCGTGTGACTTCGTACCTCTCAAAACTGAGTGAAGCCCTGAGGAACACTCGATTTCTTTTTGAGAAGTGAAGGTCAGCTTTTCTATTTTCAGTTCCTCCCTATATCCCTTCAAAATTGCCTTCAAGGTCTTTACCAGCTCTTCAGAAGACAAAGACCTAGAAAGGTGCAATATAGGTAACACCAGTTCACCTTACATTGAGAAGAGCTGCAGAGAGGAAACCACTGAGTCCCAGGATGCACAATCTCAACGTACCAGTTTCAGAGGTCCTATGGAGGTCCCTGGCCTTAACCCTGGCTTGCCTGTACTGACATTGCTCCCATGCATAATGCAGAGGAAAGACCCTCCTGGTCTGGTGTTCAGTAGGTCATGACTCACCTAGAAGGACAATGGTGTTGTGGTGCACTATGATGTCAAAACATCCATCAGGACAGGGAAGGTTAAGATCCAAGCACCCACTGAGGGCACCCACCTCCTTCCACTACCTGTAGAGACAGTGCTTGGAAAACAGCCTCTCTGAGCTGCAGTCAGTCATCAGTACTACCCCTAGGAGAACTCCAACAGAGATGTAACCTCTCTACACCTCCCTAGTGTATCATCCATATACCCCTGGGGAAGGCATAGCGGAAAGCCCTGGTGTTACTGAGTGGAAGTACACATCTGTCCTCAACATGCCACGACAAACCTTCTCCCGATGTGAGCTGAGGCTTGCAGAGGAAGGTCACCTACCAGTACAGCTAGAAGATAAATGAGGAACAGAGGACTGATCCTCTGAAACATTTTTCCTTATGAAAGCTACACAAAGGGGATTCTGCATTAACTATAAAACTCACCGCATCCAGCATTACCGTGTGCAGGTGTTCATAGCCCTGAGACGTGTTGCTTTAGTAGTTTTCTGAATGGACATGGGCGACACAAAAGCAAATCTGTGTTCTTCCACTCACTGGTTGACTCCAGCTTCAGAGTCTTCAGTGAAAAGTACAGGCTTGAAATTATTCTGAAGTTACGGCACCTACAAGACTCTTACCAGATGGAAACCTGAAAAAAGATTACTTCTCAGATGCATTGCTCATTTGTTCAGAGTAATTAGTAGATGTAAAACCAAAAATAGACCCTTTTCCTTTGATCCTCTCCAGTTGGATTCTGTGCGTGACGACCCAAAGCACGTCTTGATATTCTGCACTAAAACTGCTGCAGTTTTCATTCAAAACCCAACCAGCGTTTCACATCTCACCTACAAGAATGCAAATGAAGATAAGGCCCATCAAAGGACACGAGTGAGCATCAACCTGTCCCAACCCCTCACATTTTGCATCCTCCTGGGGGAAAGAAATCACATGCAGGCTCACTTACAAAATTTGAAGTGTACCAATGATGACCCTGTGCTGTTTTCCTCTGGTTATTTAATCATCTATTAAAAATCCACGCTGAAGTGAGCAGCTAAGGTCCTTGCAGTCTCCTGAAGTCAATGGCAGCCCTTTCTTTGACACCACTAACTTTGGGATTAGCCCTTTATATATAGCCTAGGGCAAAGGGTAAGGAAGAAGAGTGGTTTCCAGGAGATGCAGATGAAAAGCAGATGGGGCCAGGGCAGAGCTTGGCAGCAGGTGCCCGTGTGTGTGTGAGAGCCGAGGGGAGAGCTGGCAGCAGGAGCTCGGGGGGGTGCTGGGGCTGGGCTATGTCAGGAATACTCAATGCTACCAAAATGACCCAAGAGACACGGGCTCCTGCGTCTCAGTTGATTGCTCTAAAAAAAGAGATGATCCTCTTACAGTGCAAAGCTGGCTGAGCACACACATACTGGCCATCCTGCTCAAATATTCCTGAGCGAGAGCTGCCTCATTCCCCTCTGAGCAGCTCCAGCAGCTTGACATGGGCACCTGCCTCCCAAGGAGGTGCTGGGAGGTGGGAGCCAGTGCCTGAAGTCTTCTCTGCAGCTTTTCTGGCAAGGCTAAATTAAGGGAAGACCCCATGAACCCATTTCCTATCAACGCCTGGAAAGACTCGTCCTCCTCAAATGGCTTCGCTCCCCTTCAGTGGGTAATGTGGCACCAAGAGCTGGACTGGCTACACAGCCAGGACCAAAATGGAGAACAGGAAAGCTGGGACTCACACTGCTGTACAACTATCTTGGCTTGTAGCAAAGTTTCAGCACAAAAACACAGTCCCAAATGCAACCAGCAGCAAATATTTCATCTACCCAAGCAGCGAGCCTGCTGAAGCTGGTCAGCAAACTGCAGAGCTGCTTGCACCGGACAGGTCAGGGCATGGTTGTGTTTCCAGCTGTACATTTAACAAGCCTTGTTCTTTATGCTGAGCATTAGCAATGATATCTTGCATTAGAGATTAGGGTAATACTGTACATTATTTTCAGCAAGGGATTAATTAAATCTCAACATTTCTGAGAGGCAACTGGTATAAAGGAAGCCATTCATTTCAGCGAGATCCAAATCAACAAGTTTCTCATTTGTTTCTAAACTTGCTCCATGGTGAAGTGAAATGTAATGCCTCTTGCAAATGCTTTAAAATGCCTAATAATAATAATATAGATTAGTTACCTCCAAAGGTGCTATGTGCCAAACACTACTCCTTCCTCTCCAGGTCCTGCTGTAGGTTGTCATTCCCACACCCACAGATCCCTGCTGTTACCAAAATAGCCTTTGCTCTGCCCTAAGAGTAGGTCCCAAATGTGACAGCAATGTCCCACTCAGCAGCTTGCCCAAATGACCTCTGCAGTGCTTTGCTCCTGACGTTCCTTCAGCTGGAGGGAAGCAGCACAAAGCCTATGGCACCATGCTGGGAGTGAAGGAAAGTCCTGTTTGAGGCTTAGCAGCGTGCGGGGAGACAAGAGGGGACAGGACTGTGTCTTTTGCTCCAACTGGCTGTAAACAGGGGGTGTGGAGGAGACCCAGCAGGGATGGGGTTGCAGCAGCAGAGCCAATGTGCCCTGGAGATGTGAAGTGGGAAGCCACCAGCCAACGTCTTCAGGGCAATTTTTGCCAAGAAAATGGAATGTCTGTCATCAGAAAGCCCCAAAGCTGATCAAAACACCGGCCTCACTAGGACTCTTCACTGGCAAAATTGCTTACTGATTTACATGTTGCCCTCCCTTGTCCATAGTGTTCACAGTCATATGTGTATGGCTACGGAGGAACCTGGGCATCTCCGTGCCATTCACCACGACATGGCATTTTCCATGGTTTCTTGGCTTTTGCTGGAGCAGCTCAAACAGCTGTGGCTGCCCGTAGCCACTCACTTCGCTTTCTCAAAATCTGCTGTTTCTTGTTTGGGCTTGTTTAAACTCGTTTTCTTCCTGTTCGCCTTTATTCTGGTTTTCATCATCAAAGTCCTGATTGGGCCGATGAGGGCTTTCGAGACCTGGAGGGTTTCCATGGGTCTGGCTTGTATTAGAGAGGGGCAATTTCCCAACCGCCGGCTGAGTTTCAACATTCCCACTCTCCTTGCCTTGCTGAGGAAAACCAGGGGCACACATGCAGCCTCCTACAAAGACTTACTCCATTTCCAGCAGGATGAAACCATGGCAGGGAAATTTTGACCAGAGCAACAGAGTGGGCTGGACTGGAGAGCTGTTGCTGGCATGCTTGGAGTTGAGATTTTCAGTCCGATGATCATTTCTGCAGCTCATCCTCTGTAGTGGGATGGAGTGCTTCACCCCCCGCACGCTGCTTCCCCAGCCAGAAAAGGTGCTGCAACTGCAAGAGTGGAGCTGTTGTGGGTCCCCCTGATCTGGGGCGGCTCACGCAGCCCCCAGAGAGCCCGGCTCTGGGGTGGGAGGGCCAGTCAGTGGGACGCAGAGAACACCCAGTGCAGATGGGGAGCTCTGTGCTCGCAGTCTTGCAACCATCCCTCCTTGCAATCACAACCCGGTGTTTGCAATCTTGTAACCACCCCCCCTTGCAATCACAACCACATGCTCACAACGATTTCCCCTTGCAATCACAGCCCTGCGCTCGCAACCTTGCAACCATCCCTCCTTGCAACCACAGCCCCCTGCCTGCCTCCTTGCACAGCGGGGCTCTTGCACAGCCCTGCCTCACCAAGCTGATTTAAGGCCTGGAGGTTTTTTTACTTTGGGATGAATATTGCTGGGACATGTTAAAATGAATTAGAGAGCACAGGTTTTGACAGACATTTATACACTGTAGGTGCAAGGCATGTCCATAGGACTAAACATCATTGTAGTCGTCACGAAAAACACACCTTTGTGTAAACAGAAACAGTAGTGTAGGCCGAAGTAAGTGACCATTCCCAAACCTGTACCAGTGCCACGATAACAACATAATAAACATTACAAATCTGGTTTTTGCCCTTCACAGTTTCAGTGCAGCTCAAACTAATCTAAGAAGTAAAACAATGTGAAAACCGATCAAATTTACAAAAAAAAGAATTGCATAGACATAAGCATGCCATATATCCTACTCTAAATAACAGCCCTGGTGTCCTTCATCATTTGGAGGAGAGTTTGCTCCTTGTCCTTCACATGGCTCAGGATCCAGCCCACTCCCACCTTTGCATTTGCAAAAGCAAAACCCATCGGGCAATGATCTCCAGCACTCCCAAGTCTGTGTAATGCAGGAGAGCGAGCGACGTGGCCGTGGACAAGGGCCTACACATGGACAGCAATGCAAAAGGCATCACCGAGCCCCGCGAGTGCACAAATCATAACTGAACTCTCCCCATTGCCCCCTCCCCAACTCCACTGTTACAGGCCCAGCATGCAATATTAATTGCAATTGTCTGTGAATCTCACGTCCAGTGGATCCTACCTTTTAATAGGTGCCATTGTGCAATTAAGCACTGGCGGCATGAGGCAGGCCTTCTGCAACGCTAGCAATTTTTGCAGAAAACCACGAGATGGCGATGCAATAGAAATTTCCATTGAGAGAAAAAGCACTTCGGGGTTACACAGGGAGGCCCGAACACCCCCGGCTGCTGAGCCCGCCACCAGAAAGCACAAAGCATGTACAGAGGAGTGGAAGTTTTACATTATTTTCCTTCTTTTTTGGGGGCATGCATATACTTGTTCTGCATTTATCGTGCATTTTTAAAGAAATGAAGCATAGCTCAGTTCGCATTTTTTTTAATATTACTAGCTGCCTTGAAATCTCCTGTTCGAGCAGCAGCTTGATCCTGCCGTGACCAAGCAAGTCTGCACGAAGGGGCAATAAACTGAAGCCCTTTAGAGTTTGCCACGTAATGGTCATTTAAAAATAGAGTATCTTTCCTTTCTCTAGCAAACTGCCCCATTTCCCAAGAGATAGGTCCATCATTGATAGTCGTGCTGAAAGAAATTTTGACACAAAGTGAAAAATTAATTAAGATTTTTAATTAAAATACAAGGAGGCATGGAAAAAGGAGAGCTGGCTGATGCAGCACATGTAGTTGCAATCCCTTTACCCTCTGAGCTCACCCCTTCCCCCAGGATGGTGTGACTGCGATGGGTAAGGTGCGGTGAATAAGTGTGACTTGAATGTACAAGTTGGATGTCAAGACAGATCTGAATATTGCTACTTTAAAAAACCCTACTTTATCACCTTATTTTTGCTTATAGTCTTTCCCCTTTACTGGAAACTTATATCCGTAGGCAGAGGTGCAGTCCTCTTTTATTTAATAAATGAATATTGAATGTTGCTATGGACAGACTTCAGGGTTTGGGGTTTTACATGGCGCTACCCTGCCCCGAAGGACTCGATAGGGTCATACCTGCTCCCCTGCAACCTCAAATTGAGCAGCTTATGGTCTGCCTAGCTCTGCTGTGAGAGATGGGGTCTCAAATAGCAGCACAGGCGCATGGAAACCTCCTTCTCACCTGTCCCGCAGTGCAATGAGGCCCCATAGTCGTTCTTGTGATTATTCTCAGCATGGAGGAGTAATGTCAACAGTTTTATACATGGGGAATTAAAACAACAAATATTGAGCTGTTTTCAAGCGTTTATGAGACAGAAGACACACGTTCAACATCTCCATCCTCCCTCTAAAAGCCCTCAGCGAATGAATACACAAACCCTAAAGCCATTAACCAACAGTGGGTTTTCTGTGATTTTTTAGCACAATCCCATAAAAAAAATTGCCTGACTCTTCTCTGGGACTCTGCTCCCTCCAGCTCCCACAGTGTGGGGCACAGCTCTGGGCAATGCTACTATGAAGGTGGTGGGGACACACTACCAGCCAGCCCTTCCAATTTACTCTGTTTGGCCTCAAAAACAACCCTTACCTGCTCATGGAGCAACACCTGCTTCCCACCGAGCTCTTCAGCACTACACAGGGACAGGGTGGCAGCTTTTACTTTCCCCCTCCAGGGGAGCAGTATTTCTACTGCCAGTGCCAAATTTGGGGACCAGTGGCTATACAGAGCTGTTTCTCTCTATTTTATGACACCCGTGGAGCTGAATGAGGATAAAGCACCAAATTTTGAGCCCACAAGTCAATTAAGATTTTTCACAAGTGCAGCTTCAAAGTGTCCCCATGAAAATTTTGCCCTGCAAATTAAAACTCCCCTTTGCAAATCTGCCCTTTTGATTCCTTCTTGAAAAGGGGATGGGAGACAATTTGCGGAGATTCATTTTTCCTCTAGTTTATATGTAACTTGCTAAGCTTTTTATTTTTTTAAATGAGCTTACTATGTCCAATTTAAGTCAAAATTTAATGATCCCTGCAGTAATTCATTTAAGGATACAGCTTTAATAAACGTCATGGCATAAGTCAGGGAATAACTGTCCTTGTCCACAGCACAATGATTAATCAACTTTATTAAAATTAGGATTGGCTGAGGAGATTTGCATAATATAAGAAGACTCAGAGCCTTCTCCAGGACTAAAATGGACCTGAGACCAAACTTCGGGGCTTTCCTCCCCACTTTTCCAGGCCCCCGGGCTCCACGTAGCTTGGGAGCATCAAAGTCCAGAGCAGTTGGTTCGGCTCATGCGTGGAGGCGGATGGTACAATAGTGCTCCTAAAAAGGGTTAAAAAAACCAATAGTCCTTAGCACAGACAAGCACGTTGCAGCGTACTTGGGGCAGGAAGGAGATGTAGGAAACATCCTATATTTCTGGCAATTTAAGAGATGTTTCTCAATGCTTTGGTGTAGGGATGCTTTCTGGATGAGGCATTAACAGGAGCAACCACATGGAGTTATTTTATATTGGTTTATGTTATTTTATATTATTTTATGTCATTTTATGTCCTCATCTCCCCCTCAAGTTGAGCAGGGCCCTGGATGCCTGCGCTGCTTAGTGAGTGACCCGTGCCACGCCACAGCCAATGCTCAGAGCAGCTTAGCCCCCTTGGCAGGTTAGGGAAAGCACAAGCGGCCCAAGCTGCTCAGGGCAGCTCTGCACCCCCAGTTCCAGAGAGCAGCACCCCAGCACAGCCCAGGCCATGGTGCCAGCACGGCCCCCTGCCACCAGGCTGCCAAGTCGAGCGGACCAAGCCCCCGCGGACCCCACATTACCGCTGCAATGACCCTATATGTAACACCGGCCAACCACGAGGGACCAATTAGATTTCTGGATCCAATTAGCAGCAGCTGTGATTTGTGTGCATCCCTCCGTACATATGGCTACGCTGAACTTTCCCTCCGTTTCAAATGTCCCTGTATAGTGCAGGCGAAATGAGAGGAAGGACCATTTGTCTCAGTTTTTTTGAGAGCCTTTATTATGATGGACGAGGAACCTTTTACATCATTCACCAACTTGCAAACAAATTAGCTACCTTCATCACCTTCCCTTGATAGCAGAGCTGGCAAGCAACGGCCCGATGAGCTGTCGGGGAGTGGGTAATGGGTGCGGGGGGGTATACAAGTGTTTCATTGGACATGATCAACTAAGTTTGCTGGAAATAAAATATAAGTGAAGTCAGATGCTGAGGGCTTAAGTGTCCATGCATTAACCAAGATGGTTTCCATCTCATGGAGCAATTTGGGCTCCGGCCATTTAGGGCGGGACAGGAATTGTTACTCATTTTAATGGATGCTGGGCATCCAAATCCCTTCAGTAGGACTGAAAAATATCATCCCTAATTTCTATGTGCCTCAGTCCCTCACATGCAGCCAACTCTCACAGGGCGCTCCGGGAAGCCTGATAAAAGTGTTACTGGTATTACCCGTAACGATCTTCAATTATTTCCTTGAAGAGATCAGAGTAGGAAGAAGAGAAAGAAAGGTCCAAGGCCTGTTGACAAAATGACAGGCAGATGAATAGAGCTGAATCCTTCTTCCCAATCAGTGGTTTCAGCCCAAAAATAGAAGATCCCATCAACTGCGGCCCACTAGAAGTCCTGTGCTCAGGACCATGCATGCAATGAGACGGCAGCAGTGATGGCTGCAGAAGGGGATGACACAGATTAGTGCAGGTCCTGCTGCTAACAATCCTGGTAAGGGCAGTGATGCTGTGAGCACTGGGGAGCAAGACTGTGATAAATGACTGGGAGTTAATGGCAAGGCATTCTGCAGCATTGCCCAAGGGGTTAGCCCCTTTCTCCTCCATCCGCAGGGCTTTTAATGGCAGGCCACCGTTCTTGGCAGGAGGTGTCGATAATGGAGTGGATCACCAGCTCCAGCGCAAAGGGAGAAGATAAAACCATTTTACAGGGTGCTTTAAAAAAGTTGTCTTAGCTGGAAAATGTCCGTTAAAAAATAAGGCAGTGTTGGAGGAGAGACCCCTGTACACACGCATAGCCTTGACAAAATTGCACTAGAAATGAGGCACTGGATCATTTTATTGCACAGTAAACAACTCGGTGTCTCTGTTGCCTGCAACGTTTGGAAATGAGCCCTTTTACACAACAGCCTTTCAGCAGCCAGCCAGCTCCGGCTCTTGGGGAGGGGTTGTGTGTAAATTAGGGGAGGAGGAAAGGGGCTGAAGGCTACATGACATCACTCCAGATCGTGTCTCTGAAAACACCCAAGAGTTTCTCCCTGTTTGACTGAAAAGTGAAGGGTACAGACCTCATGGTGACAGTTCCCCATCCCTCCTCTTACAGCTGGTTGAACCTGTGTTTCCTTGGTGGGGAGCAGGTAAAGTCAGGCAACGTTATCCGTAGAGGGGAAGGATACATCGGGTGATGTTTTCCATGGAATTAGAAAATTCAGTGTTATTAATCTTGATCCTTGGAAGAAGAAAAACATGTTTGAAAACCCAGCCCAAATGCTGAAGTTACAGTAGCTGATCCACAGAGAGGAAGAGTGGTTTTGTGGTTAAGGCGCTTCACTGTGATCTGAAAAATCTGGGTTTAATTCAATCAGCCACAAACTCCCTCCTTGCTCTTGGACAGATCACTTCATATCTTTCTGCCCAGCTCACTATATAAAATGAGGGCAATAGCTCTTCCTTTTCAAACAGATAGTCCTTACCATGAAGAGTTTGCAGTCACAGCTAAGGCTACACATTGTGGATTGAAGCAACAAGTTTCAGGAGCACGTCACCTTGATGATGGTGGCAATGTTTTATTCTCCTTCGTGGAAGGAGCTGAATTCCCCCCGTGAAAGCAGAATATTATATCCACAAGCCACTCCTCTTTGTGGGTCAGGATTTGAAAACAATTTCTGTATTTAAAAAAAAAATTAATTGCAGCACAAAAATGGCTTAATTAGCTTAATAGACAGCCAGTGTGAGTACAGAATACCCTGAGTGAGGGTCCTCTCCAGCCAAACACCGTCCTTTAGGGAACTTGGCATTCCTTCCAGGCTGTGTGTCAAGGATACTGAGCAACTTTACATCAACACAACATGGATTTTCCTTCTACCAAACTACTCTGCAATCTGTAATTTTTAACCTCACAAGTTTGAGATTGTACCTTAACATTTGCAGGAAGCAGATGGCTTCTGCATACTGCCAACCTGTTGTTACAAAAGCATCTTCCAAGAATTGTTTTCTACCCACAGTCGCTAACCATAATTAACCTTTCATATGATTTAATAAACAGGAAAAAATATTTGCCATCTCATATTAATAAAGAGAGCTCTTCAGGACATTTTTTTTCCCCTTCTAGAACATAGAAGCTGCATTAATTTTTTTGTGTGCTTATTTTACTGCCTTTCAGACTATTTAGGGATGCAGCTCACCTATGCAGATTAAAGCTGTGAAGGACAGCATAATAGTGGATGCAGAGAGCACCTTCTGGCACGGCACAAAATGACCTCTTATTTGAGGAAAAAAAGGCAAGATCGAGTGAGAAGAGCGACTGCTAAGCCCGGGGCAGAGACAGAGAGCAGAGCTCACCGACAGCCCCAGCGATACCAAGGGAGCCAGCTATGTTTTACACCTTTCCCACACTCATAATTTTAATGCCTCAAAAAGTTTTAAGTGATAATAATAGAGTTCTGTAGTACTTTGACCTTTTTAATATTCAGAAACTTTACTGACTGGTCATTTTTGGATGGAGGGCTCTATATATATACACACACCACAGTGACAGACACCTCCAAAGTGACTAGGAGAAAGCTAAGTGCAAAGTGGTCTTATTACCATGATTTCACTAATGAACGAAAATGAAGATGTTGGCTAAGACTCTCCTTCGTATTAGGGGGTAAATTAAATGACAGACGTAAGTAAAGAGCTGGCATGGGGGACCAAAGTATGTCTCTCCATTCCTGACGGGTAGTTGCTTTGGCTTAGGACATCAAAGGCTTTCTGAAGAGCTGAAACTATAAAGGAAATATTCTCTTGGCTGAAACAATTTCCATAATGGGGATTAGGGAACACTCTCCCTGCTAGGACAGGAGAACTTTTTAAATTAATGCTTCTTGTAACTGTCGAGTGGTCATCATCCATTAGTATGATAATACAACTTTGAAATTACAAATACAATTGTGTTGATAACTGCTTGGCTATAAAAAATAAAATAAAATCATATACATACAAGGACTGAGCTGCAGCCCAGGAACCGATTCCAGGAGACGACCCCAGGTTTTCTGTTTTGTCCCTGGTTTTGCTGGTACAGCAGAGTTTGCCGAATGACATTTTGCTCCTGTTTGCTATCGATACACTGCCAAGATTGAAATGGATCAACTTGAATTAAGATGGATGCACATCAAATTAATGCAAGCCGAAGGAGACTGACTTGGTAGCTGAAAACCAAAAAAGGACAAATGATTTAAAAAAAAAAAAAAGTTTTGTTTTCTGAGGCTAGGAATTAAACAAGCAAACCCAAAGATCTCGAAGAGGCAAGTCTTGTTTTTTACTAAGGATAAAAACTCTGTCTTTATATATATAGTATGCACCTGGAAAGCACCAAGCAATTGCAGTGTTTTCTCTGTATCCTATTACCATCTCAGATATTGACTGATATATTTGCTTACCTGAAATACAGCAGAAAACCAGCATTCTGTTAAAGCTGCCATTTCTTTCATTAGTTTCAGTAATTCTTCAGTTATGTCAGACTGTGGGTACATTCCTTACTCTGCTTCCTTTTGTGATAATTTTGTCCTAGTCTTGGTTTAGAGAAATTTTTTTTTAGTAGTCTCAGATTTTCTCTAGATTAGAACAGCTTTTTAAAAAATTATTCCCAGTAAAAAATCATTATTGTCCTCCAGATGTTGTGGTCACAAAACATACCTTATGATATCAATAAAAGTTTAAAAAATGCAAATATGGCTTTTACTTTTGTAGATCTCAGTGAGATACAGGGTAGAAGAAATACAGAATCAGTAATCTTTTATACAACACCTTATCTTTTTGCATGATACCTTACAGTGCCCTCGCCAACTCTGAAGATTCAGAAGTTTGGTGCTGCTGTTCTCCTTGGAGGGCACTTTCATTTTTAAGCCCCAAACCCAATTTACAAGGTCTGACCAATTGAATTTAATTTTCTTTCCTTTTCTTTCCAATTCAGTTTAAGATTCAGGCTGTGGTTTAGCCTTTGACCTTCTGAATTTCCTTTTTCTTAGCCAGTGTCTCAATATTATTATTATTTTAATATAAAGGGTTTTTCTTGCTGTTGTTTCTTGTTTTGCCTTTTTGGTTTGTTTAGCTCTTTTTTTTTTTTTTTCCTCCTTCTCCAGGACGGGTTAAACAGTTGCTCCACGCATGTTTTGGATTCATTGGATCCAGCCCAAATCCACGGCACAAACACTTTGCTGCCCCAAGAGCCCCAAGGATTGGTAATCTGCGGCTTCTTTCACTACCCTGGCAGCCATTTCAAGTCAGGACATGTTTGATGGGTTTTTTTGGGAGAACACGTTTTCATTCAAGAGATGTTACAGCAAAATTTGAGCAAGGTCTGCATAGTCTGTGTCTGAAGGCAACAAAGCCAGCTTTCTCCTCCAGTTTGGGTTTCTTTTCAACACTTACCAACTTTGTCTCACAACACCCTTGAGGAGGCAAATGCGCTTTTTGTTCCTTTATTAACAGGCAAGGGAAACGGGACATTAAAATTCCAGTTTTGCAGCAGGAGGCAGCCCTGGGGGGACGCCCCACGGGGTGAAGGGGGGTTTGGGGGGGATGCCGCGGGTACCCCTCAGTCCCTGCTCACCTTACCCACACTAACCTCCTCTCACAAATTTATTCCCCCCAAAATTGAGCGTTATTAAGCTTTGGGAGCGCTGCTTCAGTGGGAGTGCAGAGGATTCATCTGTCTTTAACACCTTTGGGGAATTATCTTTTTGTTCTTCTTCAGCCTGCGCATGGCTCTGCCATCGCTGACGCCCCTCTCTGAGTTTAAGGCATTTATTTATACATGTGCCCATGAGGAAATGGACTCTTCTTATCCCATATTGCAGACAGCAGCTATGAGCCCAAGTTTGCCCTGGAAGTCTTTGGCAGAGATTTGCACCCTGGTCTCCAACCTCACGCTACACTTAGTGACCATTGCTCATGTCCCTCCCTGGCTCCACTTCAGCCTCTCTTCTCTCAAAGCAGGGATAAGGACCATTGCCATCTTTCAGCATTTTATCATGAATCTCATGATATTTTGTTAATTTTTTTTTTTAAACTCCCTCTCTTCAAAGTGGTTTCAGGGTGTGGGAAACTCCACTTTCATTAAAAGGAAAATTAAGTTATGGACAAAAGGCGGAAGCAGAAAGACTAGAAACTGTAATGCTAACACAAACAATTCAACATTTAAAAAAAAAAACCTGCTCCGAGGGTCACCCCGTGATTTACATGGAGTGACTCATGATTTTCCAGCACAGTTGCTGGGCAGACCTTAAAGATTGCTGCTTATGTGGGAATACTAATTTTAAAAAGCATTCGGCTCCTCGTCAGATGTTGAGGAGCACAGCGCGTTTTCATTTTTTGTGCACATTAGCCAAATTAAATCAAAATAAATATCAATAAAAATATTGCACAGGACATAAAACCCCATCCATTTGCGCTCTATCCATATGCTGCTTTATGAGATGCTGGGTTTCACTCCTGCTCCGGCTCTCCGCTGCCAGCGTTGAGAGCGCAGCAAGGCGCGGAGTCCCCGATGTGCTTTAGGCATTCATCCCTCAAATACCGCACCCCGGGGCCTGCCTGCATTTTTGTTCTCACCACACATCTTCGCCAGGCTTATTTCTGCCTGCAGGCAGCAGCCGTGGCCAGGCTAATGCATGCCAGCCTAGCTCCAAACCCTGCCACCGGCTCGGGCTGCACCGCCACTGCGGGATCAACCGTAACGTGCATTTCTGCCAGCAAAAAGTACAGTTGCTAAAAGGTGCTTCATTCATTAATTATCTTAGGGTGGTTTGGACAAAGCAAACATTTACATGCCCGGGAAGTTGTTTCTTAGGGATGCTAGCATGTTAATACCAGGGTCCCTCACTGTACATCTGCATCAGAGATGCCGCTGCTCCCGGCGTGCGTGCAACCTGCCTGCAAAGCAAAGCACGAAACACCCGCTAAAGAAATCATAAAACAGAACTCAGGATTTAAAAATGCAACCAATTTGTGTGATCTCAGGAGCAAGAATAGCAATTTCTGCTTTTAAGACCGGTGCAGTTTAGGATAATGTGATTAGAGATACAACATTTTCCCCTCTCATTATTATTTAGCTCCCTCATTTGAATGCTCAGGTTTGAGGGAAGGGGGATTGCCTGGAAATTACACACGCAGCCAAATGTCTTCCTTCCCCTTTGACAGGGCAGCGCTGATGGTTATTGTTCTTTTCTAGCTGCATTACGCTGTCCTTGATTTTTGTTTCAAGCAGTCTAATGGCATGATGTCAAATCCTGCTAATTGGTTTAGGATTAAAATGCAGGGCCACATCACTCTCTTGATTAACCAGCAGCAAAACTGCTTTTGTCTAACGATCGTTTCAGAGGAGAAAGAAAATAAAGCATATAAAGGAAGCTTCAGGTTTTGTCAGTAAAAATACATAGGAAACTGCTTTTTTTTTAAGGGAAAAAAAAAATTGCACTGCTAGGCCCGCTAAGTTTTGACTTTTAGCAGTTAAAAAGCAGCCCTGCAGGGAAAGATTGCTTCCTAAGGAGCAGAGACTGTGCTTTTATCCAGCATCCAGCCACCCGTTGCACTGCACCAGAGCATCCGTGGCTGGACCTTTTTTTATTTAATAAACCAGCAGCAAAAAATCAATGGGAATGTCTCAGCCCTGTTTCTGGCCTCCCTGACACCCAAACGGCTCCAGCCCCAGATGAGTTTGCAGTGGGATAAATAACCTGGGACCAAGCAAAGCTGTGGCGGCTGGTGCACGCCTGGGAGATGCTGGGAGCTGCAGGCACTAGCCGGGATCTGAGCAGGATGTGGGATGCCCGGGGCCATGGGGAGGGGGTTTGCACCCCGGCATTCCCCTTCGTTCACCCAATGGCCGCAGAAATTAATTCTGCAGCCCAAGATGGGGCTGTGCTTGCCGGAACCGAGCTCACCTGGTGGGTGATTAGCACAGAGCCAGGACAAGTAGTTTTTTCCCCCATGGCAGCAAGGATCGGGGATAATTGGGAGGTGAAAGGGGGATGCATGGTTCAAATTAAAATGGGGACAGAAGCAATACTAAACCATACTTTGTTACTCCTCTGCTAAAAAAAAAAAAACAACAAACCCACAAGAAACCTGCCCCATCAATCCCCAAAGATTCTCCCTGCTGCACTGTTTAATCTCTTTGGCTCCTGTTTTCCCTGACCAGCTGAGGGATTTAATTTCTAGGGAATTAGACGTCTGATTCAGGGTATTGTTCTGGGAGCTGTGCACACGATTTGCCACACACAGTCCTGAAAGTCACCGGCGGACCCAGCACTCCCAGCACGCTCCTGGCCCGGCCCCGCTCCGCCGGGAGGTGAAAGGGACTTTATTGGGAAGGTTTTGATGCATTTGGCATGTCTTTGAACCTGGCTCCCCCAAAGGGAGAGAATGAACTCAGGCGGAGAAAGAAAAAGGAAATAAAAGGGCCCTTCCCATCTGCCCGGTTGCATTCAGTGGGGAGCTTTTTAAAAGGTATAATAGAGGTTTGTGTGTTCCTGCTGAGATTTGTTCTGGTCAGCTTCTCCGGGGCACTCAGACGGGGCGGCGTGGTGTGCTCGCCCTCCCCCAGTGCCCTCGGAAAGAAATTATGGTGGGGTTTTTTTTTAATTATTTTTTTCTGCTGCAAAAAGTGCGTGCCATGCACACACATAGCTCTCGCACAAAAGCAACTTGAACCAGCCCCGCCGAAAACAAAAGTAGGTTTTTCTCTGGGTTTTCACCAGCAGTGCAGTTAAGCCCGGTGTTCCCAAGTGTGGCATCGAGGCAGCCAAACCCCAAACATCCCTGCAGGATCCAGACCAGGTTTTCCTAGAGAGCATCTCTGGGATGGTGGGGATGGGGAGCATCTTAGGGCTCAGCCCAGTTTTACAGCATTTCATTGTGGAGGTAAATCACCAGCAACAGTGGCTGTACTCCAGAAGTCGTCCTGCTTTTTACTGTGCTCTGTAACTTGTTGGTGCAATTATTAAAAGCCAGGTCAGATGCAAAGCTGATTTTTTTTTTTATGTGATCCTGGCCCCAGTGCAGACGAGATGACATTTAACAACACCAAATGCTCAAGCAGGGGCCCCGTGTCAGCACCCAACAGGTACAAAAAGCCTGAGAAGTTCTTGGCTGTCGTGAACAGCTTTCTGCTTTGCAAACTATGATAGAAAGAGTGGAAATATGTTTTGTCTGCTTTTCCCTGACTCCGGGACTCCAAAGCAGGAAGATGAGAACATCCTGCACACATGTTAATTAGTCATTCCTTAAAACCAAATGTCACAGCGCTCATATTTAATTCCAAGAACAGACTGATGAATATGTACGTATAGTTATATTTCATTTACATACTCTGGGATTTGTTAAGAGACGCCTAATAAAACCATCTAAAATGAATTAGGTCTTCTCCTACCAACATTTATTTTTAATACACATATATCAGAGGAACATGCACAATACTGTAACTGGAGATTTTCGCAGAAACAAAATTCGTATATTACATTTCATAAATGCAGATAGTGAGTTAAAGCAGCCACCCTCTAAATGGGATTTGATTCTTGATGTAGCAAACACACAAAAAAGGAGCTTGAGAGGCAGGGGGGAGGCAGTGATTGAGTTTATAGGAGTCCAAAAAGGCCAAAGCTTGGCACCCAGAAGGCTCTAAGAAAGTGTCCACATAAGAAAGATGTTAAAGGAACAGAATTATCTCCTCAAACCCAGCAGGAAAAGGAAATCCCTTTGAGACTTTTGCATCCTCTTATTTTCAATTTCCCAGTTCTTCATCTAATGCCATTTTTCTAAAAATATTTTTTTTCCTTTGCTTGGGGCCCCCACCCCTGGAGCAGGGTGGCATCCAGGTAGCTGCACTCAAAAAACCCCTTCCAGCCCGAGAGGCCTTTCAGGAATTTTTTTTTTTTTTTTTTTTTCAAAACAATCCAGATTATAGGAAAAACACTGTGGGTTTGGTTTTCTATTCCCCCCCCCCACCACCAACTTCCCTGCAACCCACGAGCTCTCGGGGGCATGAAAGCGTGGCTGCTCGTCCTGGCGGGCTGGCGGGCACATCATCCGTTCGGCAGGTCCTGCCGCGGGAATTCAGCTCACACTCCTGCTGATGTGTGAGTCTGGAACAAATCTGGCTCACTCGCCCTGCGTTGGCTGGCCTCTGTAGGCCTAAGAGGAGTGGAAAGCAGTAAAATCTCCTTTCAGTCTATAAAAATCTGCAGAGATATTTGGAATGTGCAGAGGGAGCAGATCTCCCGAGTAAACCAGAACGATGATTAAAATAGCCACTTTTCTGACCGTAACTGCAATTTAAATACTGCGGCTTTTGTTTGCAGAATAGCTATGGTTTATATTCTAGTGACAGTCACACAACTCCAGGGGTTGTTTTCAGAGTTAGTGGCAAAAACATGTGGTTTGAATTTAAAGTCTTAAAGTTAGAGGATCAACGTTACCCCAGCAAAGATATTGCCAGTGTCTCTGCGAGTCGTAATTTTAAATCATCAGGAACCTGAACACTCCTCATTAAATGATTAAAGGGAACAGTAATGAAAAAGCTAAAAGAAAGGATAAATATACAGCCATATAAGCAGGAACATCTATTTTTCAAAGCAGAAAAAAATATTGCCATCCTGACAAAGGGCAATAAACATATCAAACTAACTCACTTTTTTTTCGGCCGAGAATGTAATCTTAATAAAGCAACAAATTTTAGATGGCAGGGTAAGATTACAGCTCTTCTAGACTAGGACTAGAGTTTTCCCATGAACAGGTTATTGCTGTGGGTTCCGGTCACAATTAACTCTGTATTTATGTCCCACTTTCTGAGAATGAAATGATCCCTGAGAAGAAGTGCTTTGATGGCGAAGTTTTCCATTGGGGTATCAACCTCGTTTCCTTACTGTGAACTCCACATTCACATTTTCCCTAATAACAACAGCCTCAACTCAGCCTTCCCAGACCTGAGCCCATTCCCTTCTCCCCTCCCAAAACAGACAGCAGGACATGCACTTCAGAGCTGGGCTGGGTTTTGCAGAGCATCGTAAGTATACAAGGGAGAGGAGCAAAGATACCTTCCTTCCCAGCCCTGGGTGCATTGCTTTTGTCACCCGTTTGCCCTCTCTCTGTGTAAGAACATACCTCAGCTGAGCTGCTTTTCCTTCCTCAAAGTCAGACAGGTCATGGGCTGCCCAGTACTCCAGGGCCATTCTGACCAGTTTCAGTAAGTCCTGAAATGGGAAGGATCATGGTTACCAAAGACGTTGCTAGTCAAATCCTTGGTACATTGTGTTTACAGGAATTGCATTGGGTGGGTTGCAGTTTCGGTCTTTCAGTGCGCATTTGGGAGAAAAAATGTGAAAAAATCAAAATAAACAAACTATAAAAAAATGGGTAAATGTATTGACTGAGGCATTACGTAGTATATATAAATATAAATACATGAGGCTTGCTGCAGGAGGCAGAGCCTGACTGTATCGATATATTGGCAAGAATGCAATGGTTATATTTGAAATGTAGAAAATAATCCAGTGAGTCATCTTCCACACGCTTTGGCTTGCGATCCTCTCCCATTTTCACTTTGACCCAGGAGGGCACAGCGCACAGCCTGAAAATAGGCAGCAAGATGATGTGGCATAGCTGCACCGCTCTGCTCCTTGCAGGGAAATGCACCAATCCCTTCCTCAGGCGTTCATGAGGGATGCTCAGAAAAAGTCTGAAAAATGCTGCTATCATAGGCATTGTCATGCTTTTCTTTAAAGCATATTCCACCACCTAACAGAAATAAGCAGATTAGAATACCCCCCAAAAGAAGCGATGATAATAATAATAATAATAATAATAAAAAGACCAATGGCACAGAAAACCACAACACCCAAAGCCACTGTGTTTCTAGTCCATGGGTAAAGCAGCTGTGTGCTACCTTGGATTACAAACTGAATCAAGAACAAAATCAGAACAAGAAACTGGAGGCACACGTATTAAATATGGAAATTAAATTTCGGATTGTAACATTTGCAAATGTAAAATAAGATGGTCAGCCTTAGGCTTGGTTACAGATGACCTGTTCATGGCATCTTGTGCAAACTGAATCAGTTACCTCCCCAAAATGGCTTTTTTCTAGCAGACTTCCAGGGCCAGGCCATTGCTTCCAAAACAAGGTTGCTGTGGTCTGCCTGGAAGTATCTTAATGCAAACGGCCAAGGTGGGCACCTGAAGGCAGAGAGGTGGACCCAACAGCTGGGTCACCAGCCTCTCTTCCAGAAGACTTTCTAGGGCTCTGCTCTCCCAGCTGCATTAACAAGCTGTTTTTAGAGGAGACCAGGACTTCCCACAGCATCCTATGGTCACCAAGGGGTGTGGTGGTGATGCACTGCTCCCCAAATCATGTTCTGGGCACTTAACACCTCTGCAGTGACCCTGTGCAACTTGGCTGGAGACACCCTCCACTCCCTGATGTCCCTACATATGAAATGCAATCCCCAGGAGAGAGCCTGCACTCGTGTTTTTATATTAGTCTGTTGCCTTCCTGGAGACAGAGTCTGACAGTCTTGACTCACCCTGTTCTGCTCCTCCACTATTGAGCACCAAATCCCTGACTCTCACCAGCACAGGCAGCTGGTGGTCGGGTTAAAGGAAATTTGAACTTATATATACATGTATACACATATGCACACACACACACACACACATATATGCATGAACATGTAGATACACAAGATTGTAAGCAAAAGTTAGCTAAACCTCTGTGATGCTACAAAGCAATTCCTCATCTGGATTTCATATCTAAGCGCCCAAGGCATGACCTAGATAGAGGATTTTAATGAGCACAACACCTGGGCCATATAAGGGTAATTTTCTCTTCATCCCACCAGTCTCCTGTCCTTACCCAAGCTTGACTACCTCATGTAAGCCATAGGGCCCTTCATGAACTACCAACATACTATGTTCCTATTTAGGATATCAATTACACTCACTTTTTATGCAGCTTGTGATCCCCTGTGTGTTACCAGTCCTATAGCATCCATGCGTGGGGCCTTAAAAACACAGGTGGTTGGCCAGTGTATGTTTGCAAGAGCAAGCTTTCTCCCCCAGCCTGACATCTCTCATCTTGCCAGCTTTCATTTTGCTTCATGGGTTTTTCCATCAAAAGGAACAAGCATTTTTTTTAAAAAAGAATTGATTGAAGTCTTAAGACCTATATATTAAGATACTTTTTTTTCTCTTTTGCACATTGGAATGAGTTATCTCAGAGATGTGTCAAATCTGGCTGTTTCTTAATTTATCTTCTCAATCCAACAGCCAGTCAGAGTCACGCATGGGCCACCACAACCAGAGGGCCTGGGCTCAGCCTCAGCTTTACATAGAACATTCCCTTTTTACTCTGCATCTGTACGCACATGAATTATACGTATCATATAGATGCCTGTTAAACAGTAGCAAGGGCTTCAGCACGTTCACTAAAGAGGTTGTTTATTAATAATTCCTCCCCTTTGGTGTGCTACCACATGCTTCTCTTGGACAATTCGTTTTACAGAGAAGCTACGAAGAGGCAATATATTTGGAACTGTTGATTAGAGGAACATTGCTCATACAGGCAAAACACAACATTTTTAATCCCATCCTCATTTCATTTTTAAGAAAAATAAATGATCTCTGTATCTTGGCATGTGCATCGTGTTGAAATGGAGCCATTACTCTGGACAGCTTTTTCACAATGGCTCGCATAATATGCTATGAAAATCATGTACAGCTCCTGCGTTTGTATCTCAGAAGGAAAATAAAAGGCAGTTAAATTATAATGCAGGAACTAAGCTATGAATCGATGTTGCGTTCAAGGAGTCCAATGCTTAAGAGGGGGAAATGACAAGATTATTTTTTTTTTGCCATTCTAGATATTTTATCCTCGCAACTAGCTCAACTGTCAAATGTTTTGAGAGAGGTCAAAACTAGTCTATCTGTCTTTTTTATGCAAGTTTCTGAAAGGAAGCTCTCCTCGTGGAGTTGTACAGGAATTGACACGATAAACCTAAATGGCTCCTTTACAACTGTTAGGGTTTTCTGTAAACACATGCTGTCCTGCCAGCCAACCAGCTTCAAAGCCGGGTGCTGAGCACAGCAGATGGTCTATCCTGCCAATACACACGCTACTAATTCATATTTCAATACACAGCTTTGCTGCCTAAATGAAGCCACTGCATCTTATAAAGTTTTAAAACTTCCAATAACTGGTGATTTTGTGGGGTTAAATATGATAGCATGGGAAGGCTGCAAAGAGAAGGCGGCCAGCTCTAATAGGAATGGACATTTTGGAGGTGGTTGTTGCACTGTGATGTGTTGTAAACGTGAGTCCTGCCACGCAGTGCATCCTGCCAAAGGGAAACCATGGCGCGGCTGTGCCATATTAACAGAGGAATAAATAAAAACAGAGAAATCAGCCCTGCACCGCCCACAAGCCACTGTCCTGCAAGGTGGGTAGAACAGAAAAGGTAAGTGGTGATGAAAAATAAGGCTACTTGCAGCAATCGTGGTCATAACATTTTGCCATCAGCGTGGCCATGTCAGACAATAAGGATTTTGATGGCGAAGGCAGGTTTTCAGGAGGGATACAGGATAACGCAGTATCTCAAACAGCTGCCTCGACCCTTCCCTGCACCAGCTCTGCTACTGCTGCTGTGTGCAGGAATACATTTTGGCATCAACACTTCATTAGAAAAACCCTTCTCCCTTAGCTAAATCAGATCCCATCCTCATCTCCTGCAGCATCCCGTTATTGCCTAACAGGTTTGGGTAAGATAGCGCAGTGCAAGATTATAATTTTTCCACTGGGCTGCCAGAGCAAGATGTGAGGGAGAAATTTTTACTACACCTTGAAAAAGAAAGGAGCAGGGGAAAATGAGGCTCTTGGGTTTTTTCTGACTTTATGAAACAGGGAACGCAGGGTAGCAGGCTTATGATGTTGAAGGTACAGCAAATGTCACAGTGCACAGATCCCCAGGCACGACAGCCCAGGGCTCACAGCTGCGCTTTGCCAAACCTGCTTGGAGCCAGCCGTGCTGTCACCATGTCCTGTGGCCAGGGCATTTCGGTGTCACCAACCAGTGGCTCCAAGGGTGAAGCCGGGAGCAGCCACTGGTCAGCCCTGGAGTCCTGCTGCAGCTCCTGCTGGAGGAGAACACAGAGACACGCGACTGGCACCCTAAACACCTCCACAAGACCAAGATATATCGTGCATTTGCCCCGAAGTTCCCGCACTGCTGTATTAACTTCTCTCCTCCTCCATCACTGACAACTGCTTACATGAGAAAGACAAAAAAAAAAGAGCTAACGAACAGAAAGAGTAGCAATCCTCTGCACAAATAACCCCCCTCCTTGCGAGGGGATTGCTTCTTGAATTTCTCTTGTTATGGTTTTATCAAATGTCACGCCTCCTCCACTGAGCCGTGATAAGTTGGGCAACTTCATCAAATTCAACACTAAGTAGGAGCAGAACCTCCTTCTTAAATTCATTAAATCTTTCTCCCAAAGGAGAAACGTGAATTAATATTCACTTTCTCTTTTTATTTCAATTTACTTACTTTGTCTTCCAGAGACTAAGCTACAGAGATATTTCCAAATCCACAGTTTATTTCTCTGGCCATAATAGAGCGTGAACAGTTCTGATAAATTTGTTAAAGGGAAAACAGAACCAAAGTGGCCCTAACAAAGGGAAAGCAGCCGTTGTTTTCATACACCATGTTGGCTTTCCTTGGTTAAAGAGTCTCAGATGTGTAGTTGGGTTTATTCTTAAAAAAAAAAAAAAAAAATTTGGAGGTCTCGTGTATTATTAAAGGACAGAAAACTAAAATCAGGAATTGCTGCAGAAGTCACTCACAGTGCAGCTAAAGAGAACATAAATCAGCAGAGAGACTTGTAACAGAGTCTTACAACTTAAACACTAATTAAAAAAATACTAGTATGCAATTAAGGAGTGTCTTTTGATAAGCATGCTGTAGTACATGAATTAGCTCTATGCAGACACATACACAGCATTGCAATAATATAGCATTTTTATACCCTAGGCATAAATGCATGGTGTGTGTGTGTGCGTATTATATTGATGCAAGGTAATGCACAGGACTCTATGTGTTGCCGTTTCAAATGAAAAATTTACTTACTGTAAATCAGATAAATCCATTCCATTTAGATTTAAAACTTCTCCCTAGCACACCTGCTGCCAAGCAGGGGGAGAAAGGCACGGGGAGCATTTCCAGAGGAAAAAGTGGAAGCTAATGAGAAACAGTCACGTACTGTGCCTTTTCCCTGGCCCCGCTGTCACAGTGCAGGGCTCTGCAGGATGCCTGGTCCGTGGGATAAGGAAATATTGCAATGGGCAGGGGCATAATTTCTGATGGATCAGGGCGCCTTGTCTTTCAGACTTCCTTTTGGTCACCTAATCCACTTTCAAAGTGTTTTAAACAAAACTTATTGTCATGTCACACAACCAATTGCAAACCAAATTCTGCCACTTGCAGCTCGAAAAGCATTTCCCCACATCCAACTGCTTCTCTTTGTGCCTACAACTGAAAGCAGTCATTGGCAAACAAAGCGTTATTCACATTTTGGGTCACTGTGGCCACAGTACTCAACACCATGGGTGCCAGGAACCACATGGCTGAAGAAGACCTAGAGCAGAGCAGGTGAATGATAGTAAGATGGATTGACCAGACAAAAGCTGAACAGCAAAGCAACACAAGCTCACCACACAATTCCTCACAGCTTGTCTCGTTTCTCCTGTAGCCAGGGTGTTTAACACAGGAATACATTTTCTAATTCTAAAATTCTCCTCCTTTCTTACTTTCTGGAAAATCCTTCCAGAAAGTCTTGGCTCCCTGCAAGCCCCGGGTGGGTCTTAGGGTGCTGCTCAGGTGGACACGTGGCTGCACTCCCGCCTGGAGGCAGAAACCACAGCAGCAAAAAAACAGATTTCAGGGGAAGAGCAGGGGAGGGAGGGAATGAACAAAAAAACTGGAAATGTGTTAGTTAACTTCGTGTGGTTGTTCGAGCCACTTCCTGACACCCGAGCGAGTCATCTGAATTTAACACATTTCTCTTTTGCATTTTGCAGCTCACCTTTAAGAGAGCACAAGGCGGAGGAGGTGGGAATATATGGACTTCAGCCCTTCCCATCAGTTTCCCCCTGTTACTTTCAAAGATTTTCTATTTAGAAAGGAAGGCTTTTTTTTTTCCTGCTGTTCATACATTACACATACTTCCCAGCCAAAATATCTTGCTTGTATATTTTTTTAATTTAGCCTACATTACTCAAAATTGCTCTACGAATAATTAAAGAGAATCACTTTCCCTGTCTCTTTGATTTACCTGACTTTTTATTTCTGAAGAGTGTTTTAAGAAATAACCATTAAAAAAACCCAGAGAGATCAACAATTAAAGAAAAAAATAGCCCCATATCCTCCTCCTCGTCTGAATCTAATGAAAATGTTTAAACTGCATGGATATTTATCCTTATGAAAAACATATGAACAAAACAAAACCCCCAGTATTCTGGTGAGATTCTGTAAACAGGACAAAACGTTAACTGCGGAAATATATCATTTAAGACCTTTATTTCCTTCTAGCTCTTTCCAGGCACCAAACGAGCTTTGCATGCAGATTTCGTTTCAGCTGGGTGGAATCGTTCTCATAACTATTCTCCAAAGCCCGAGGTCAGCCCTGATCCTTCTGCAACGGGATAAATATTAACAAGTGTGACTAACCCATTCCTTGCGCCCTTCTTAAATGTTCCAGAGTGTGTCAGCAAGCATGAAAGCCAGAGATCAAAAAACGCAAGGGTTTTATTGTTGGAACCGGATGGGAAGAAGGATGCAATATAAGCAAAGTCCCAGCACCTCAGAGAAGCTGGTCTATAACACCACCAATAAAAAATGAGGGAATTACTGGACTGCAAGAAAATTACCTTGCCCTCCTGCTCAAAAATGAGTAAATTTTCACTTGCCCCCTACAATAACATTTTACGAGTGCCCCAAGGGCAAACTTGGATTTTCACTGTGGGTCCCAAAGGACCCAGGAGAGGACAGAGGTGGTGAGGAAGGTACGTAATACAGCTTGGTGCCTCCTGGGCAGAGGCTATGGGGCTGTGATGGCCTCGAGGGCCCATGCTCGCTCCTGTTTTTCTCTTCACAGCTGCTGCTTATGAAGTTTCATGGTGTCATGGATAATCTTCCCATGCAACGCATCCTTCTGTGAACTAAGCTGCCCTCCATGCTGGAGTTTGTAAGAAGACCAACACAGGTCTGGTTATATCACCCAGATATTTCTAGGGGGAAAGTCTCAGTCTAACAAATCTGGTATTAAATAAAGCACCTAGAGATGCTTATCACTATTGCAGTTTTATATCTGTGCAGCAGCAGTGATGCAGAGCCCAGTTTGGAGCAGCATTAGGACACACAAGCCAAGCAGCTTTGTCCATACTCCGTCGAGGGATGAGAAAGCTGTAGATTGCATTTCTGGTGAGCAGGGCATTGAGAATGGAGTGAAAGAAAATAAGGAGAGTTGTGAATATAATAAGCTGCTATCACACAGCTTTCTCAAATTGGACCAGTCCTGTGGACATGGGGAGAGCAAGGGGCCTCCGTACACCCTGCTTGCACCAAAAGTTTGTCAAAACCAGATTATAGCCTTGAGAATATTTCTGTCCAAGGTCAGGTCTAGTCCCGACAAAGCCAAGGAAAATTCAAAGCCAACTGAAAAAAAAACCCAGAAATGATGAACAGAAGTATTTAAGCCTGAAAGAGGTTTTATTCATGTGATCAGCCAAAACCTGGGCTCATATGATTCAAAGCTGTTCACTCGTAATGCACAGGCCTCCTTCTTTCCACAATGTGTTTAATTCTCCTACACATTCTCTCAAACGAAAGGTATGCCCCAGATTTCAGCACCTCCATTATGTCTACTCCACTGACCCCACAAGAAATCATCTCACTCGGTTTGTTTCCACACCTGGCTTTCTTCTCCTGCAGGATGTCAAACTGCAGAGCAGAATATACTCAAGAACATATATTTTTCTCCTTCCATCTTTTGAAGCACTTTAGCTCTAAACACAGCAACTGGGTGTGCATTTTTTGGGTCACTGGGTTTACAGATTATAAGAGTTGAAAAAGAAGATACATGAATTGTCGTCCTGACCTGCACAGTTCCTGTTCCGCAGCCTTGTTCTACCCTGGCACAGTGATCATCAGAGCTTCTGAAAGCATGAAGGGAACTTGGGATGAAGAGAAAGGAGGAGGAAGAGGCAGCATTTATTGACCCCTTTGTGGCTTATAGTCTGTGACATCTGCCATGACTTGCCAGACTATGTGAAAAACTCCCTGCCACCTGCACCACAGAGATGGACCTGTTCAAAGATGACACATATGAAAACAAGGCTTGTCCAAAACCCATATCGAAAGCCCTTATGTTTTTCCAGCCTGGGAAACATTTGGATTTGGGTTTCTTTACTCAATATCTCCTGATCTCCTAAAAATTCCTATGTGACCCAGCTGAGTCCACATAGAGTCAAGAAGGAGACACCTGCAAACCAGTGTTAAATGCTCTGCAGAGCTCACCATCTCCATTGCACAGCAGCGAGATTCTCAGCAGCAATGCAAAAGGAGCTGTGTGGGAGAGGCCATAAGGAAAAGTCCCAGGAAACCTCTTGTAACTTGCATAATTTTTAAACTTTGCCCAGTTAAACTGTGGTTCCATTAAACTTTCCTTTGGCTGGCAAAGAACTGGCTGAGTTATTATGGAGAACAGCCCTGAGCAATTAAAAGCAAGAGCAACATTAGAAGTCTAAGATTTGGTAGACAAAAATCTTTTGCAGAAGACACAACCCTACAGAGTTATAGCCTACCCCAAATGGGGAGAACCAAATTAAATGAAAAAACATATTGTGTATTATCTTAATTTATATATGAGATTTTAGACAGTTCCAGATTTCTGGATTAAATACAATACCATGTGGCTCCATTAAGCCTCACTGGCCTTTTAGAATATTATTGAAAGAAATAATATATAACAGTTTGAAAGGTTTTTGGATGCTTGGTGGCATCATTATGCAATTTATTAATATGTGGGCAGAGTGACTAATGCCTCTGAGGATATATTTTTAGTTTCAAAAAAATAAATATAAAAAAGAAAAGCGTGCTGGGGAGGCCAAGAAGGAAAACTAGCTACTAATGGGTTTGTGCTAGCGGCATGTGATGGCATGCATCATTCTGTCTGTCCCTCCATAAGCCCAGCACCCAGAATAGAGCTTACAGCATTTCCAAAGGGGCCCAGAGGCCCTAGCAATTACAATTTTGTAGAATTTGGGTATCTAGCTCCTTTTCTGGCATCTTTCCTCCATTTTTAAGGTTGAAAGGGACAATTCAGATCATCTAGTTTAACGCTCAATATAAATCCCCAAGAAAATAATTTCACACATTCACTAGCTAATTGAGCCTACTACTGTATGTTTCACCAAAGTCATCTGGGCTAGCCTCCAGTTCTGATTTCAAGATGCAAAAGGATGACAAATCCCCAGCCCCCTTCAACAGTCTGTCCCAGCAGTCAGCCCCCTCTCCCTTCCCAATGTCTCGATTTTGCCTGTCTTAAATTTCCAGCCATTGCATCTCGTTATGTTTTCCCCCATTAGACTATAAAGCCCTTTTGTACGCGGTATTTTTTCCTCCAAAGGCATTTACTGCACAGAGTCAGGTCGCTGCGTGATCTGCTTTTTTGCTAAGTTCACCAAATTGAGCTCCTTAAGCCTCTCTCCACAAGATTTCCTTTTCCAACCCTCAAATCGTCCTTGTAAAACTGAACCATAGGCTGAGAGTTTACAGCCTCTATCATGAATTCAAGTCCCTGAATCTCAGGTTAATAAAGTCTCTATTTTTTAATAAGGCTTCTGTGAAATGACTAGAAATAGTCCCGCAGGATGTGTTATTTGGAGGTAACTATTTCCACATGGGCTGGAGGTACGGCTCTGTGAGCAGAGTGCGGGGAGAGTGGTGGGAGGGCTCTTCCCTCCTCTCCTTACCCTTTTCTGTAGCTTTTTTTAGTGCTCTCCCAAGTTGTATTTCTAAAAAAAAGCATTTTTCTTGGAGGGTCCATCCCAGTGGACATTTCCTAGACCTCTAGGAAGAAGCAGCATGATTTCACCTCCCCATGCACACGCAGAAACCAGCTCCCAAGGAAGCTGCCTCCCCCCAGCACAAAACCTGCCCTACGCCCGCCAGGGCCAGGAGCCCCATCTCTGGTGGGAGCAGAGGCACTGACAGGGTCTTGGCATATCTCGCTCAGCAAACCACTCCTTCCCTGGGACCAAAAAGACATCTATAAAATCTTTCAAAGCTCACCAGAGTGCCTACTTCCTCCCAGATTAATAGGATTAAAGACAAACCCCAGGGTTTTTCTTCCCTGTCCTTTTCCAGTGGCAGTGTCCACACTTCAGAGTTGTTTCTTGCCATTATTAATTGGTTTATTTGCTGTTTGTTAAATGACAGTGGAGGTTCACAGGAGGCTTCGCTCTAGATCTTTAAAGAAAACAGCCCGATATTGCCAAAAATTCAGGAAAATGACATGACATGGTGAGTTCTAGACAGTCTCCTCAGGCACTGGAGCTACAGTTCACTGCTCCACAGCTTCTGGATGGGTTAATATCCTGCCTTTTCATCGGTCGCATTTGATTTGTTTGTGAGGCTACGTACCAGATGAGGAGTTTAAAAGATATGCCAGCTCAGTTTCCATTCACCCTGGCCTTTACATATGCCCTAGGGACAAACTTGCTGTCCCAAACTGAAACGAAAAATTTCAGAGACAATCGCAACTGATAAAATATTTTAGTGAGTGAGGTCATCGCCAGCCCAACCACTTTTAAACTTTTTTTCCTTGTTTGATTTGTTTGATTTGTTTGATTTTCTGTTAGTTATCTTTGCTCCCAACATTTGTGATCCAAATCCTTTGAGATACATCGTTCACTTCAAGCCACTTTCCATCACCCAAAGATGCCTACACATGTCATGAAACCTTCCTGTAAATTATGAGCTCCCCTAACCTATCTTCACTATCTGGCCTCAGAAAAAACTTTTATTTCCCTCTCTGATGAAAGACCACCAGTTCAAAAGCAAGCATGAATAGGTGATACAATTACAGTAAAGCACCTAATGAAGTGACCCTCCTTTCTAGCTGTGAGTTGTCCACAAAGAACATATAGAACGTATGGATTAGAAGAACTTGCCATTGGTTAGTGACTCAGCATCCCAGCACTGGTGTTACACCCAAAAGGTAATGTAGACTTGTGTAAGCAGCCTGCAAAGTCTATTTGATGAATAGGAAATTTTGCGATCAGGTATAAAACGTAAAATTTCCACGTGGCAAGCACAATTGCTCTAGTATTCTTAAAAATATCTGTGCTAGGTGAAGCTAAGAGCTTGGTTGTTTGGTGAAAGCAGGCAGGAAAGGGTAAAAAATGCACATACATTTGCATGGAAAGCAGATAAAAATAATCTTTGAAGGGAAAGAATATTAGTGAATGTTTCCTAATGGTCACCATTCACACTGTTCATTCTTTGCACTCCACTTGCCAAAGGCATAAGGTTTTAATTCTGTTCATGGTCAATGTAATGTTTAGAGTTTCATCTACTTGAACGATTCTTCGGGGACTGGCTGCAATAGCTACATTTTGGGTTTAAATTGCATTTTTTTTTAAACTACAACTGAATCTTACCAAGGGGTGAAACTGGAAAGGATAAAATTAGATTCCTGAACCTTCATCCCTTTTTAGAACCAGACATAAAAAAACTGTATCCAGTTTTGTTAAATATTTTTTCCACATCTGGTGTTCAGTCAAAACCATAAGAAAAGTGCTGGAAATCTCACAAGAAGTCTCGTACTCTTGTGATTTCCAGTCCAATTTTTGCAGCCACAGGAGATCTGTATAGTTCAGATAAGAATCTGAAGCAGAAGCCAAACCCAAACTGTGAACCTCCTGAGGCTCACCCCACCCACAACAGCTTATGTCTTTACCCATCATTTGCAGCAGATGTTCTCCCAAATCCTCCAGTGAGATAAATTCCATTAAAAGTTTCAGGAGAAAGATTATAAGATACATACAATACAAAATAAAAGTGTCCAAAGCAGCTCATCATGGCCCATTAAGCTATTGTTAAAGACCTTCATACAGCAGCGTCTATTGATTAGAGCAGTTTGCTTCTCCTTACTACTCATTTTTCCATGCTGGGCTTTGGGGGCTTTTTGATCTAAAGGCCACTGACGTCAATGAGAGTATTTCCATTGTCTTCAGTGGGCTTCGGATCAAGCCCTTGACAAACTGGTTCTCCCATAGGTCAGTCTGCAGAGTGTGGGCTTCTGCCAGTAGATTGTCCCTAGAACATTTCACTGTAGATTTACAGTCTTTATAAAATTTTTAAATGAAGTTCTATAGTTAGATTCATATGGTATATCATAAATTACAGCAGAGTCTGCAAGCTTGGGTTTGAGGCTTGGTTGTTTTTTTTTTTTTCATTTGGCTCTCGGGGAACATATAGTTTTTTTCCATAGGAACTTTTCTCCAAATGCTAATTTTACCCGCTTTCTGCTATTTTGCAACAGAATGTGTGTATTTCTCACGGCCAAAGCTCTCTGAGGAAGGTTGTGCCTGTGGCAGCGGTGGCGATGTGAGCAAGCAGGCACCCACCATCCGCCATCTCGATGTTAGTTGGTAGGGCAGGCTGTGGTTTTGGGCTCTCCTTGGTAATAGTCAGGCTAGTGAAAAAGAAAAGCAAGCCAAAAGTTTCAGATTCCTTTTCTTCCTTAAGGTGTAGTTAAAGCTGAAAGTTGATTTTTGCCTATCGGAGGAGCATCTTATGTCCAACTCTGCCATCAAACCCTTGAGGGACAAACCTCTGGGGCAAGGCATGATCTTCATGCAGAGCCTTGCACACACAAACACCAGTCTTCACTGGAACCTCTACAGTCTTGACACTTCCTATGGTGGCCAGGCTGTGTGACAGCAGGAGACAAGGGACAGCCCTCAGACACCCGAGTCCTAATTCAGATTCCCCATCACCAGAGCCTAAATTTAAGAATTCAAGCAGCATTACCATGCCCATCTGCAAAGTGGGAGCAATAATCCCACAATACCTTCTCAGAAATGCTGTGAGGCCATGAACTCTGTCTACACAGAGTAGTACTGTTCAGTAGTAAATTAGATCTGTTTTCACTTCCAAGGCTATGGCATAAATTACTACAGGCAGAAATCCAGCCTAGCAGGCAATGAACTGGATGGGGCCCACTCAGTTCCTTCCATCTTTAGCTTTGATTTTCATTGTTCTGTTTCATTAACAGAATTTCCATGTCTTTTTTCTCCCCCCACCGCGTTGTAATTTTTCTAAGCTGTTAATTTGCCAGCAAAGAGAATGGCCTCATAATTGTATACCAGCTCCTCCAAAGCACCCACAAGAATCTGAACAGTTTTTAGCAGACTCAGCATTTCCCTCTTTACTTCTCAGCCCTCATATATCTAGAAAAAGAGGCTGAAGAAAGTCTGTTGCTGTGTTCCCACTGGGGGACCATAATCTGGCCACTTGTTTTCTGCTCAAAATGAGCAGATACTGTCCTTAAAATCAGCACGAGTCGCCCCAAGTCAATGGGGCTATGGCAATTGGCACCACTGGTTTTGAAGGACATAAATATCACCCCAAACCAGGCATTGGCTGAGAACCTCGTGATTCACTCAGTTCTCTCTTTTGTTCTCTTTTTGTTTTTAAGGAAGGATATTGATTCTGCTCAGGACAACTCTGCATGAAGGAGAACGAAGGAGATGCTCAGGAAAACCATAAGGGATAGCAATATGGTTCAGGTGACTTTTCCAGCTCTCCCCTTTGCCCTCCCATGTTCCCAGTCCCTACACCCTACCAGGGACCAGCTCCACTCTTGGCCTCTTCCCTGATCACCGGTGTCAGAGGCTGCTTTTACGCTGTGGATGAACAGACGTTTCACCACTGCTAGCTGCCCCCTCTGAGTCATGATTCATTTGAAAGAAATTAACAGCAATAAATTTGATTCAAATCCTATTTTTTCCCCAGTAGCAGAGTTTGTGAGTGCGTACGCTCCCACTGGAAAGTGAACTGGAAAGATAAAAATAGATGAGATGAATGAGAGATTACAGGATAAAGTGATGGCCACTTACCAGCCAAACAGGATTCGCTGCTGAAGGCTGACAAAGTCTCTGCTGACTTTGGGGTTTAGCAGCGCAGAATCTGCCCCGTAATTTGTGTTCAGCCAAGCTCTCTTGGAAGTAACACCTGACCATCTAGTATTTCCTTGGGGCCCTGGAAGAGAGCACATTCAATGCCAGCCTCTGCAGGAATGGCACTGTACAAGCTCAACCGGGGTGCTGGGGTCTGTGGGGCTGGATGACCCAAGTTTTAGGGAGTAAGGTGAGAAGGGTCACATGGAAACCAGCACCTAATGCATCCCCTGCCTTACCTGCCTCCTCCCAGGCATCACGAAATCCTCCCCCAGGAGGTTCCTGCGGGGAATCAGGACAGCAGCAGGACATTATTTGCCCATAGCTGAACATAGGATTCCCACCTCAGTTTGGCTTTGCCTGTCATGAAGACCCTGTTTAATCTCCACTTTTGAGATACAAACATTCAGGCACAGAAAAGTTAAGAAATCATCGCGAATCTCAGAGCCAGAAATAAAGCTCATTAGTCCTTCATCCACAGGGAGCCCTTTGCTTCCGTCCCATCTGAATTGCCATACAACAATCGTCATCAAAGGCATCTCAGAAGAGGAGATCAATTTTATAGCGGTTTTACTCTTTGAAAGCACAAACAGGCTCTCCATTAGGAACTATAATTTATCTGACTGTTATCACTGATTACAGGTCTATGACATATATCTAAATGGATTGCACGGAGCCAGAAAACTCAACCCAAGTATGTATGGCACACGCATAACAAAGCTCTGCAAATCTGAAAATGCAGAGTATCAGCAAGTGCTCTGGTTTTCCGGACTGATTTGGGAGGTAGGTAGGCTTAGCTGAAGGCTGACGTTTCTAAATTGGACATGGTTACCTAAAACTATTGGAAATTTGAATTGCATGTCAGATGTCTGGAATAAAAGGACTCGGGAGATGTAAGAAAAAACATGTGGCCCAGTATTTTTCTCTTTTTTAATGTCTTTTGGAAACTGTTTATATGTCATCTGGGGCTTGTATAGTTTCTTTGTTTAGTAATTCTGAATTGAAATTCTTTATAAAGCTTTGTTAATTAAAAGGTAAAAACTTGATTGTCGCACACGGAGCCCTTCATCCTGAAAGATGCCTGTACACTTTCCAAAATTATACTCTACTTTCCAAAAAAGTAAATGATCCTTTGAAAACTAGGCAGTGCAGTTATTTTATTTACCTCAAATCGACCAAATTTAAATTCCAAAATGGACCGTTATGGCCTGACCCTGTTTCTGAGTCTGCCAATAGCTGTTGTAGCTGAGCTGTTGCACAGCAAGCGGCGAAGCTTCCCCCTGAGCCCCTGGTGCCAGGCTGACTTGAGGCTGCACATCTTTAGCAAGACCATCCAATACAATGATGAAGATTACAAGAAATAAACTTCCTGTGATTTACAGCCATCTCTGGGGTGAACTATATCACCTTCTCCATGGCACGCAGCCATATTGTCCCACTGTGCAGTAAGACAGAAAAGGATACCCAAAGGCACCTTTCTGTTGGCAGAGTGGCCTAATCTGAACAGAGGAGGCAGGACTTGGGATGAAATATTTTCCACCAAGACATGGTCTTGCCTCTTAAAAGAGAAGAGGGAATTTTCCAGCTTTGCCACATCTTGGAGATGGTACACAGCTTCCTATGCTCACGTTGGGGTCCCTAACCCCCATCGTCCACAGGCCAGTAGCATTGCCACAACCTTCATTTTCTTCGTGAAGTCAACCCAAGCAACCAACCTGCTCTTCAGCCACCAGCGGCTTCTTGCCCCACACTCCTTAACTGGTGGATCTTCCCACTTCTGCTGTTCATTAGGAAGTTCCCAGGACAATGCAGATTTTTTAAAGGTTTTCTACATTTTTTTCCCCAGTGCCTTCTGAGCACTTCTGATGCTTGCTCAGGTGCAGCCTCCTAATTTTAAAGCATAGAGTACAACACATGGTATGTCATGAGTACGGTTGGAAAAATACCACCCCCTCCTCAATTTTTTTGACCTAATACTCTTCTACAGAGTCCCAGAGACTGGACTAAGAAACCTGATCTCTTTCTTTTCATCTCACAAGGATGCATGCTCAGGCCTAGATTGCTGGAAATGGCATGAGGGCATAGACAACTCTTCCAGATTTTGCATACAGTGGAAAAGGCACAGCATCTTGGTGGGTTGTCCAGGCAAACCCTGCAACTCATCTCAGCAAAAATATATGGTAGTTGGTGTAGCTGAAGTTACATTTTCTAAACCCCCTAAACTATACCAGCTAAAGCAGAGTTAATGGCAGCATATAAATGTCACTGGGAAAAACTATTGCCTTTATATTTGCTTCTTTTGTGGGTATTAAGGAATCTCCATCCAGTCTTTGCTTTTGGAGATATAGGTATATATACAGGTCTGTGCAGACTTGGCAGGGTTAAACTGCCAGGGGTAAGAAAGGACATAAACTCTTGGAAGGATTTCGACACCCCCCTCTTTCCCACTCCTAGCACTCAGGCATGCCAAAACGTTATGGTTTCTTTTAGACCCGCATAATTAAATGAGTGATGAGGAATTTCTCACCAATATAAAACTGAATTATTTGTTGCTTAAAATAGAGCTGTACCCTCTCCAGGTCGTCAGCTGGTGTCAATCAGCCTGTTCTGGGACACCAGATTTTGCTCCTTGGGAATAACACCAAGAACATCAGGACTGGATGGTGCAACCCCAAAGGCTCCAGGATTGGGAAGGGATCATCACGGTAACCAGGAGAGAAGCAGTCCTTATAATACTCTTTTTTTTTTTTTTTTTTGAGGAGTTTTCATGTTCGTGCAGGAATCCTCACCCCGGGGGGTGGCTGGGGGAGCTGCGGAGGACAAGGAGGGCGTGGGGGTGGCGGCGGGGAAGCCCACGCAGTTTCTCTCCCGGTTTAACAGACAGCCTGAGTTCATACTTGCCAAATTTTGCGAGCAGCCGGTAGATTTACGAGCCCCGGGAGCGCACCCGGCTCCAGCTGCTGAGCTGCGCGGCAGAGGAGCCGGGGTGAGCCGCGACGGGGAGCGACAGCGGAGGCGCTGCCGGGGCTGGGAGCGGCGGCCCCTCGCTGGGCTGCACGGATGAAACCAAGTATAAAAAGGGGAAAAAGCAAAAAAGAACAAAAGGGGGGGGCGGGATTTGCGGCCCGTCTCTTCAGCCCCTCACTTTTAAGGGGTTGAGAAACCCTGGTCCTTGCGCACCGCGGGCTTGAAGCGGCAACCCCTGCGCAAGCGGGGGCAGGGGGATAAAGCCAGAGGGAGGGAAAAAAAAAAAAAAAAAAAAAAGCAGGAGAGAAATCCTGGAGGAGATACGAAAAAGAGTAACTTGTCCACAGGGTGTCACTCTTGACCCACATTTGGGCCAGCACCCAGCCTTGTCTGTGGCCGCAGGAAATTGGAGATTTTTTAGCTCCCCACTCTCCAAAAAGGCAGTAGCCTCCAAAAAAGGCAGGCTGGCTCCTCTGGGTGTGCTGGCCTGGGCACCCACCCACCCAGCTACTCCCAGCCCTGATTACCCACCCAGCCACCCTCCTCGCCCAGCATCGCACCTTGCCTTGCCCTGTCTGGAAGATGGGGTTTGCACTGGGGTCCTCCTCAGGCCAAGCTTACAGCACACCATGGAAAAAGGGATGGAGAGTGGAAGAAAACAGTCTTCCTCAGCAGCCGAACTCTTTCTCACCATTCCACCCCAAACTTCTGCCACCCTCCCTCAATGTTTCAGAAGTACTTTAGTTTACTGTGAAATTCCCCTATCATCCCATACTGTAAACCTGCCCCTTCACTCTGGGAAACCTCCTGTTTCCCAGGCAGTGCCTCATGGAAGGTGCTACATTACAGCTTTATAGTGAGTCCGGAACCAGGTTAAATTAGGTGCTGATAATCCTTTGCTTTTGGTAGCTGTTACTCAGCAGAGATTGGAGGGGTTCTTCAGCTAAGGAGAAGCCCTATGAATTACCACCTTGTTTTCTGTGTCAGGCTGTAGGCTTCTGCAGTCAGGAGGGCAAAGCTGGGGTCAAACCAGCTCTGGGTGTATCCTGAAAGCAGGGAGAGTCCTGACCTTTTGTCTGATGCTGTGCTGAGCCCAGGCAAGGCAGGACTGCCTGCCTGCACTGCCTGTGCCAGCTGGAGGGCTAGCTGACACATTAGGCTTCCCAGGATAGGCAGAGGGGGGATGCGGTCAGCCGCCAGGCTCGGAGGGGCCGGTGGGTGACATGGATGCTGGGGTCAGCAGCACAGCAGCCAAGGTACAGGCTGCAACTTTTATAAAGCATCAGCAGAGCATGAATTATGGTGTGTCCTCCTGGCAAGGTTCCTGGAGCAGAGGACACACCGGCAAGAATGCTATCTCCTTTCCCAGGGCTGGTTGGGACAGGATTTGTGTGTAGTGTGTACAGCACATAATTCATCTGGCTATCATTTACATAGCATGAGCTCAGCACTGCAGCACTCTCTGACATTTTGAAATATTCTGCTAGGGGCTCGGGAGCTTACTGGGAGCATCGCACGAGATACATCCCCAAAAGGATGCTGTCTCTTTGCACGACTCAACCCTTTGCTTGGAGGAGGTGCTCCCAAAAAGCCTACATCCATCAATCTTACCTGTCTGTGACTCCCTCGTTTCTGCAATGACTTCACTCTTTTGCCCCAGGACAGTGTTTTTAGGTGTGCTCGGTACAATTTTAAACACTTCTTGGTTTTCTTTCAGGCCATCCTCCTTAATGTGGCTATCCCAAGCTTTTATGGAAACACCTGCAATATGTAAACGCAAATGTATAAATCTCTGTAATGTGAAAAACTAGCTTCATGAAGCCGTATGAGAATGCAGCCATGTGACTGCAAAACTTCATTTACAAGTATCTAAATATAGATCATAGCAAGCAGCAAACCCAGACTTCAATTTTAAAAGCGAGGGCATAGGGGAGAGTGCAGAGTCAGCACATCTTAAATAAGAAGTTCTTCTTGTACTAATTCATTTTCAGCAGCATCTTCTTTTGACACAGCAAATTTGCATCACCGAATCCTGATCACAGAGACATAAAGATTTTTATGGGAGTCGGAAATAGCCTCCATGCAGGCGCTGCTGTGGAAGCACTGCACCACCTCCCACCTCTGCACCCAGACAAGGGCACGCTGCAGCTTGCACCAAGGGAGCTGCACAGGCTTTACTTCTCTGTGTGCTGTTATCACATCCCGTTACAATTCCCTGGTTCCAATTTGCCCAAGTTGCTTCCCAGCACCAGCAGCCGTGACTGCTGCCCATGGTCCTAGGGAGCACAACAGACTGCTAAGCACCATACAAGGGGTGCACAGGGCATGCAGGGTGAGCGGTGAATACTGGATACATCTTCCATTCCACCTGCCTACAGCTGCATCTCAGCTTTTTAGGATGCTGGAGATAGCCCACGCACCATTGTATGTCTGTCTATTGCCATTATTCTGGCTGCCATTAGGTATTATATTAAACTTTCTCAAATCATTCTTCTAGCCTCACAGTTTCCATAGAAATACATTTTAAATTTAGGAAAAGTCAACTGTCCTTTGAAAATCATTGAAAACACTGCATAGAGATAGTAGCAAGTGTCCTACCCAACATACTCTTGTCAAATGGTGGAGCAGTTCTTCAGGAATCAGCGATACTCCAGATTTGCACAAAGAGTAAACTCACACTAGGCAGCCACAAACCCACCTGCCAGGGTTTGAGCAGAAGGGGGGAACCAAGGCTTTGAAAGCCAAAACTCTAATAGCCTGAAATTAGCCTTGTTCTGGGTTTACAGGAACCACCTCCTAAACCATGAGGGCTGTGCCCAACTCACAGCCAAGACTGGATCCAGCTGCAGGGAACAGGAGATGCCTGGGGAAACGACTCCCTCCCCCTGGACATCCATCCCACTGCAGGACGAGTGGTGAGAAAGGCTTGAAACAGACCTAACAGGGAGGCACTTTGCCAATCTGAATCCTCACCTGGGATAGCACTGCTATTTAGGAACAGGATTTAGGTCTTACAACATCAGTGGGACCTAAGAAGATGCTCGAGTGAATCCCTAAATCTCAACCCACCACAGAGACTGCTCTATGAATTCCTAAACATTTTCCACTGGAATAATCAGAAGATCACACGTTTTCTAAATATTGCATAAGTTGGCTAGTTGCTTGAATTTCAAATTTTGAGGCAAAGATCTATGTTATTATCAACAAAATCCCAAATTATTAAAGAGCATTTTTCACTCTCATTCTTATTCACTGATTTCCTATTTAATAGACATAAAGAACATTAACTGGCATTTATTTTCAGCCAAATGCTGAAATACTGCTTTTTTTTTTTTTTTAACAGAAGAAAAATCAAGTCACAACTGTTTATGTTTGATAGGACATACAATAGGGCACCATGATGTTCTCAGCTCAGGGCATCCAGCTGAGGCTGCTGGACTTTGGCACATCAGTGTGATCCCAAACCAACCCAGAACACAGCACTGCGTTTTGATTGCCCCCATCAGATTTTCCAGTAGCAAACCTGAAATTTTCATGTGGAAAATATAAGTTTGCACAGAAATTTCATTTTCCTTCAATAAAAAAAAAAAGCAAAAAAACCCCCAAACAATCTGCTCTACTCATCATGCACAAAGCAGAAGAGTCAGAACATGACCAAAGACCCACTGCATCCATTCTGCATTTAGTCTTTAAAAAATACTTCTGTGTTAGCAGCAGTTTTCTGTGCTCATATCTGTCTTCCCTAATGCTGCCTAATGTGTTAAGAGCACTTTCTGCCATGGTGTTTGGCTAAAACCCCTGCAGGACAACCAGAAATGCTTCAGCCACACACACATGATGATATCAGATGGGAGGAGGCAACAGACGTGTGCCAAGAACTGCCCAGAGCACCATGGCCAAAAGGCAGGGGACAAAGCAATGCTTTCTCCCAACCAAGAAGGATGAGCAGATGCTCTTACCCCTCCTAAAACACCAGCAACAGAGGAAACTGCAGCTACTTCATGCTCCAAAGCCCAGCTTCTCCCAGCCACCCAGCACATAGCAGCAACACTTTAATTATATATATATATCTCCAAGAATGACCTGGTAACTGTAAAAAAAGTCACTACATAATTATACTTTACTACTGCTTTTGTTGGACTCACTCTGTAATTACAAAGTAGTTGCTAAGGAAAACCAACTCATTGGTTTTGCCATGAGCAATTAATGCAGGTTACCAACATGCTGGTTATGCAGGGCCAATGCTAACATTGGCACCCAACCATGTTATTCACCTATCGGCTGTGGCTGCCCAATAATAAGTGCTCTGCCTCACATTACACATCCACAAGCATGAGAAACAAACTGCATCAAAAACTCAGCTGTGCTACTGAAAGGAAAACCCAAGGAGCGTATACCCATTGTGTGTTATGGTTCCTTTCCCTTGATTTCTGTTTTTGGCAAAGGGGCAGAGGTGGCTCTCCTCTTGCTCCACAGGGCAGGTTTGTGGATGAGTACCTCTGCCACCCATGGGGCTCATGTACACCTCAGTTTCCCGGTCCCTTGGAATGTTGTTTTCTTATCGCTGCTCCTCTCCAGCCACCACCTGACTGCAGAGCTGCAATGATCCTGCACGCCACAAGAGCTGGAGCAAGAGTCCACTGACAATACCTTTGGTATACATTTTAAGCAGCAGGATTTCATCCATGGCACGTTTACCTTTACACCATAGACCCCAGCTTTAATAACTCTCCATGTCGTTTTTTCATCATTGTGTCTCAAGCCATTGCCCAGCTGGCTACTGACAGGTTTGGTGCCCCATCCAAATCCCTCTTCATCTAACTCACTTTTGTGGTAGATAAACAGCTGTCTCCATGGGGGCATCTCTTTCTTTGTCATGGGACTGTCTGCCTCAGTGATCTCTTCCATCTGACCCACCCATTTCTCATCTACAGGAAACACAAGCTGTGGTTGTTTACAAGACTAGAAATGATGGGGTAGCTCATGGGTCACTTGCTCCTCATTTGTGGCACAGAAAACACAGTCAAAAGCTCCTTAGTGTTCATATTGGTTCTGCTATTCATGTTAAAAACACCATCAGAAAGTCGTATTTAACACTGTGTTATTTTCTCAGGCTAGGAGAAGGGCAAAAAATAGTGACAATGGATTTGTGAAATCTAAAACACATTTAAAACAGGGCTAGAAACTACAGCAGGAGGATCAGCCCTTTCCACTCTTTCCCAGCACGTTTGGTGTGGGGATTCACACCTCCTCCCACTGGGGCAATCACCATGGCAAGAAGCACGGTCATGAGGCCAGGACGAAGAGGCAGGTGAATATAGGAGCACCAGGGCCAGCAGTGGTCCCCAGGGAACTGGTTTGGCAGTGGTGAGAAACAGAAATCAGTCTGTAGCCCCAGTTAGCCCAGAGCATAAGAAACATTTTTTTTTCAGGAGGTTTCTCTTCCACCCTGCTCAAGGACATAGGAATAGGAGCAATATTTGCATTATATCTCCTATCCTGGGTTATAAAAGCACAACTAAGGACTCCAAAATTGCAGGCCACTTCTTAAAATTACAGCCTTCATGGTGCCAGTGTTAGGGGTGGTTGTCCATTGTCCTTGCCTGGAAAAGTGGCCGTGCTCACTTGCCTCTTCTGCTTTCTCCGTGCTGGGAGATGCTAACACCTGTCCAGATAGGGATACTTATCCAAAACACTCAGCAAGGCTGGATCCTAATGGGAAACAATGGGTAAACGCTGGCGCTTGGTCACCTGCACTGTTTTATGGTGGAAGGAACAGGCAATGTGGTCTCATACCAACATGGGAGCAGCATGGACATGTTTCTGCCTTTTCATTCCTCCATGGCTGTGATTAGCATTCCTAATGAGAAGCATCATGGAGGAAGCTCCCCAGGGATCTACAGCCTCAGGAATGTCTGTGGAGAAGAGCCTTCCCCTGGCCCAGTTCGTGCGCAGGGGCAGAGGACGTAAAGAACTCTCCTCCAAACTGTATTCAGTATGTGCCTTTTTAAAATGACGGCTGAAAGAGACATAATGAAACACAATAAAATCATTGTAGTACCACGATCCACCTGCACTAAACTGTAGTCCTGCAGGTGAACCTTAGCCAACTCTAGCTGAAACTTCTTGGCCCTTAAAAACAAAGCAAGACTCATTAGTCTGAATTAGATGCATCAACCAGACATTTAGGCTTCATATCATTAAGAGGTGCTAATGGCAGCCTGCAGGCATCCTCCACCCAAACCTCTTTCATATCCTACCTTGATGCGTGGTGTGAATGATGGCTCCACACTCTTACCTGTCTTTGCCACCTGTGCCAGCATTTTCACGAGCATGATAAAAAGTTTTGTGAAATTCAGTTCTGGACGATTTTATTTCAAGTCTGAAAAAAAAAAATCAAAACAAAAGGGATCTTCAGCTACTAAAATAACATTTTTTGCTACAGCTGAGGCAGCTTCTGGCCATCGCTGCCTCCTGCTGTGCCACAGACATGTCCCATCCTCTGAGCCACCAAGCAGAGGACACCTACCCCAAAGACACCCCACAACCATGAGAGTGCACCAAAGCCATGTTCCTCTAGTTCAGGTTAGAATTACAGATTTAACTGTATCCCGTAATTTACCATACTTGATTCTTCAACATGCAATCTTTTCCTTATTTTCAGCATCCCCACATTTTTCATTTTCTTTCCCCATCACATATTCATCAGATGCTGTACAAACAAGCGTAGATTTAAAGTGTCCCCATAACATTTTACTTATTCTGTCACTTAATAATAAAAAGAGCACTGAATAGAAAGGCTAGAGTTCAATTTCTGGGCTCTATTGCCATTTGCAAGCTGCACTCTCCCACAGCTCCTCGCTTGAAATACAGCCACCCATTCAGGTTTATGCTAGCTCTGGAGCAATAAAACTGCACTTTGCCAGAGGAATTTTAAATCGTTCTAAACCAATGCAGAGATCTTTAAAAAACAAATTTAAAAATGTAAAAAGTGAGGGTCAAAGTGAAACTTTTGGATTTTACCAAGTGGGTCTGCAAATTCTCCATATTTATAAAGAAAATTTTCATTTGCTTTCAGAAGTGAAAAGGGACTTTTTTTGGATGAAAATTTTTATTTAATTTGCCTAAAGGCCCCAGAAATATAAAACTTGGTGAACGAGAATTTAAAAACAAAATCTACCTTATGTGGAAATCTCCATCATATTCATGCATTTAACAATTTAGACTACAGGAGCCTATAACCCAAACTCTGTTCCTGGGGCCAGGTCAATGCGGGATGGCTGGGCAGCTCTTGAGAACACTCACCATGGCCAATGGGCAGCAGGATGCAACCCTCTGCTCCGCACCGAGGGGAAAAACATCAGTTCTGTGCATCTCGCTGGGCGGAGGAGGCTTATTATTTGAAAGGTGTCACAGTGCACTGCGCAGGGCACGGAGGGGGCATCTCCCATGTCCTGTTGCATGTGGCTTGGCACTTCTCTGCCAGGTGCCTGTTTTTCTCCATGTTTTCTTTGTCTGCCTTGGATTGAGACTCCCTGGAGGAGAGCCCACTTCTGCGCAGTGCAAAGCGCCGCAGAGGCCTGGCTGCACCTGGGTTTCTAGGAGTGAAATTAAGCAATTACAAATTGTTATTCTCATTTTTTGGCAATTTCATGCTGAAGTTCTGTTTTTCTTCAAAGCTAAAGGTCAATGATTAATTCAAAACTTATATTTTCCCCAGAATTATGGGCTGTGGAAATAATGTAGAGGCAGTGAGCCCAATTCTGCCCTCCATTATACCTTTGTAAACCTGAAATAGTTCACTCAGTTTGCACCAAGTCTCTGCCTTCTGATTTCTTCTGGCCTTTTCCAGGGCTGTCACAGGGGCCACAGCTGCAGCACTGGCTTTCTATAGACCCAGGTCCTCCCAAGGACCTGTGCATGCATTGCCCTCCCACTTGGACTGGCTGAACTGGACACCAGCACTCACAGCCCTGGAAGCATCTTCTCTGGGATTCAAAGTTACCTGCAGTCCTTTGAACGGGATTGATGGTGTATCAGATGATGTGCTGATTTAAATATCCCTAGGTGAAGGTGTTGTGGACACAGCTACCTGTGAGAGATCGCATACGTTTCAGCAAAGTACAGATTTTACAATCTGTTATGGTCATTGCTGTGTTTTTATTATTAATGTGTCTTGAAAAATAAGATGTTTAGCTAAGCTTACTAATTCCTTGAAACTCAAATCATTTAAGCTGTCTAACCTTGTTCAGGATAATTATTTCTATCCATTATCCATCATGCTAAAAAATGACAGCTCTGGGACAAGGAGGCTTTTCAAGCAAATGTTTTAAGACAGTGTTTTAGGTTGCAGGCATTGGCAAATGTTAATTAAATTAGATAAACAATGACTCAGAGTAGCTGTGCTATACTGGAAAGAAAGATGGGAGGTAATGGGGGAAGGAATTTGGCAGCTCAAAGGTCGAAGCAGCTTTTTTGGAACTGAGAATCTGTCCCTTGAGCAAGTACCTTGCCTGAATTCAACAGGATCAAAAGAACTGTTGTCCTTTTACTTTTACGCCTCCAGACAGCATTTGCGTGGGTTTGCTGAGTGCGTTTCTGCCAGGGCACGCAGTGCGCACTACCTGTCCAAGGCATCCTTCAAGACTATCCATCAGCCTTGGCCACACAATCGTGGGAGGACCATCGTCTTCCGTCAGCATCCCTTTCCTCAGGTAGGGCCAGTCCTGAAACTGCTGATCCAGGCTGAATGTTGAATTGTCCCATTTGGTGGAAGTTGTCTGCTGCGCTGAATTAAGAAGTTACAAAAGTAAGGCTCCAAAAGTGACCTCCAGGTCTCAAAATGCATCTTCTGATAGTTCCTGTGCCATAGCTATCCTTAATCTGTACAACAGTACAGATTAAAATTACTTATTCATACTTAATACAACAGTTCTTATCATCTTGTGCAACTGCTCCTACAGTGTGCAGTAACATTCTGAAAATCAAAGCACTAAAAAGATTTCCTACTGAGGACTCATTGCACTAAAGATCCCAAGTCAAATACCTGGTTTTGAGTTTTCCATCTACCCAAAGAGAGGAGGCTCAGTATGAGATCCTAATCTTTGCTGTGAAAGTGAGCGACTTGCCGATGTGAAGGGGTTTCTGGCATCCCAGGCTGACCCTCTCTCAGGTCCTGCAGGGTGGTGGGGCTCTCCCTTAGGAGGAGTTTTGGAGAGGATTTGGTATGCTTCCACACCTATGGAGTTTGTATACGGAGGCAAAACTCCATGAGTGCAGCAGGGGTGCACCTGTATAGGAGTGGGATGAAGGGAAGAGACAAGAAAGTCATGCAGCACTCTTAAAACAACTTAAATTGTGTTAAAGGAGTATACAGGCCACCTAAAGAAGTTTATAAACTTTATTCTTTTACATCTTTTAGCTCACGACAGAGGCTCTTATGTTTGTTCCAGAGGTCTGAGGGTTCCTTACTGCTGCCTTTTGTCCCCAGGTGTGTAGCAGGAGCTGACAGACCCTCTGCTCTGCTGGCTCAATGACCATCACCTACCTGTGATGGTAGGCATGTCTGGTGCCTACAGGGAATAACCAACACCAACCCTTGCAGTGGCTGGGGAGCAAAGGCTTCAGGAGTGAGTAACAAGCCATCCGTGAGCAAGCCAGCCAGCTACAGGTCTCCCGAATGAAACCCAGAAGCTGCTCAACTATTCTAATTCCTGCACACCTCAGGTCGTGTTCCTTCAAGCGTTCAGCTGACTTGCATTTCTTTCTAGAAACACCGGTACTACAGTCCCTCGCCATGCACAGTCCCTGACGGAGGACCTGACGGAAGGTGGTGCCCTCACCCTCGGCATCCCTGTGATTCAGCCAAGCGTTGGGTTTTATACTATGGAGATACTGATCTGCCCAAACTTTCTTCACCTGCTCTGATCATTTCCGCTCCTTGGGGACACACACCTCCATGCCACTGTCCAACTAATTAGTTGCTTCACTGGCTGCATTCTGCAATTCTTCAGTGATGGGTCCCCATCTGACATCTTATGACAACTGATTAGTAAAGTAGGCCATGAGTTTAAGAAATATGTAATTTGGGCACCACTTACTATTAACTGTTTGCATGCCCTTTTTTGTTTTGTTGTTTGTTTTAAAGAAATTTCTACTCTTCAATGTAAATACCAAAGGATGAGAAAAAGTTTGTGAACTGGCAATTTTACAAAGCCAGATGCAGTAAATCTTAAGATCCTTTCAATAACAAGACCTGAAGAGGCAAGAAGGGAATATATGTCCTTACTGCAACGCTATATATTACAGAAGTCTAGATACCAAGGCAACATCCAAAATTGCTAGTCTGTCCCATAGTCTTGGGCCAGAACCATACACAAGCTAATTAATTAATTAGAATTAAGTCAAAACAACCTGTCTTCACCCCAGGTTCCCCCTGCCAACAGAGCAGAAAAGAAACAATAAATAAAACTTGAAGGTTTAAACACAATGAACACTCTTCTCCAGGTTAAAAGGATGTCAGCAAGCTACAGCACCACAGCGGTTAAATGTCGTTGAAGATTTGACTGCCTTTGGTCTGGGATTTGCTCTTGCTTGAGAGCTGGTCAAACCAATCTTTCCAAAACACTGACTTCTGAACTTTTGCCAGAGGTGCCTCTCTCTGGTGACCAGGCAGGCGACATGTTAAACCTGTCAGTTCAGAATAAGCAGAAAAGTGTGCACCCGCTGTGGGGAGGGTGTTTAAAGGCACAAGGTTTCTTACAGTGGGTGAGATAGAGAGCTTGCCTGTGTACCAGAAGGATGACAAACGTTTGGGGAGAATGTGGGACCCCATTGCTAGCAGGCTGGTATGTATCCCACTGGGATACAAGCTACTCCAGTTTAAAATCTGTCCTTTCTAAAAGACAGAGCTCTTCTGTCTGGAAGAAGACACCTGGAATACTGTGTACAGTTCTGGTCCCCGTTATACAAAAAAAGATGTGGACAGGCTGGAGGGGGTCCAGAGAAGGGCCACCAAGATGATCAAAGGTCTGGGAAGCCTGCCATATGAGCATAGGCTGAGAGAACTGCGTTTGTTCAGCCTTGAGAAAAGGAGGCTTAGAGGTGATCTTATCACCATGTACCAGTACTTAAAGGGTAGTTACAAAGAAGATGGAGACTCCCTTTTTACAAGATGTCACATGGTGAGGACAAGGGGTAACGGGTACAAGTTACTTTTAGGGAGATTCCAATTGGACATGAGAGGAAAATTTTTCACAATGAGAACAGTCAACCACTGGAATAATCTCCCCAGGCAAGTGGTTGACTCTGCTACACTGGACACTTTTAAGACTCAGCTGAACAGGGTGCCAGGCCATCTTGTCTAGCCTGTGCTCTTGCCTAGAAAGGTTGGACCAGATGATCCTTGAGGTCCCTTCCAACCTGGTATTCTATGATTCTATGATTCTTCTCTTGCAGGATGATGTACAATCTGGTTTTAGGGAAGTCTGAAAGATAAAGGGGGAGAAAGAATAAAAACTAAGTTGCTACTAAAGGGAAATGAGAGACAAAACCTTACAGATTTTGTGTTCATACACAGGCCACCCCTGGCTAAGGATCTCAGGTAATTTCTGATCTAAGCCACTCCTGACTGTATGTTCAACCCTCCTGCTAATTTTGAGGACACTGCAACCACCGGTAATACAGGCTGTGATCACATTACTGCAGTGGCTACTCCAGAGTTTTATAAGGGATGAGCAGTCAACAGGAGCCACCAACGATCCTGATTTTAACATCACAGTTTGGAGGAAGAGTCACAAACAACTGGTGCTCCTCTTGAACCAAACAGTCATAGTGTAGTACAGGAAAGGAGTGTTTAGTTGCTCCTTCAAACAGAGAACAGTACAACCACCTCTGAAGAAGTCCCCTCTATATACCTTAGCAAACTAATATTCATCGTCAACCTCTGATGTCTGATCAGGATAATTAGGCTGCCCTAACTGGGAAGCTAAATGTTTTGCTGTGACCTATGGTCCAGCCTAGCACAAACTGGACTCACACCAGACCCAGAGCTGAACTGGCTTTGCTGCCACCAACCCAAGGTCCCCTCCCATCAATGGAGAGGGAGATGATCCACTCTCATGCTTCCAGGTCTCTCAGCGTTTACACACCACCACTTACAACACCACTGCCATCTCACCTGCAAGAAGCAACATGAGTCCAGAGCAAAGTCTGAGCCTGTATCTTTACCCTGGGGTATCAAATCAGCCAAGACATACCTCCAGCTCTTTCAGTATTTATATACAACCAAGGGTAAGCGTTCTCAGTGCTGGCAAGGCACAGAAAACAAATATCTCTATTTTTCACCATACACAATCATGCTAATACCAGGGTGAGGCCCCAATGCTGAGTCAAGATAAGCTGAGAGATACACAACAGGTAGGTGAAGTTGAACCCAAGTGAGACAGGAGATGTCAGTATGCAGAGGAGAGAATTTAGAAGAGTCTGTGGTTAAAGCACACATTCACGATTGAGCTCCTATTTAAAAAAATAGGAGAAGAATCCACAAGTACATTCAGCTCTCTCATAGCAGCAATTATCACTTTCAACCATCCCCAGGTGGCTGGGAGACTGCATCTTATCCTGGCAGATACTGACCTGGCCTTAGTTTTTCACACCTTGGTCACTTGGCTGTATTACAGCAAACTGATACACCTGGGCATGAAGCCTGCAACACTTAGGAAACTCCAAATAGTTCAAAATGTTACAGAAAACCTCTTCAGTGACACTCACTGCCACAAATACATCACATCTATCCTCAACTGTCTACAATTGCTTCACAATTTTAATTTGGAGACATGTTCAAGTTTTTGACCCTTTTCTTTCTGATGCTCCTTGGCCTGAAGCTAGGATATCTGAAAAACTGCATGAAAGTATTGGTTAAATACCATGGTCAAGAAACATGCTTCTCTGGCGCAGTAGAAGTCTTCATAGCAGGAGTAAAGCTTGTCCATGTGAGAGACTGAAGTTTTGCATGAGCATGATATGAACTTGCTTAATCATAGATGATTGTGTGTGCTGTAAACAGGAGTCATCCCCCTCTCTCAGCCAAGAGCGCTTGTAATTGCTTGATGAATATGTAGCATAAAAATAAATAAATCAGAAAAGCTTTGGAGGAAGCCACTGAGCTCTCCTCCAGCGTGAATTTGGTTGCAGGTACTCCTCTTGTTGGCGTTCATGGCTCATACAGACCCTCCCCTCACTCAAAAGAGATGCAAGTAAGCAAAAAAAAGAGTTGCAAGCTGACAAGACAGTCAGCAAGATGCACTAAAAGGGTGTTCCCAAATGATCTCTTTTCTGAATCTCCTATTTGTAACCAGAATTTACAGCAAGTCAATTTTTAGTTATTTCAGATGAATAACAGCTAGACCACTACATTTGTTTAAACCTGCTAGGGGTGGTTACATCTCACCAAATTCAGATCTGTCTCCTTCCAGATCTGAGGATTTTGAGCAAAGACCAGACAATCCTGTGTGTAATGTCAGGAAAACTATAGATACTAGCGAGCTGTAGGTAAATCATAAAAAACCCTTTGTATTTACACTTGAATTCTTGTTTTGTCTGAATAATGCCAGTAAAAAAAGAGAAGCCTTCATCTTAGATTTTCAATACCTGGCTAACAAAAAGAACAGGTAAGTACTTTTTTCTAATAAGCTTGGCAGACTTATAAAGAGGACTCCCTCAGAGATACCATAAAGTGCAATTTTTCAAAGAAATTTGGTTTTGTGAGCTATAAATGTGTGTTTGGTCAGAGTTTTGGCAAACAACTCCAGCTAGTTTTTGCACTATGTAAGCCTTTTACGTCATGCCCTAGAAACAACAACAGCTGTTAATTATTTATCAGATGATGAACATTGGCCTGTTAATTGCAAAACATTATAAAATAGATTAGGCAGCAAAGCTCAACATGTATGCAAGCAGGGGTTTTTGCTCTGTTTTGTATGTGACTTGATTAACTAAGCAATTTTAGGTCTTTGCTTAGTTTACAGGAACTACCTTCATCAGAGATTTGATCTCAGAAACTGTAGTGGGCCCACAATCTTTAGATAAGTTTACTAAAAATTGGAAGTTTTTCAGACTTCAAGTTTTTGAGCCCCTATCACAACTCTAATCTGTCATGAAGATGAGCTCTCTAGTATCTCGAGTATATCATGTTTTGAACCAAAACAATTAGAGCTCCTTAGAAGGGGAAGCACTAATGAGGAATTAGAAGACCACAAGATTCAAAAGACTGCTCTCTCCAACCTTCTTACTGCTAAGTCTTAGCCTTTACACAATATTCTTGTCATTCAATACTATTTGGTGGTGCATCAGAAGACCACTGTCGACAGTTAGTGACTCACCTGCATTACAGGTCCTACTGACTCCTTTCTTGGTCTGTTGTCAAGAAAACCATGATTGACTCCATGCAAATGAAATAAAAGTTTCCACTTTTGCCAGCACCCTCCTTGTGCCAGTGGATTATTTTCATCCTATTAAATGGATCCAATGTATGACAGACTCTTTCACATACAAATGGCTATACCAGGGTGAGGAGAAAATATAGATTGGTTTTGTGAGAAGCTGTGCAGGGCTACCTGGTGAAGGAGCTCTGGACAAGATTCCCATGACGTTGTCCACATGCAGGCATTCTGATATGGGTGAGCATGGGTGGTCTGTTATCAGCATTGAAATAACCTGCTCCAGTTGCCCATGTTTATCTGCTTGCCCATTACCCAACATGTTGGCCCTGTTCTCTTGTTGGCCTTCTAACATCATCGATTTGGGGGCTTACCAGGAGAATCTTGTTTTTACACACTGATCTCTGATGCACGTTCTCTTTCTTTCGCTTTTTAAGAAAGAAGGTGATTTTTCAGGGCAAACTCAGACATCCAAAGGGGTCAGCGCTCATCAGCTGACACACGGTAAGGTAGATCTTAAACCAGTGCACATTTGAGTAGGTTGATTGAATTAAATGGAGCCTCACTGATTCACACCAGCTGAGAAGACCACTAGAGGAATGGATTTGAGAGGATTTAGGAGCTGTTTCAACTGCAAAACCTTTTAAAGTTTGGTTCACAGACCTACATAGCAGAGAACAGACTGGCACTATGTGCACCCAGATCAAAAACAGTCCCAAAGGTGGTGAGATGCTTCCATCAGAACTTCATCTTATTTGCTGGACTCATTGTGCCAGTTACAAATCACTGCATATTCCAGCAGTCAAACAGCTGGAAAGGGCATGAGACCGTGGGGTCTGACCAGCTTCCTGCAGTTTCTACCTGCAGTGCTTGCTGGACCACCTTCCCTCACTTCCATTGCATTTTTGGTACTGCAATGCTTTGGGTCAGCAACCTCCAAAGAAAAACTTACAAGCTTTTCAGAAAGTCATACCAAGTCATGCCTGTCCCCAAAGGAAACAAGAAAAACCCAAATGAGATGCATGCAGGCTTGGTTTTAAGAAACAGGGAAGGGTGGGAACAGTGTGCTTCTTGCTTTTTACTCTAAATAGCATCAGAAAGTCCTACAGTCCCTGAATTAAAAAGGAAATAAACTTTCAGTGCAGGTTGTGGGACCAATAGTTTATACATTAAAGCGATATGCACTTTTAATAATTTGAAAATGAGACAGCTCTGCACTGCACGGCCAGCCACTCAGAAAATAAACAAAACCCTTGGAGCAATCCTCCTAGAAGGTTTCAGCTCCAATTCAGACCAACATTTGAGTGTACGATCAAGGTGTGACTGCAGGGAGGCTGATGGTCCTCCAGCTGGGACCCAAGGGCTGGGTAAGAGGGGCCAAGCCCAGCCCTCTCGCCACCAAGCCGAGGTCAGCCTTGCCTGAACAAAGGTTGCTGGAAGGGGGCCATAATTCACAAAATCATTTAAATAGTTAAATGGGCTACACATGTGGCGTAGTGCTCCTGGAGTGACGAATTTAGAGTGCTGTATTCTGTTTAAATAATAAATGTTGTTGTTTGGTTTGGTTTTGTTTTGTTTTGTTTTGTTTTTTTTACAGGGCTTGTACAGCCTGTAAAGTGCCTTCAAGTATAGAAAATACCCAATTGCTCTAAATCTACAATCATCCTGACCACTGGGCCTGGGCCACCTAAACCAGAGCAGAACTGGGGCAAAAATGAAAGCATAATTATAAAAATATCCACCATGTGAGATACCCCTAAACTGTTTCCTAACAGCATCTGATCCAAGAGGGGCTTGAACTCTGATTTTCGTAGGTACTGCTTAGATCTCTGAATGCTCCTCATGTTCTTAATCACGTCTGCTCCAGAGATGAGGCTATGAATAATTAACTGTGCCTCCAACATTACAGTCATAGATTATGGTGGTGGTGACTTGTGGACTGCCATGCGCAGCATAAACCATTTAGGAAACTCTGTTATCCACTTTCCCTTTATATTTGTCTTGCAATCACTTACCGCTTAAAAGGGTAAATCTTTCATAGCTTTAATTAAAGCATTTAAAATAATTTACACTGAAATTGTATGTGCTTGGGTCTGTCAAAATTGATGCTTTAATAACATGTCATCCCTTTTTTCGATTGCCCTGAAATCTGTTAAAATTACCACTAATCTAATTGGGAACAAAGTTGTCAAATGCATGCAGCTCTGACAGTTTGTCTTTCTGCAAACTGCCGACAGATTGCAAGTTACGCATGTGTTGAGCAGATGGGTAAGTTAAAAGGAACACAAAAAAAAGCAATTTATTAAATCACCTGGAACCAGCAGCTCCATTCCAAAAATAGTGAGAATGAAATATAGCAAGAGCTAGGAGAGTTGGCACTGGAATATGCCAGAAGGTACCAGTTACAAAACAAGATAAACATTTTGAGAAGCCTCAGCTGTGTTGCAGAATAATGAGGCGTTATTTAACCCGATATAGATTACCAGCAGAAATTAATTTAGGGTGCAGGGTTTTGTGAGAGTGTGCGAGTGTGTGTGTGTGTACGAGTGTGGGGTTTTTTTAGGATTTTTTTTAATCCCTATGTTTTAACTCCTTCATGTCTGAAAGACAAGTCCTCCATCTCCCTCCCTCAACCCAAGCCCTTCCCTGCAGAGCTGCTGGACCCACTTTACATCTGCGTAGCGGAGGCGGGCAGTGGTTGCCCTCTCCTTTGGCTTCCTCCCACACCCTCCCTTTCCTGGGCATCTCCCTCATATTTGAGAGAGGCCAAGGTTGCAGGTTCCTCAGAGACAACTTGGCCACTGACCTCCTTGGGCTAGGCAGTCTCGTACCTGCCCATAAATACTTCTTTTGGAAGGAAATGTGAAGAGGAGGGAGGCAGACGTGGCACCCTGCAGGGACAACTGGCCCATCCGCTCCAGTTCTGCCATTTGCAATCCCTTCCTTGGACCTCCAGCTCACTCCCCATTGGCCCTGCTGCTGCTCCTCTGGTCCCTGCCCATCCTCCATGTCCCCCATCTCTCTGTTCCCCACAAGCTGCAGGAAACAGAGTTGAGCTCTGTGGCCATCGCATGAGTCCATTCCTCCCCGCACACGTCCATCTGCCCCGGGGACACGTACTCGGCTGTGTTTATACACCACTTAGGGAAAAACAGCTTTCATTCTTGGTTGCTCTATAAGCACTACTCTGTTCAGCACCATTTATTATTAAAGAGCGAGACCAAGATTAAAAACCAGTGCAGAAGCACTAGCTAAGCGTGATTCACCCATGGAGGCTACCACGGAGGACCCCAGGGTGAAGATGCTCGTGTGCTTCCCCTGGTTCAGTGCCAGCTCGGAGGGAGGGATAAAGGCATGAGGCTTCACTGGTTCATGTTCATTTTTGGAGAAAGCCCTGAAGTGTCTGCTCTTGCCAATGGTCAGGCGTGTTGTGGGCAGGGAGAGACTGCTGTGCCTTGTGGCCCTCTCATCTTATGCATAGCTTTGCCAAAAGACCTGCACCAAATCCTGTCCACAGCAGCCAGGTGGACAAAAGAGCGGGAAGACAAACAGGTCCTGAGACACAACATCACCTTGAATCGATGGGATACTCCCCAGTCCCACAAAAAAAAGAGATGAGCTCCCACGACCACAAAGTGCATTAAGAAAGAGACTCTCTCAGCAACTTTATGAACTAACTTTATAAGCCACAGTTTAACTGGCTAAGGCATCGTTTCAGCAAATGGAGATATACTGATTTAAACCAGCTGACAATCTTTGGCCTATAACACAAGGTAATAGGTACCCCTTCCCAGCGAGCAGGGAGCTGGTGCCATTTCATACATGTGTTCAGGGAGGAGGAAAGATCATAAAAAGAATTGCAAATGGGAGGTTACAAGCAGAATTGCTTCTCCCCTCCTTTTTTTTTTCTTTTGACTAAGGAATAAGCATGTTGACCTGTTCTTTCCCATAGAAAACTTGAGGAGGAAAGTCTGCCTAATTTTCTACAGTTTAAAGATGTCTTTACATACTGGCATAAAGATGGATAAGCCACTCTCCTGCAAAAGTGATGGCATTCCTTGTGTAAAATTTAGATTTATAAGTCTCAACGAACAAGAAAGATGAAAATCTAGCCCTAGGTAACATTACGGCACTCAGTGTGCCATCAGGCAAAGTATGATCCTTAATGCAAGACTGAAAGGATATAATGGAAACCAGCTAAGGAGCATGGTGGGCCTGATTCTGAAATCGTCTCCAAGTAGTTTAAACTGTGACTAACCCTATGAAAGCCAACGGGAAAAAATAAACATCAAAGCAGAGTGAAAGTATTTCAGGTATTTCAAGCGAGGTTGGGTCAGCCCCTGCATTCCTGAGCTCCTGTGCAGAGCAGGGATGGAGGCAGAAGGTGTTATTATACAACATTTATGCCTCCACGTCCAAAAGCCAGAGCTTTTCTGATCCCTGCTTGGCTGCCTCCCCGCAGCTGGGCTGTAGCAACCAACGCAGGGAAACCACATCTCTCCTCTCTGCCTTGTCCCGAGATCCTTCCCCGAAGCTCCTTCCCTCTCCCGTGCCCCCCTCCTTGCACAGCATGGTGGGGGGGCCACAGATGCTGGCCCACACTTTTTCCTTTCACTGCAATTTAAATGGACATTCCCGCCCCCCCCCCCCGCAAGCAGGTCATCATTTAGAGTCCGTGATTTATTTAATGGTGGTTTTAACCCCACTTAGAAATAGGCTGCTTTCATGATTTATTGATTCCTTCTTCCCCTTGTTAATTTGACTCATTTCTTAGGAAATTATTCATAGTTAATCATGGTAAGAATAAAATTAGTTATAGTGCCCACTTTGCTGCAAAGGGAGCGTAAATAACTTTTAAAGCAAATCGGAAAGAAAAACATGTTAAAGCAAAAAAAAAAAAAGAAAAAAAAAAAAGCCGGAAGAATACATATAAAATGATGATAATCCGAAGGGGGCAGTAAATTAAGCCTCTCCACTGTTACTGGTTAGAGGAAGGCACAAATTTACATTCCACGGGAGCACGACTTTTACAGCAGGCTCTCCTCAATTGAATTTGCCATATCTTCTGGGAAACGCACCATTTGGAAGATAAAATCTCCCACCACTCCACCACCACTGCCACCATTCAGAAGATTAAAAAACCCCGCCAACTCTGTTGTGTGCCTTTTGTGCCCACTAGAGGAATGTAAAACCATTATATTTAAGTATCATAATGGCCAACATATGCTTTTTCTTAGAAATGACACCACCATCTGGATTAAGTTCTCCTGATCATTTCAGACAATGTTACAATTATTTTTTTTTCCCCTTCAGGAGAACGAACTGCCCAGAAAGCAACAACAGTCGGAGATGGGAATTTCTGCTTTTCCTTTTCCACTGCTGGCAACCTTGAGAAACGTGGTAAACTCTTTATATGTACCTAAATCATTCGATTTCACTTGCTAATTGATCATGAAAGCCTACCTGGGTACACCCCAATATTAAGCCTGTGAGACTCCTATTGCCTTTGGCCGTACAGCTTCACTATTATAGTTAATAAAGTATGTAATTGCCATAATGATAAAATTACATCGTGTGACTGTTTGCAGCAGTCTCTTTCCCACAATCATATCAGTCGTTAAATATTGCACTGACTGGTACTGGGAGAAAGAGAGGCAAGCTTAACCCTTCGCTCACTGAGGGCTTTTCAGCACATTGGTGTGCAAAGGGGAGGTCTTCTCACCTGAGTGACTCCTTACCAGCCCCATGGCTATTGTCATGGACGTCGGAGACCTTCTGGGCCACCACATCCAACTGGCTGTAACTGGAAATGGGCACGCCGGGATAATTGATGTGCTCAATCTGACCATGCACAGGTGGCAGGGAGACAGCATACAGCAGCTTCTCGGGTTTGCTAGTGCCATCTGTTGCCACAGGAACATCTGTCGTCAAGGTCACCCTGTCACCCTCTGTTAAAGTTACAGGTTTGGTGAGTAGAACAATGTCACCTAAAAAAATGAAATGAGTAAAAGGGGAAACCAACGAGAGAGAAATTAAAAAGGGGAATATTCCTTATTACATCCCAGACCAGAGGGAGAGAATAGGATAAAAGTCAGCCCTTCAGTTCAGGGAAAGGAGAAGAATTTTATCAAAATAGCTTGGGAAAATATTCTTGCTTTAGGTTTTAGAGGCAGGCAGGACATTTACAACAGAAAAAGCTGCAGAGCTATCTCATTTATTTTCAAATACACCCCACAGTGAGTTTCACTTCAAGGCTGATGCTAAGTGGAATCACAACATTTTTATCTAATCTCAGCCTGGGTGAGTTTATGGAGGAGCACGTGTATTTATCTGGCTGCACAATTTGTCCAAAATATTGAAGCCAGCTTTGATTTTCTGTTTGGGGAGAGAGAATGACCCAGTTGTTTAGAAAGAACAATTATGTTAATAGATCCAAATGGGCCAATGGACAGAACGTGTTAATGAACTAAGCATTAAGCACAAACGCTGTGTTTTAAGCCAATAGTGATGCTGTAACCTCAGCAACAGAGGTTCTGGCTCCGTTCGTTAGATTTATTTATGAAGAGCTCCACTGTATCACCCAAGGGCCAGGGCAATTTTCACATTTACAAAGGAGTAGCCCCAGAAAATTAAGGCTGCTGGAAAATTGAACAAATCATCTTCTCAGAAGAGGAGTAGCAATGATTTACCTAGTCATAACCACTTCATCCTTTTCTATCATAACCCTCTTTGTTTTTAAAAACATATCTGAATCAGAGTGGCAGCACAACAGTTGACCTGCCAAAGGCAGAAGCAGTGACAAATTTTTATCTGAGGATGTTGCAAAAGCAAGAGAATAATGTCAATCAGCTTCCATTGCTGTCAGTCAACCTGCTGATGACAATATACAATAGCGGCATTTCTAGCCTGGACTCTGCAGGAGCTTTTTTTCTGTTTCCTGCCTTCTTATTATGTTGCCAACCGACTTTCAGAAACAACAGGTTCCTATTAAATGGAGAAGGCTGCCAGCAACATCTGAGAATAGTGGCTGTCAGGGCTTGGGGGTTTTAAAAATTTATTTCCACAACAAAGTCTGCACCAATTTCCATGTTTTCCACCCCATTTGATGGCCCACCTTTGCTATTAACCCTTTTAACACCACTCCTCCACTGCAGCTAGCATGGCAAATGAAAACGGTGAATGAGACTTGATGCATTCAAGAAGTGACTATTATCTGAGGAAATTAGTCTAAGGACATCGTAGTCATTCAAAATATAAATACAATTAGTTTGCCTTCATATAGCAAAAATTTTAATTGTGTTTGAGAAAAATCTTCAAAAAGGAAAATAAGCAGCCCCTTCCCCAGTGCAATGAACATTATCAAAACTCACCAGTCTTGGAGCATTTGGCATGAGACAAATCATTTGTGCTGTGTTAGAGTAGTTGGGTGCTTCTTAATTTTTGGTTGCATCTTTGAAGGAGACTAAATTTGTATGAGATCCCACTAAACAGGGTCTCCTTTTCAGAGTGTTTCCAAAAGTGACCTGAGATCAAGGAGGAGCGCAGAGGAGAGAGGACCTAGAAAGGCAAAGGATGGGACAACACTGAAGGAAGCAGCCAGGGACACAGGACATCAACCTGCTGTACACTTTGTTCCAGGGTTACAGAAGTCCACAGTCAAGCCCAAGCTGATTAAGTAGCTGCACTGCTCATGTTCACTCTTTTTCTTTACAAGAAATCCAAACAAATAAGATAAAATAAGGAGGCAACAGCAAAACAGGCAAGTGCAGTTAGCCCAACTTCATTTTTGCCCATGTGGAAAAAAAGGCCACTTGGAAGTCTTTTGATACTCCCATTTTTTAGATGCTCAGCAGGGGACAGTGATGGTCACCTGGGTTGTGCCTTTTAGAAAAGCTTTCTGTTACTGTCTGCCACCCTGCTGCGTTGCCTCATTAATGACATCTGTAAACAGGAGTCTGCAAAACTTAAAAACAGCAAGAGCCTTTCAAGAATCAGAGCCCAACCTTTGCTAACCCCATCAGATCTGCTCCAGAGAGATGCAATGATGGGAAATTGCACCAAACCCCATTGATTACTCCTTTGAGCAGCAGGTTACCCATTCCCATTGCTTAATGCTGGGGGAAAAAATCGGGCTCCTTATGTCCCTAATTATGAGCCCAAGGATCAAGCTTCAAGCCCATATTTAAGGCACTGATCTGAGTCCACTGCTGAACTGGGATGTCAGCCATCAACCAGTACAGTTTGGTTACCATGAAGCAGGTATTACTTAAAATAACTTACCTAAAAAGTCTCCAGGTTTATACCAATAATCAAAAGAATAAATAAATAGACATCTGGTCTTCTAGGCAGCCTGATTCACTACTTATTTCTTTCTTTTTTTCAGCCTGATACCCATAGTGGTCAGGGTACACACCACTAAGCGTATGCAACGTACAACAAGAAGACACGTACATCTGAAGTTGTTCATCTAGCAGCAACATTTGGCCTTAATATGTTCATTTTATTTTTTTTAGATTCTAGAAAAAGAAAAGCACTTTCAGATTTAAAGGAAAAAACAGACTCCAACTGCTAGGATGGGTGAAACCCTGCGACCGGCTGCACCTCGGCAGCTCGAGGGGTCGCCAGCATCCCCCGCACGCTCCTCAGGGCCGTGCTGTCTCCCTGCCTGGTGAGGCTGGCAAAGCCACTTGGATTTTTTTGTTTCACTTGCTTAAATGTCGTGGGCTTGAAAGTTTGACTTGAAATATAACATTAGTGGGTTTGTGGTAAAAGCAGCAGAGAGGATAGGATGACAGGCGGGGCAGAGGGGACTGATTGAAAGCAGGTGTGGAGGAGGAAGATGGGAGGAGGAGAAAGAGGAAAACATGACTGAGTAAGTAAATTCAACGTTATTATACATATTGAAAAAGAGCACCCATATATAGAGCACCCACCTGTGCTCACTTCTTTTCAACATTGTTTTTTTTAATATATAACAAGAGATAGGCTTTAAAATTGAGCTACCAAAACAAGGCACAGCATGGCATGCGCTGCTCCCCCAGAAGTGGCTGTGGGAGGAGGAGTACGGGACAGATGTTCTCCACAGTGTTTAACTCACCACTGGGAGGTACTGGGGTTCTATGGGAAAGATTGTACAGGAGAGGACTGAGGTGTGAGAGCCCATATAGACTTCAAGGTGGGCTTGGTTTCTTGCTACAGGGGGGATTTTGTATTTATATCTGTATACACACATGCAGAGAGATCAAAATATAGCGGAGACCAATGTTTCAGCTAGTCTGGCCTCCTGGGGGTCCTCATCACGTTCATTTGACTCCTGCACAGAATACAGCCTTCTTCACTTAACTGGTAAAATACCTCCTCAAGCAAAGAAGCATTCCCCCTTGTAAGGGGAAGGAAATGCCCAGGAAGGTAAATCAAAAATTATGGGACATTATTGACCGTATGAGGCTGCTTTAGGGAGGCTGATGAACTGCTCCCTCCCTCCACACATCCGCACACCTTCACACCATCCGAATTCCATACGGCTTTGCCTAGTTTTTTACTACATTTTTACTTGATTGTACATATTATTGTCTCATTAACTGCAAAGCCTTCCAGGGCACTGAAAAGGAGAGAGCATTAAAATACGCTGAAAAGTCCTGGAGCTCAATTAACACACACCAGGGGGTTCAAGGGGAGGGAAAGGGGGGGGGGGGGGGGTTCAGCTCCAATTATAAAAGGCAAACTTATCTTCGTTTTTTTTTCTTTTTTTTTTGGTAATATCAGCTAATTAGACTTTGACAACCAATTAGCAGATTTTTAGCTTTGCCGAGAATCAAGTTAGCGCTGAGAAAGGAGGAGGCAAGTAAACCAAACACGCAAAATGCTCCTCTTGTACCACAAACAGGCTGTCCTTAAAAAAAATATCCACAGGGCCAGATCCTGCTCTGGGATTTATAGCCCTTTCAGCTGGCTGCCACATCAGTTACTCGCAGGTGTAAATTGAACGTAGGACTTGGCCTGCAAACTTAAGCTCGCCATAACTCATGCAAACTCACGGCGGCGAAGCGCTCTCCAGCCTCCTTGCAAGGTTACATTTTAACTTTTAATAACCTTTCGTGCTTTTTTTTTTTCCTACCAACCATGAAGTACCCAGATGATTATTTAGGATTAATGGATTATCAAAAGTGCCAGTTGGCACACTCCTAGTAAAGAGAAAAAAAAAAAAAAAGGGAAAAAAAGTGTAACAAATGCAGCTGTTTACTAATAAATAAAGCCTCAGCTGTAACAGAAATAAATTAGATGCATTTAATTGGTCGACTGCAAACCTCCTCTCTTTATTACAATGCTGCTTCTTGTTATTTTATGATGTCAGGGTAGATGGCAGACTGACAGAGTGTTTATGAATCACAGTTTGCAGATGGCACTCCTGGTTTTTCGGCAGTTATGAGCACAAGTAGCATGAGGACTCAATAGAGGGTTTTTGCCAGGGAGGACCCCCTGAGAATTAGCTGCCTTCATTTCTCTGGTGCCAATCTCCCCCTGACAGGAGCACTATTTCACAAAACCTACATTCAATAAATTATACCCGCCTGGCAAGAACTTGGAAATATTTAACACTCGGAGGACACCAGCGTCTCAATTTGATTTCTATTCATTTCCAGAGGACGCCAGGCACTACTTGGAACAGCCCTCATTTGTGTGCATGTGCATGAGTTTCCCCCTCCCAGATAAAAAAAAAAAAAAAAAAAAATTATAATGGTCTTTGCAGCCAGGAATATCTCACCCTGCCTTCAAAATGACTTCAAGTCTCCCGAGGACAGTTTACGGTCTCGTGCCCTGGTCCTCCTGAGTTGCCCTGCCTAATGACAGCTTTGTAATCCAGTTGGGAAATAATCTCACATGGCTGCACTCGGAGCTTGTGAGCTGTAAAACTTCTGGATTGAACTCCTTCGCCTGGTCACTTCAGTGAGCTACAAGCAAATGCAATGAGGGATGTGGTCATAATTGTCAACAGATTTGTAAATTTGTATCATTAGTTATGCGCATAATGGATTTTATTCTAATGAGCTTGTTCATAAGAATGCCAGGAGGACTTGGCCCCTTTGGAGGAAATAAACTACAAACTTTGCCCATGCATTTTAAAACACATCAGTGCCACATAAAGGGAAAAAAAAGAAATGTTTCCTCTCCTTTCAGTGCACTGCAGTTTTCACTTAGGTGAACCTGATGCAATAAGCTATGGCTCCTTTTACTGCTGTAAACTCATTCCCTACCTTTGCTGGGATTTCTCATGGATACATAGACATTGTCAGATGGGGACATGTTTTTTTCCATTCATTGAGTAAAACTGGAAACCATCATGACTCTTTGGGCTCAAGATACTGCTGTGGAAATACCAAAGGCAGCCCTTGTCCGTACCCTCCCGACTGAAATTTATTCCAGGACACAATGCTGTCAAAGCTGCCACAGTCTGAAAACCAGAGCACTCCCCCCTCCAAATCCAGCTAGAAACCCTGTGGTGCTCAGGGGGTCAGTCAGCAGGACCTGGTTCACATGGAAGAGCAATAAAACTAGTTATTATTAAATCAGGTTTTTATTATATCTATTACTATTAAATGTATTCTTATTAAATCTAGTTATAGCATTAGATTTGTTCTCCAGAGACAAAGAATGAGGCTTCTAAGCTTGCTCTTTGGGGAAATCTACTCCTTCTTTTCTTAGAAACAACCTGGATATTTTTATTGAATGCATGAGCTGAGCGAAGAAGCAGACAAGCCCATGGAAACCTACTGGCACCTTTGCCAAAATGATGTTCTCCGCGTGCCCAGCGGAGCCCTCTTCCCCTGCTCTCCCTCCTCTCTCTCTCTGATCCTGCTTTTCAGCCAACCACATATAAAAATCTTCGGCATGTGCCAAGTACTACAGATGGGTCCATTGTAGCACACCCTAATGTTCATAGCTGACACCCAGGTGTTACAGTTTGTACTTGCTCGCTAGCCAGACGGTGGCTGTATGCCAAGGGGAAGGCACAAAGCACTCAGATACCATGCTGAAAAGCTATATAAGAGAGACTTTAAGAGACAGAAGAGCAGGTAAGACGCTATGTAAAAGCAAGAGAAGACTGGTCCACCAGCAACTGCCTCCCTCTGCCGTCCATCCAGCCTCCTGTCCCATCCCCATAAAGCTCTGATTTATTATAGGATTACATCCGAGCATCTCCGTTCCCCTGACCTTATCCACAATCAGACCGGCTTGTTTCAAACCTACTGCTGATCTGCAAGTTATTTCAGGTCTGGCTAGCAATAAAGCGACTTATTTAAAAGACATGGGCAGAGGGAGAATGAGCTGCCTGTTTCTGATGTGCTCATCACACCTGGGCAACGGACACTGCCTGCATGGGGTCTGAGCACGTAAGGAGCAGAGCTCCTGAAATAACACCAACTCACTATCTACATGTATTCGAGTGGCCTTGAGAGCATTTAAGAGCCCTTCCTATTTCAGTAGCTGGAAAGGGTTAACACCAGTATCCTATTTTCTCTTCCATTTTCCCCTCCCAGGAGCCTACTCCCCTTGCAGCCTAATTTCCTTCAGTTTAATTAATTTTCAGTAATCACAAGTCTAGACACCACAAGCAGCAGCTTCACACCCCAGGTGACATAGTAATGTTCGCAGTGGACGGGCAAAGGGACGTGGTGCAGTTTCACGCACCAGCCCCCCCTCCCCCCCCCCCCGAGCTAGAGCTGCCCATGTCTCGGCTAAACCCTTTTTGGAGAACAAACAATTTTTTGGAGAACAAATGCTTTTAAGGATTCAGGTGCAGTGAGCTTTTCGACCATCTGGCTGGCGGGGGCTTCCCAGCTGTCTGCAGCGGGTGCGTTCAGAGCAGCACGTACGAGCAGGGTCCAACGCTTCGAAGACATGCCAAACCTGCGGCACATGTGGAGAGCAACTGTGCAGCACTGGCTCACTCCAGAAAGCCTTGGATCAGCGGCGCATGGGCTATAAAGCCGTGCACCATACATATGCTGTGGCCCACGTAGGATTTCTGGAGGGTTAGCAGGCCTTGCTGACATTATCAGAGGTGCTGGTCCCACACACACCTGCTATGTGGCCCCATACCTTGCTGCTCTGGATAAATCCAGAAGTTCTCACTTCTTAGATAAAATTTCAGAAAGGAAAAAGAGAAAAGGGCAAGAGCAGCTCTGATGGCCCTAAGCAAGTCGCCCTTTATTGACCATTTTTATTTGCCACCCACAGCAAGATAAGAAAAATTAGGATGTATCAGGAGGGCAAGTTAGAAAACAGTAGTTATCTCTTGGAAGTACATAGAGAGGGACCACTTGAGACATACGCAAGGAGAGTAGGACTGCAGTACCCCAAGGAGAACAGGAGTTTGGTGCTGTCACTAGAGCATGGAGGAGCTGAAGTGGGCAGGACATCACTTAGTGCATTAAAAACTGCATCTTTTCCAACCAGAACAACTTATAACCCACCAGGCTGAAGCACCTTCTAGGGCTGCCACCGTATCTGTTGGTTTTTTGGATACATACTTCCATGCATTAATATTGATTATTTTGCATCCCAACGCTAGCTGTCACTGATGGCTCTCATGCTATTCCCCACTTGTCAGCACTGATGAGCTCCAGAAAAGCTCGGTGGTGCTCGAGGGGCTTGCACATATTTGGTATGAATATCCCACAGCACATGAGAATCAACTGGGGATCCAAAGTGAGAGCTAACAGCCACCAGCCCTAGTAGCTGCTGCTTACACAGAGGCTCCGGACCAATTTTTAGCCCTATAAAAAGCACTCATTTTAAAACACATAAAATTGGACCAACTGATAGCCAGCCAACTTTCGATATAATCTCTCTTTCAGTCTAACTCCAGTACAGAAAGAAAAAGAATACTAATGAAGGCACTTGACAGAAAGGACAGTTAGTTCATGCATGCATTAGTGAACAGTTATGGTGTGTGAAAAAAAAGCCTTCCTCTCCTTTGGTTGCAGAATATCACTGCTAAAATGTTTCCCCCCCTTTGCCCCAGTCTGAGATTTAGTACTGGTATTTACTGAGCGCAGTCTGCAGGGTTCTCTTCCCACTCCATTCTGCTATGCTTCCACCTTCACTAGGACCAAGCAGGACGAAAAGGCAACTGTCCATCGCCTCCCATGCCCAGCTCGGCATGTAAAGCCTGGTCCTTATTACAGATTATTGCTCATGAATGTGAGCTTGCTTACAGCAGGGAAGCGGTTTGCTGTGTCCCCAGCCCTCACAGCTCGTATTTAACTCCCACACAACCTGCGTATTCAGGTCGGTAGCACAAAGCCTCCCTTAGAGGATCGCTTCCTTCCTCTTCCGAAATGAATGACTCCACAGATCTGTTGGTTGGGTACTTACATTCCTACAGTGAGAAAGTAAATATTTAGCGCCGGAAATAGGTCACCCTGTTTGTGAAGATTGAGAATAATACCATGGGCTTCGCCGAGCTGAGATCAGCAGCATCCGAGACACTCGCAGCACTGTATCATGACCCAGGATGAATAACGCCATCCCCACCCACTCCATAATATTTTCCAGCTTCTGATTATTATGTTTTATTTACCGAAACAAGACCACTTGACTCCTGAAAGGTTTTATGTGTGTGTTCCCAGCAAGCAAAGCAAAACAAAATAAATTAAATCCACGGGACAAAGCACATTAAAGTCTATTTGGGTGTTATGAGCTAGATTTCCTAATGCACTCAGGATGCCCAAAAAAATGGAAGTTCACTTTTAGAGTTGCCTTCCTCCCCTCTCGTGCTCTCCCCCCTCCCCTCCACTTCAGTAAATTAAGTGAGACTCATTACTTTTTATAGCTCTGAACAAAAAACATAATCTTACCGTTTCTTACTAATATTAGGCAATGACATAATGCCATTTGCAGAGGTGTCGCGCAAAGAGGCTGACTTTTACTGGCTTCTGATGGCAGGGCTCTCCACTTTATATTCTGTTTTATGTAAGTCTCCTCAGAATTTATTGACCTCAAAGGATTTCTTGAGTTGCTTAATTATAAAAGGAAGAAGACAGCACAGTGGCTTAGCAAACCAATATAAAAGTCAGCTAAAATGTGTCATTATGGAGAGGGATGGTGGAGGGAGATGTGTAGCAAGAAGTAGTTTCTAGGGTCTGAGCTCAAGAGGCAAAGCTTTTCCTCTGAGTTATTCCCCGACAGGGCTGGGATGCTGCAGGGCGATGCCGGAGGATGGCTTCTAGCTTGCCTTAGTGCTACATAGGTGTGTTGTGTTGGCTCCGGATGGGATAGGGGCAGAGGCTATGAGCATCTCTGAAGCAGAGGCAAGGAGGAACTGAGAAAGAAATCCTGCAGGGGACCTACCAGAGCCACCTAAACACAGGAGAAAGTTTCAAATAAAACCCTATGTTTGGTCTTGCTGCTTACCCTATCAACCAAGTCAATTAATGAACTAAACCATTTCCAGAACAAGTCTGCTGCTGCAGGAGCTGGCTGGGGATTTCACTCGCTCCCAGGAAAAGGGAGAAATATAAGCCCTGAAGCCACTGCTGCCTTCGTCTGCAGACCTGGGCACACAGGGACAGTTCAGCCAAGCTCATCCCCTAGAGCATCTTTGGTGTCTGCTTCTGACCCAGCACTGGAAATAGCTTTTCTCAGCTGCTTCAACTTCAAAACTCATACTTCTGGGGAGAAAAAATTTAAAAAAAGAAACAGGAAGGGAGACACTGGTGAAAAAACAAACCAGCGGCAGTCGCTGCCCATTTAGTGAGGGGGGTTAATGATTCGAGCCAGACTTCCTCAATCTCAGCGTGTCTCCACATTGCACAGAGGTTACTCACTTCACACACTCTCTTGTCCAAACTTAAAGCATAATTTATGTCCCAGTGCCTCCAGCATCACCCTTGCTCCTCAAGATGGAAACTGAAGTGCCTGAGAACTGAGGGACTTCTCCAGGCTGGTCTTGGAAAAGCAGCTGTACTAAGGAGAGAGGCTGGGCAAAAATTAGCTAAGATAACGAAGCTGGGTAAGGATATGCATGTGCTGCAAGAAAGGCCATGGGCTTTTCTGCATGACCTGCAGGAGGAATGCCGTTGATGTGTTGGTAAAGCACCTAGCACAGGGCGATGGGCAGCCGCTCCTCCTGAGGCTCCTTATTTCTTAGTTACTTCTAATTTCAAAGTGGTGGAAGAGGGAGCTCAGATTGTTTAAAGATGTTATTTCGGTCTCTCTTACACCGCTTGGTACGCGGCCCATGATTGTGTCCAAAAGAGGCAGATCTGGCTGGAAAGACTGAATGCTGCTTAGTATTTAACCTATTATATTTTCACATCTCAGGGAAAACTGTGGTAGCGAGGGATCTGTACCTAAGCTTTTCTAATTCATGTGACCATCACTTACTCGGCATGACACCATAGGTCTCACTTCTCTTGGCAGCAGTACAGGACTTGCGCTTTCATATGGATGAAGTATTTTTAAGCAATTTCTCCAATTTATTAAGCATGAACAGGCTCCTCAGCATCGAGCAGATAGAATTTTTTAAAAACATTTCAACAAATCTGCTCCTGTGGGACTGGGACAGAAAGCTTTGCCACGTATGCACACACGATTTTTTTCTTATGTTGTCCTTCAGCCTCATGGGTTTTGGTGAAACTACGAGTCAGATTCATGGCTTTGAGCAGAAGAACACACTCCCAGCTCCATGGCTTGGTGGAAAATGGTAATACTGGCACATTTCTTTCCCCTTGCTCAATTTGCTCCATGGAGTGGGAACACATAAATGAGATTTGAGATATGAAGCTCGCCTCCGATGGACTAGAAAATAACATGGAAATTATAAGATTAAATAAGGGGTGTCTCCATGGGGTTGCTCACACTAGGAAGGAGTGAACATACGGATCCAGCAAAGCCATTTCACATGCATGAAAACAGAAATAGCAGCAAGGATAGATAGACAACGAGAGGGAAATTGCAAGAAATGGGGGAAAGCAAGGAAAGACACGCAGCGGAAGAAAACCAGACCAAGGGAACAGGCAGAGAACAGCAGGATGATGGAGAAGACACAGTAGAAGACCCAAGCCTTGCACGGAGAGGACCTGGCTGGAGAAGGAAAGGGGAGACTGGCAGTGTTCCCCCCGAGCAAAGGGGATCAATGGCTCTGTGCCTGCCAGCCCCTAAGGAAATGCTGGTAGGAAGTAGGGACACGTGTCCATTTTGTAACTTCTCGATGTTTACTACTTCTGTGAAAATTTTCAAAATACACACGTGACACACTGGGAATGGAGCCAAAGCTGTTTCGAGCATCGATGCCCCCCTGCACACACCACAGGCTGCAGCTCTGCTCCGGAGAGGGGCAACTGCACTGGATTTTTCTGCTTTCCACTGCAAAAAGGACCTCAGCAAAGGGGCCCCAGGCACCCAGGCAGAACAACATGGGATTTCATATGTGTGCTGATTTATGCCTCAAAAATACAGCTTGCGCTTATCTTCGCAACTAAGAGTTCACCAGGTATTTTGTGATCAAACAGGTTTATCATGCCCTGAAAATGGGGATTCAAACCCTGCTAGCGGGAAGAGCCAGACCTGGATACAAGTTTGTGCTTGATTTTCTTCTCTCTTTGAAACAAAAGTTTTATTTTTCAAGTTGCTAAAGTTCTTGTGGGATGAGAATAGAAATTATTTGTAGCTCTACAAATTAGTTTTGTGTGTCAAGAAAATGTCGTCATCATCACCATGCAGAGAGGGCACTGAAGTATTAGCCTCGCTGATGCTTTTTCCCCTCTGGCCCATGGAGATCTTTTAAAGGGTCTACATAAGGCAAGAAGCAAAATCAATACTATAATCTTATTTTTTAGACTGGATCTGGCATTTCTGGAGGGATTGAGCAGGTCCACAGGATTTTTTTTTTTTCAACTTGTGAATTCTTAAGAGTAGAAACCCTAATTAGGCCAAAACACGTGTGATAGTCATGAAGTGAGTGAAAACACATCTCCCACATCCCAGTCTCACAACATGCCACCAGGCCAGGTTTCTTCCTGTGTTCCTCAAACCCGTAAACAAGAGCACATACCTGCATGTTCATGACAGGGTTTAGACTTGCCATGCCATTCAAAAACCTTATGATAGACTATTTTATGTCAAAAGGATGTCAGAAGGACTTTACTGCTTGTGAACAGAGACAATTAATTTACTCTCCGTGTAGATCCCTCGTCTTTGATTGAAGCCTTACTCCCAGAGGTGGCCCTCTGGCTCTCTTGAAAGGAACGTGAGCATTAACACTGCCTTCAACTGGCTTTGGACCTTAAATATTAACAAAACCCCACACCATGTTCTTCCCAATAAGATTCACTGTTAAAAATAGATTAAAGGGAATGGAGAGAACATACAGAAGGAATAAAGGAAGCAGGAGAGAGTTGTAGAGTGTGAAAAAGAAGCAACTGTGGCCTAACTGAAGACAACCAGAATTTTGCCACTAACTTAAATACAAACAAGCCTCCGCCCAGAGACCACAAACCAGCTATTTCTGCATGAATGGTTTTTGTTGGATAGTATTGTGTGGCTTGTCATGGTCCTGCATCAGGCAGCAGCATGCACAGCCTTGCCATGAACCAGCTTTCAGGGTAACACGTACAATGAAAGCAAGATCTCCTCTGCACTGTGGGTGGGCTTGGAGACACTGGTGGGGAGATGGGTTGCTTCCATTTCTTTCTTTTTTTTTTCTTTGCAAGTCTTTATGCACTGAATGTCACTTAGATAGCTAACCTGGAAAGATGAGGGATTTCATCGTTGACTGGCATGATGTAGATGTAAAGTGTCCCTTGGACTGTGCGCTTGCCATCTGTCAGCTGCACGGTAAAACTATCCTCTAGGCTTTCTGTGTCATCATGCATGTACAGCAGCATCAGTCCTACAGGAAAGAGGGGGAAATTAAAATGAAAACCCCCAATTCTCTAAAAACTTAAAACATAGCAATCATTTCCATAAAAGCACCCCAACTCCCTGGAATTTAAGACATCAGTTGTGATCTTTAAATACTACAGATTCGGTTTCCCAGAAAGCGCGTCCTGCTTCCACTCAAAAAAAGTCCTTGTTGCTGCTGTGATGCCGATGCCCAGTCCGGCAGTGGGACCTGCCTGGTGAGGCCATGTGCAAATCCGTACAACTCACAGCCCAATGCCAGCACCCAAACTGGGTGCTGCACCTCTCACAGTGTCCCTCCACTGCTGCTCTCTCCTGCAGCCGCCTTTTCCTAGGGAGAGGGCTTTGATATTTCTCTTCTGTGGTCTCCCACCTTGCAGTGACTTCTAGCTCGGACCCCTCCCAAGGGGTTAAGTCCATGTTTAGCAGCCCTCGGTGGATCCTTTATTCTTGCTGCGATTCCTGCAAATGCAAGAGCAGAAGCAGCACAGCGGGGCTCTGGAAGTCATTCCCTGGCTAACTTATGGAGCAGAGAGCGAGCCAAGCTCGGCATGCTTTGGAGCAGTTCCCATGGGAGGCCTCAATTGCTAGTGAGATACTGGCAATGTCTTCAGTAAATTTTGGGGGCACTTAAAAGAGACTCATACATGATGTGTTCTTCAACACATCTGCTTTGCAGGGCTAGAGCTCTCCCTAGATGTCATGCTCCGTGGGCACAAACATAGCCCTTGTCACCATGGCATCCAAGTGCTTCACACTTGATCGGTGCCCCCAGCTTGCCAAACCCTTGATGTGGTAGGAAAACACAGGCGGGCACAAGCCAAATTTAACAAGTAACCTAGAAAGTCAGTGACCGCAGGAAGATTTGAAACAATGCTCCTGGAGATCTGGTGCAGCTTCCTACTGATACACAGCTCTTTTGGAGCAAGGTAATGGGGAAACACGGGATCAAGCTGTTCATGGAAAGGGCTTAACTGGCACTGGGGTAGTCATCAGCTTGAGTGCATGCAGGAAAATACATCCAGAATTTGCTAAACTTTAGGTACTTGAATGCACTGGGAAAAAAAAGATTTGACTAGTTTTCGAATTGCAAAGATTGCATTAAAGAAAAACCATTCCTCAAAATAATTAGTTTAATCCACTAAAAGTCACCGTGGGCGACTAAAGAGATACAGAAACAAAATCTTTACCACTTTCTTATTCTCCAAAGATTTTTAAGATGCCATGTAAAAGCAGCCCGCCCCACAGTTTCCCTTAGATTTCCCTCCCCAAAAGCACATTGCCAGTGGCAGGCATCGTCATCTACTGAAGCCACCAGACACCCACCAGTTTGAGAGTGAAGCTTAAGCCAGTCCTCCCAGTCTCACCCACTGCATTGCTATTCACCAGCACACAGCCTTTGAAGTGAAGAGAAAAAACTCACATCCAGCGATGCCTGCAAAGGTGTTTCAGCTCACAGTCCAGAAGCTGAATAAACCTCTGGCTCTTCAGAAACAAGGAGTGATGGATTAGTCTTCATAGCCTTGGTGCAAAAAAATTCCTCTCAAATTTGAGGGCACGGAAGGTTTTCTCCTAATAAAACAGTAGCAGAGAGACAATTTCTATTTGATTAAGATTTTGAAAATTGAAAAACACATCCTGTCCCAGTTCTGCTGCCCACTGGGGAGCCGAATGGGCACGGGGAGTGCAGAAAGGCCCTGCAAACCGCCCCAGGAGCACCCACGCCCACAGCAGGATGGCAGCCTCAGACACCCATGCTCAGAGCTGACCCAGGCCGCCGCCAGCCCGAATACCTCCATAACCTCACCGACGGGAGAGGGATTAGATCAGTCCCTAACTAGACACACCAGACCCCACAGGCATTTTGGGGGGGTTTCTGCTGAAAAATAAGTATTTATGGAAAAGTGCATTTACATAACTGAAAAGATCCATTCAGCTTTTAAGTCTTTGTTGGGAAGAGGAAATCACAGTAATTGACAGCAAACTTTCCAGAGGTTTCTAACACCTGCTTTGTATCTTGCTTCAAGCAGCTTGTATAGGCTTGAACATTAAACAAGCAAGTGGGTTGTTAGCTGTACGAGCCGACCATCGGTGCTGAACAGTCCCAGGACACCTTCAACACCTCCTGAAATAGATAAGGGGGGGGGGGGGGGGGCTCCTCCTTGCAACCGCACCCCACGTAGCCTGTATGCAGACCCCCCCACCCCAAAAGGACCCCTTTCTTAGAAGGATTTCGACTCTGCTGAACTCAGCCTGAAAAATCGACCGGTTGGCTTTTTTGTTTCAACAGGGACTTTTCAAATTTCAAAAAACACACACTTTACATTAACGCGTGTCCCTTGTTTCTCAGCTCAAACCCAAACCGTTTGCGGGCTGCGGGGGTGCCAAATAGCCCCCAGCCCGCAGCCGCTTCCTCTCCCCCTGCTCCCGCGCCGCTTGGCACGTGTGCTGCACAGATGCCAAGCCACGGAAGGGACTTTTTTTTTTTTTCTTTTTTTTTTTTTTTCCTCCTCCAACCTCCCCCCCCCCCCCCCCGCTGCATCTGGTTCCTCAGCAGAGTCTGCAGGCAGTTGTGCTGGCAGCCTGGCAGATGCCTTTGGGTGGCTGCCTGCCTGCCTGCCTTCGGCTGGGCCGGGGCGTGAGGGCAACGAAAGCGGCCGGCTTCATGGAGCAGCGGCTCGGCGTGAGGGAAGTAAAAGCCAAGGGAGGTTTTCCAGAGAGGTTTGTGCACAAACCACCGTGCAAGGCGCTGCCCCGGCCTCACCTCTCCCCCCCGGAGGTAAATCCCGGCTCGTTGGGCACGGCCGGCCCCCGGGCTCGGGGGGGGTGGGGGGGGTGGGGGGCGCGGCGGGGGCTGCAGTGAGCGGCGGCTCCCAGCAGAGGCCATCCGCAGCCCGCGCATCCCGCCCTCCCCGCCGCCCGCCGCTCCGCTCGGCGCGCGCTGCGCCTCCCGCGCGCGGCCCAGCCGGGCTGCGATGAACCCGATCCTCGTGACGGGGTGCTAGCACCCCGCACCGGCGAGCCCGCTTCCCTCCTGCGCCGCCGTCTATCATCCCCAGAGCCCTGATGCAGCGAAAAGCAGCTAAACAATAAAAGGCAGCGGAGGAAAGCCAAAGTGCCATTACTCAGACCTTGCTTGAGTTCATCCGGGGAAAAAGCTGTGAATCTGCGCGTCCTGACGAAGCACTGCTGAGCTCAGCAGCTCGTGCCACCAGCATCTCCCGCACAGAGTCCATTTAATATCAGCCCACGAGCTGGCTGGCAGGAGGGTAATGATGGAGATGCTCAGCGTGCCCGTGGGGCCGGCAAGGTCTTCAGCATTCAGCGTGGTTAGTCCTCTAATCTGCGGGGCACCTTCCCGTACCTGCTGCAAGGAAAAAGTCAAGGGAGAGGAAACACAGCCAGGCCAATTGTCAAGATATCTCAAAAGGTTAAACAAGAACTTTTAAAACCAGAATGATGGGACATGGGAGACATTTGGCCAAAAATATTTCCCAGCAGACCCTCTGCCTTTCTGATAGAAATATTAAAACTTCTGGTGGAAGCAAGTGCTTGCCTATTGTTTGCAAAAACTGGTTTCTGGAGGCCAGATGCACAGAGAAGGACTCATTCTGCATCCAAACTGCCTGAGCCTGGCAAATATGCATTTACAGGGAGGCCCGAGGGGAGGCCAAGAGGGAAGAGCAGATCCTATTGGTGCCTTCGGTACATCCCTGCACATGCCTCCTCCACATGGGTACAAGCCTGCGAAGTCTACAAGTGCTCCCAGATTTGCTTTCTCTTCCTTTACCCGGGGACCACCACATATCATCGCTAATGAAACCTCCGTTTACATTATACGGTCCTTTCCCACTCGCAGCATATGCTCACTGGAAAAAAAAAATTACTGCTTGTAGCCCCATTGCAGGATCTTTTTTTTTTTTTGCACTTCAAACTAGTCTATAATATACGATAGAGCGCCAACGCTTTCATTGACATATAGCTTGTTCACTTGGATGTCATGAGATAGCAAACAAGTGAATCTAAACAACGCAGCTAGCTAGTTATATGGCTAATCTGGTGGGTTGCTTTGATTTCATAAATAAATTAGTTTAATCTCCTGAACAGGGAGAGAAACACAAACCAGTGATCTCAACAGCTCTGCTGCCCTTCATTACAAGGATGGCCTTGCTCGATTAGAAATGCCATTTGTTTTGATTACAAGGTTTTATGTGAGTAGAACCAAATTTTACCCAAATACATGGATGGAGTAAGGACTTGTATGAAGAACCACAGCCAGAGATGTTTTCCAACTGAAACACTGGACACAGGCTGTAAGTTAAGGGGTGTAGGTAAGGTACCGAGGGCTGGGAGCACAGCTGGGAGTGCAGACCAGCACCCCCCAAGGGTGTCCTGTGTGCAGGCTGTGCTAGCACTAATTGCTGTTACCTTATAGCCGCCAGCTCGCTGCTGATGGTGTACCAGACGTCAGCATGAGTTTTGCTTGGGAAGGAATCGCAGGATTTCCCCCCCGCCCCCCTTTCTGGATAGAAATAGCTCATTAAATATTTAATTTTTCAATTAAAGAGTCACTTTGAAAAAACAAAAGTTAATATTCATCCTTTTAACATGTGGTGGGTTCAGAGCAGCCATGCTCTTTGCACACATCAGAACCAGAGCTCGGACATGAGCAGAAACTGCTTAAAAAGCATCTGAACTGCGTGATGTGTGAAAAAGAAAAAAAAGCAGTGCTTCAATCAAAATAAATACAAATCCCCCAAAACCTGAAAAAAGTATTGTATGAAATAGTAGTATTAAAAAAAAAGTGTTTAAAGTATTTCAGGTGTTATATGAAATCATACTTAAACTAAAAGCTTCATAAAATCATTAGGCGAGATGGCAAATGAAATCTTTAGATTCCACAGAAACATTTTTGCCTTTAATTTCAGTTAGCCAGAGAGTGGCAAAAGATTTTCAGTCTGATTTTACAAAAACTCCTTCAAATTTTCACTGTCGCCATGCAGCCCATTTGGTCTATGGCAGAAGGATGAGCTAATGATGAGCCCGGTGCTTTGAAATTTTGACTTCAATGTACCATCCCTGAGACAGTTCACACAATTAACCTCTTTGCATCCCACTTCTTTCTCTGTAAATGGAGGTGGTGGCACTTCTCTTCCTACCACCTGTTGGGAGAACAAGTGAAGACTCTAATGCAGAGGTAACAGGATCGCATAGGCTTTTTAAATATACCAAAGCAGCCCCATGAGCTGGTTTTGTGGTCCCACTCTCTGTGGAACTGGAATTACAAAATTAAACCGCTCTGTATATGTGCAGGTTTAAATTCCAGAGGAGTTTTGCTGCACGGCTTTTGTGGAGCCAGGTTGATAGATGCACTAGAGGCAGACCCTTCCACCTGGGTAAGTCGTTTCCTTGGGTCATAACATTCCTATTTATGGAACCTATTTTAGTACTTCCTTAAAAATTGCCTACAATTAATGCTGCTAAAATTGCGTGTTCAGCAGAAGGGAAAGCCATGCCTTGACACAGCTTGGTAGAACTAGAGCCAGCTGAAAGAAATATCATCTCACCTTGAACTTTAGGCAAAATGAAGAAACTTCTAGTGACAGAAAAGTTCATTGGAAAAAGCTGATATGAGTGGCAGAGAGGTGGGTGGACTTGTTAGCAGGGACAAGTGTACTTTGAAGCACCATAGGTTTTTGAGATCTCTCAGCTAAGATAGTCAGACCCCTGCATGGATATAATGTACAGAATTTCTCCCAGTCATCGCTCTGTTGAGCGTGTTAACCTATATTTCACTAAGGCAAGTAAAACATCCAATCCCAAAATGAAAGCTTAAAAAAAATAAATCCAATGCACACTGCTTCTATTGCATCCCATACTTACCAATTTTGGCGGATAAAAGTGTGCCTTATTTGGCCCAATTCATGTATGATGTGTTTCAAGGAACATGATGCCTCTGCTCACATTTTTCATGATCCTTCAAGCACAACTGAAGTGCAATTTAGTCTAAAATAGCTAGATCCTGCACTCAGCATTCAGGATATTGAGAGCATGATCCCACAGCACCAAAGTCAACTTATTTTATCGCACTGGCATCAGTGTAAGCAGAAGCAGGCATTAATCTGTGTCACTCATATACTAATCAGGAAAAAGCTGTTCCAGCCTCTAAAAAAAACAAAGTTTCATGGGCATTTGGAGTACAGTGCAATGGAAAAGGAGGTACCTAGTCTATATACACTCATAGATGAAAGGTGATTGAGGATCTGGACACAGCAAGTTGGGCAAATACCACTCACTAAGATTCATAGAGTATTTGGCTGAATTTTAAAAAGTGACTCAGCAGAGTTTTATTATATGGACAGTTGCATGGAGAGACTGATTTCAAGTATCCTTTTTCTAGTGTCATCCCTGTCGAAGTCAGGGTGCCCTGCCAACATGTTTACTCCAGTTGTGTTATGGCTCCTGTTTGACATGCCAGTGGGAATGTGCTCCCAAAGTTTTGGCAAAGATGACTCAAAGAACTGGACAATGCACAGATCATGCTCTTCATAATCATGGACCATTTGTCCTCAAAATCATCCTATAAACAAAACCAGCATGGGTACAGAAGAGAAAAGACAATCAAATTTCTATTTGTTCTTATGTATATGGCAGTAGTAGCTAGGTGACTGGGACAGAGGGGCATGCCAGAGTGGGAAGCTCTCTATAGAAACAGATACTCTGGCTTACAGCTTGCACGTTTTACTTCTCTCCTGCTCCAGCCTGAGCTGTTGTTGTCCAAGCCCCAGTGGCTCCCTCCAGCCATGTTGTGGAGTATGAGGCATAAGATATCCATTGAGGGAAGGGAAACACAACCTTTTGTGCAAAAAATCAACAAGGAAAACAGTTTAAATTTTGACCATAAGGCAATGAACATTTACAATTGCCCGTAACTAAACTACAGATTTTATATATTAAAAAAACTGTGCGAAATCAATTCAAAGAAAAGAGTGAGTTGAGAGTTCCTGGCTCCTGGCCCCATTCTTGGTCCACTACTCCAGTTCCAGTTGTCCTTGTGATAAATGCAAATAAGTAAACTGTTGCAAAAATAACATCAGGCTTAAAAATTCTCAGTCAAGTTCCCTCAGTATGCTGCGGCAAGGTCGAATCCATGCGGTACCATATTTTCATTACCTCTTTTGGTGGTGCCCTCTGTTGCAGCAAAGCACTCCAGCATTCTTCCCAACGCCGAGCACTGGCATTTCAAAGGACACAGCTTGTTCGGGATCAAAATACATGGCAGTTGTTGCCTTTTCTATTTAGGCCCTATGCCTTGAATCAACAGTAAGAATCTTGGACATGGGAAAATACAGTGCTGACAAATACGTAATTCAATTAAATAGTCTGACATTGTTTAAGAAATAGCCCTTTCCTCTGATCCATCTCTTTCAGAACTCTTTGTTTTAATATTACGGCCTACTTGAAACACTTGAGCTTGTGAATGGATTAAAGAGGGTTTCATTTGTTTTATTTATTATTTTTACTGCTTTGCTTGGCTTTTTGCAAACAGGGGAGGCACAGCTCTCATTTAGAATTCACTGTAACATGCACATTCTTCCCTCCTCCTCTGCCGAGAGGAGAAGGGGGAAAAAAACAACAACAGAAAGATCACAACTGTTTCAAAAGTACCAAAACTCTTGGGTAATTCATCATCAACGTTGACTGATTAACAAAAGCGGCTTTAGAGTGCAATCATTTCAAAACCTGGATAGGATACACATTTACTGCAACAGTAAGTTGCCAGATTTTTAAAAAAGGGGAAGTATTTTACCTAATTACTTTTTGTTCAAAATTATGTTAGAGAGTCAATATTGCATATTTGCCTTTTTAGCTTGCATTCTGCTTAAATTCAGTCTTTGATTTTAAAGAGCGAGTCCTTACACTCTCCCAAATGTGATCTCAGTATTGTACTATCTCACTGTGATAGTTGTGTATCCCTTGAAATGCATCAATGATGCATTGTATCAACAAGGACTGAATATTCCATTTATCTTCAAATACTTTCACAATCCACTGCAGTATATTCTCAGTTGCAATTTTTGCTTTCAAGTTTGGCCACCATGTGTGTAGCATTAATTTCTCTGTTCACATGTAATTCATTCAGGGACTTACACCAGCTGAGAACCACATATGGAGGCCCAGATTTACAGAGCTTTTATTTTGTGCCATGGAAGCCTACAAGAAACAATTTTCTATTTGAATATTGAGTGTTTACAGAGGTCTTGTTGTTCACTAGAGACAGCGGATTATGAAATCATATTCTGCAAGAATCCTATCCAAAAAACCTGACTGTAACATTTATTAACTCCTCTTTGCTCAAGTGCTCGCTGGGTTCTTACAGGGCACTTCAACATTGCTTCTCCTCTCTCAGGGTTTGTTGTTCATTGTTTTCATTTAGTGCTTTTTAAAAATTGTTGGTCCAGGTTCAGCCAATTTCTCTTGTGTCTGCCATTACCACAACTCTGGAGTGACCAAGTCCTGGAAGCAGACATAGATGAGGAGTGGGATGTGGGATGTGGGTCTCAATCAGACCAGCACATGTGCTCTAAAGCTTAGCACAGCTTTGCTACTACTTTTTCTGGAGCTGAAAATATGCATGGGGATCTTTTTTGATGAGAAGAAGTCAAGAAATTGTATGAAGGGTATTCACACCATACAACTCACTAAAGTCCCCAGCGCATGTACCTGTACGAGGCAACTAATATTTGGATTTGAGAATACGCTTCTTTTTTATCACATTTGAGTCAGCTCCAAATGCAGATCTCTAAGACCCTTCTGTGGTGCTCATTTAGGCTTGTTTTGAGAAAATAATGACACGTATTGAGTGACTAATGTCCCACATAATCAATCCTGTAGCTCCTTATTTATCAAGATTTCAAGGGGAATGGAGCATTTTGATGGAAAGTAAGAAATCTGAAGCGAAACCTAACACTGACAGTAATCCTTGGAGGGCTGCTTCAGGGTTAAGCCTACCTGTGTCAGAGACCTGGAGGAGACACTGTGTACTCCTGATCATTTGGGAGGAGAGCTGGGGTTAAGCATCCTCAGCCTCCCACAGGCTTCTCCCCCCGTCCCCTGGGGTCACCCCCTGCCAATCACTACCAGAGGTAGCAGAGCTGGGTGGACACGGGGTCTGGTCCTGGGGAGCCCTGACAGCCTCTCTGGTGAAGGACAGAAAGCGTAAATTGGCTTTAATTAGGGATCACCCATGTGGCCTCCAGTGTATCAGTTTAAATCAAACATTAGCAACCGTCAATTTCTTCTTTCACCCAGGACCCAAATCCTGTAAACACAAGGACCGTAACAAATCCCTGAAGCAGGCTTTAGCGCACATATATGGAAAACATACTAAACTATAAATACTGTATACCATATGGCATCAAGATTATCTAATTTCACTTCATAACTGGTGATAAAATGACCAATCAACTGACGTGCAGAATGAAATGCCAAGCCAACGATTCAGCTAGCCTTAAGATGGCTCTGAGGTTTCATTGTATCCCATCACATCCCTAAAAATAAGCACATAACCTATTTCACTGACACGAGAATGTGGACACAGTGGGAATCTGTGCAAGACTAGACCTGCCTTCAGAGCCAGAATTTGTCCTCATTACTTTGCAGCTATGTTAAAGGTGAGGAAGCCAGTTTAGGTGGACACCAGTAGTGCCAGAGGAGAAATTTTGCACTCTCAATTTTTTTATTTGTATGAAAAAGGTATTTGGGGCAGGTACCACTCATTCCTCAGCTTTTGCTGAGACCAGTGGTTCATCACTAAGGCTCCTAAGCTCTACTGCAATACAAACAACAGAAGAATTTAACTGTGTACTTGCTACTACAACACCTTCATCCATTTTTCCCCTCACTACTAAAATTGTTTAATCATTGCACAGACCACAGCTCTACTGTTCTGCTCCCCAGAATTGTAAAGGGCTCCTACTCCAACAGTGAGCCATCAGCCCTCAGAAATGGCAGATCAGAAAAATCAAAGTTACTGATATATTCCTGAGTTGAAGAAAAGGGATTTAATCATTTGCTGAATTCATGGTAACAAAGAGAGGAACCACCAGGGAACTGGTGAAGGTTGTCTCTGATAGAAATCACAAAGCAATCTGCAATGATGCCTGAATGTTCACATGCTTGGAGAGAACATAGTGGATATAACCTTCTTGGAGGCACTGGAAGTTGAATGAATCTTGGAGAAATGCAAGAGATTAAAACTACACAAAGCTTTAAAAATTAGTCTAAATCCAAAATCAGCTTATTTCAAAGTTAGACAGCACTGTCATCAGCCCTGATTTTGTGGGGGACTTAGCCCCAGAAGCAGAGAATTCAATCAGTCCACAGATCCATTTCCCAGGAGAGTGCTGGAAAAGGGCTTTGTTGGCTTATTTAAAATTAGCTTGGGTACAGCAGTTATGAATATACTGTGCAGAAAATTGTGCACTGAATGATAAACAAATAGGTTGCTATGATTTGATGCTATTTTAATAGCTGGTGATTAACCAAATGAATGCCATTTGGTCTGGCCTGATTTGCCAAATGGCTCCTCTCTCCTACCATCCAGGCAGTTGTAAAGTAGTGCCCCATACAACCATGCACTATTACCACATTAAACTCTGATAAAATATTTTTTAGAGGAATAGCAACATATTGTAGGGTATATACTCACTTGTATCAATCCCAGCATTGATCTTCTCATAGCCAGCTGAGGGAAGAGCATTTTCTAGCAAGCCGTACTGAGGGTTTGTCTTTGATGTGAAGTTAAGGTCTTTGGGGTCTTCTTCAACAGAAACATGAGATATTTCAAACAAATACATGCTTAAGATCTCCCATTCACCCCAAAAGCATCTACTGAGACAAACCCAGATTAACGTGACTAACTAGTCTGGACAAACTGCTTCCTTGCCTCAGTTATCAAGAACGGGTCTTCTGATGAAGTCATCCGCCCATAACAGCTTGAATTTCTATGCAGTGGTTTTCAGCTTGAGGACTGTAGCGAGGTGGGGGTCGCTCTCTTCTCCCAAGTAACAAGTGATGGGATGAGAGGAAACGGCCTCAAGCTGCGCCAGGGGAAGTTTAGGTTGGATATTAGAAAAAACTTCTTCACCGAAAGGGTAGTCAGGCACTGGAACAGGCTGCCCAGGGAAGTGGTTGAGTCTCCATCCCTGGAGGTATTTAAAGAAGGGTAGATGTGGTGCTCGAGGACATACTTTAGTGGTGGACTTGGCAGTGCTAGGTTAACGGTTGGACTCGATGATCTTAAGGGTCTTTTCCAACCTTAATGATTCAATGATTCTATGATTCTATGACTGCTGAGTGTTTGGTGATTTTTATTACTGAATTCATTGAGACTGAAAGCCTGCAAAGGACAATGCACTACTAATATTAATCCAGGAGCAGAACAGGAATCAAATCCTTTCCTGGTTTCTTGTCCAGTCTGAAATAGGTTTATTTTCTGTCCACCATCGGTGTAGGCAGAGATCCTTTCTCAGATACCCCCATGCTAGCTGCAGAGGTGGTGGCCCTGAGACATTCATCCTTGCCCTCCACTGGAGATTGCCCCGAGATGATGGGTGTGAGTTCTGTCAGCTCTCAGCCCAGGCAGGGTGAGCGAGGTTAGCAAAGATGCTGCTGCCCAGCCCAGGAACGAAGCTTCTGCATTTCAGTAACGGCAACTACAGCAGAGCTCGTCCTGCCCTGTATTAATGAACTAGAGAGACGCATTACCGAGTCCACTTTATTATTTTATGTCTAAATCTTGTTTTATCTATATTACTTGGAATTTTGCCTTTTTTATTTTTTTAACATGGGTTATTTTTATAAGAGAATGCTCTAATTGGCACCTTGGCACCAACAGAAGTATGTCTCAGGTGTACAGCGCCAATGCCTTGTTGTGTCCCCTCAGGGAGCATTAATTAGCACTACTGCACTGGCTCATATCGCTGCCCAGTTCTAGCTAACGCCAGAGGTTAAACTGTCCCCTGACTGTGTCACCAATTTAAACTCAGAACAGCTCTTCATATGCACAATGCATGCTAGTATTTCTCTTATCAAGGTGCTGATACTGAACAAACAAATTTCTGAGTGATATCTCAAAGGTTTGCCTTTGCTCCAGCATTAGTTTGCTTTTACTTTACTATTTTTTAACTAGTCATTTACTCTGTACCACACCTGAACAAAAAAGATAAAGAAAAATATTAACACTTAATGTAAATATTTCCAATTCCTTGGAAAATGGATTTAAAAAAAAGAAAAAAAAGAATGGCTAAAAGAGTTTCTTACTCAGTAATTTTAATGATCCTCACTTAAACTTCTCCAGGTCCTTTACAAATTACTCAGACCCAATGTTACAAAATGCTTTAGCATGTACATTGCTCTGTGCAGACAGTTGGGGATTTTCTTGTGTACTTTAAAAAAAAGTGCAGGTTGAAGTGATTTTCTGAATTGCACAAAATGGAAGAGTAATTTTTGCCCCTATTCTATGAAAGATTAAATGGGGACATGGGAGGGTTTAATGTCAATGTTATCAGAAGACTCCACAAATTGTGGTTTCTTCCACCTTTTGGGACTGACTGTCAGAGGCACCGGGAAACACCACCTTCTTCTGCTCCTGTGACCAGACAATGCTTCCTTCTTCCCCAGACAAGCACCATTCCTGCCTTATCAGAGAAATTTGCATTTCATTTCTTCGTTACATGAGATAGCTGCGTTGTGTGACTGCACAAAGAGGGGCTTTGTCTCCTAACCAAAGGCAGGCAAATAACTAGCTATTGAAATTTAAAAGGAAAGGAATAATGTGACAAAATGCCATGTTGCTGGAATGCTTCTGCTCACAAGCATGCCTGCACAGATGGAGCGAAGCCTTGTCACCAGTGACCTTGTTCGCTCTTCCGCACCAGCTGCATTTTCCAAGTTCCTTACTCCTACTGGAGCTCCGGACCTTCCCTTCTCTGCGGTATTGCAACTTGCCAGCACACATCTCTGAAAGGGAAGTCTTGAGCAAATTATTTAAAAGGAAAAAAAAATATCACAGAGGAAAGTTATATCACGTTGATGTGCCAAATCAAGCTATCTCTGTGTTGTTGTAGCATGATTGTATCACTTGCCCTTCAATGACTGGCAATTTCAGGCTATCTCATCATCACAGACAGATGCTCCAGTGCTACCAGACCACAATATTGCTGGTCCTATCCAGCAGTTCAAAATCAGCCATTCGTAATGGGATTTTTTTAAATGCAATTTTTGTAAGAAATTGGGATTAGATAACTATTTTGTAATTTTTGAATCATTAACTACAGTAAACATGAATCCAAACAACAAACCGGATCATACGACACCCAGCATGTTGGGAGTTTCTTGACATCTCCCAAAACTTCAGGGGCAGCAGCTAAACGAGCTGTTGTGACTTGCACTGGCAGAAGAGACACAGCAGCATGAGCTACCAAAGGTATAGGACTACTGAGGATCTCTTGATATATTTTCTGCTTATTAGTGTGTACTGATGCTTATGCTGCCTCAGTGTTATCTATGATGGCATTTGCAACTACACTTGCCTCATACTAGTATAACACATTACTGCTTGCACTGATAAATCCATTTGGTTCATTTCTATTCTCATGTATGCTTTCTCCCTTCTCTTCTACCCTGCTCAGTGCCTGGGATCTGTATTTGGCAATTACAGTAAGCCTAGATTACATTTCTTCCTGTTGGGTTGCAGCAGGGGAAGGGTGAGGTGCCATCACAGAGGGGTTTGTGACAAGTCCTCAACTATGAGCGTATTGTGCAGAGGATGGGAATGTAGCCCATGACCCCATCAGCACAGGCACGCTCCAGTGCTACTGAACTACCGTGCATAGTCACCTGTGCTCATCAGGGCACTTCCAGGGCTGCTCTGCATCCCTCCGCTGTGCCTCACCTCTGGCAGGTAACAATGAATACAAATAGCTACGAACGCATGGACTCGAACAGCCTTACAGCAGGAGACCATCTGCACAGGGAGCTCAGCGCTCAGTCCACCTTGTGCCCTGCCCAACGCAAGACACCACATCAGGTCCCCAGTTGTCGTGGTTTAACCCCAGCCAGCAACTAAGCACTACACAGCCTCTCACTCCCTCCCCACCACTGGGATGGGGGAGAGAATCCGAAGAGTAAAAGTGAGAAAACTCATGGGTTGAGATAAAAACAGTTTAACAGGTAAAGCTGCACACGCAAACAAAGCAAAACAAGGAATTCATTCACTACTTCCCATGGGCAGGCAGGTGTTCAGCCATCTCCAGGAAAGCAGGGCTCCATAATGCGTAACGGTTACTTGGGAAGACAAAATGCCGTAACTCCAAATGTCCCCCCTTCCTTCTTCTTCCCCGAGCTTTATATGCTGAGCATGAGGTCATATGGTCTGGAATACCCCTTTGGTCAGCTGGGGTCAGCTGTCCCAGCTGTGCCCCCTCCTAACTTCTTGTGCACCCCCAGCCTACTCGCTGATGGGGTGGGGTGAGAAGCATAAAAGGCCTTGACTCTGGGTAAGCACTGCTCAGCCGTAACTAAAACATCCCTGTATTATCAACACTGTTTCCAGCATAAATCCAATACATAACCTCATACTAACTACTGTGAAGAAAATTAACTCTACCCCACCCAAAACCAACACACCAGTATTCTCCATTTTTGCTCTAAGAGCTTCTTTAAAAGTCAGATTAAAAAGCATCGAACCAGGAAAATTATTCTCAAACACTGAGCCCAGTTTTAACCAGGTAACTCCTTCAGCTTGCAGCATAAGCAAAGACTGCGGGATCACACAAATTGTAATTAACTTGCTAAAGTAGGTCAGAACTGTGTGTATTGCAGTGCCGGGGTACTCTGGCTTTAATGATTTCAAATATTTTGAGAAGTAAACTGAAAACACTTAGTCAAATTAAATGTTTTCTTTAAGCTGTCAGCATTGCAAGCATTGCCAAGATGAACAGGATAAATTGGATTAGATGCAGTCTATATGCTTCAAATCCTAATGGCAAAGCATCCAAAATGTGAAGTAGTGCACAAAGGCAAAGCAAATATTATATATTGTCTGTAAAGCAGCAGATCTCAGTTTACTGATTAGCCAAATAGTTGGAAATAGCATGACTCATCTCCAGAGAAGCAGAGTGTTGCTTCTCGCTCCCATGCAACCTGGTTTGTGAGAGTGTGACAGTCTCCACCTGCTAAATGATGGGGTTTACAGCTGGGGAAAACAGCGTGATTTTGATTCAATGCAGCGTAAGTCCTGCCACTGCAGTCCGGCCCAAAACAATGAAGGCTTAAATACAGACTTCAAAAAATATACGCAGGTGGTAATTTAGGTTAAACATGAAAGTGAAATCATGTTACACAAGGTGCCCACATGAATCTTGGGCCACTGGTTATCAGTGGGCAGGGATGCAGCATGTATAAACTGGGAGAACAGTATGAGGTGGTAGAGGTGGATGAAAAGCTTCATCAAAACAGCAACATGTCACTGCACTTGTCCCCCCATCAGAGACAGAACGAAGGTGTCTGCATGAGGATGGTGCCCTAGGGAGGAGCAGAGAGCACCGGTCCAGAAATCACACTCAAAAGGAACACACAAACCAATTCAAGAGCTGGAAACAGAGTAGGAAACTTGTGGGGAGTTCACTGGTGGTGGGAGGGATAATCACAGCTAAAGCTTTGAAAGAAGCACCCAGAGAGCTGACCGTCACCTTCTGTCCCCTCCAATTGTCAATAGCCAGGACATAAAGCCCTTTTCACAGACAGACTATGTCTGTGAATTTTGAAGTTTCTTGCATCCATTTGAGACCTGCTAAGAATCTTTTTCCTTTAGTGGATAGAAACCATGCTTTAATTGCCTGAATTTTCTCATGGCGGTTTAAGTCTGTTTGGTTTTGTGCCAATATTGCCTATTAGCCTAAACAGTTTAGGTTTTATTTACCCCCTCTGTTTATTCCTTCAAGATACTTGGAGGCAACTCTACCTCGCTCTCAGGCTTTGTTTTGCTGAGTTCAGTAAGTCAAACTCTTAATCCTCTCTAATGATAGACCCTCCATTCTTCTGATCATGCCGTTAGTTTTCTCTATGCCTGTTTTGGTTTGACTTTGTGTTTCTGGTTCTTGCATGGCCAGACGATGCCTGCCCAGTGCTCTGCAACAGCTAATATTTAATTCATGCTGAAAATTTATGACTGACTGGAGATATGAGCACTAAGCATCTCAGAGTTAAGACGAAAGGGTCTCCAAGTTGCCTTGCTCACCCCACCCCTTTACCCTCATCCACCAGCTCCTAAAACAAAGCACAAAAAAATTGGCCAATGTCTTGGAAAATTAAAGCCAATGGCAAAATCAGGAATAAACCCCAAATAAGCCAGTTACTTCAGCAACATGAATACAAATATCAAACAAGAGTATCTAAAACATCAACAAATTATGATAAATAGCTAAAACACAGAAGTTGTCATCACCATGTCTGGACAGAATTTTGACAAGTCCTCAGATAAATCTCCTCCGTCTCCTTTTTCCACAGAAAGTTGATATTTTGAACAGAAATTCTCAAGTCAAAAGATATACATCAATTTTTAGTTCTGGCAAAAAAAAAAAAAAGTAGACATACAAAGCAGATGCTTTTCACTAAAGCTTTTTTACATAAAAACCTATTCTTTCTTCAAGAAGTTAGTTCAAAAATTTTCCAAGCAGTTCTAAACCATAGCGGTAAATATGGTTCCCAGTGGAGACAGACTACAGGTGCATGTTAGCATCTGTTCATCTGACAGTGTACAAATCCTTTAAAAATAATAAAAAGCTTCTGTTTAGTTAGGGAGTGCCACCAAGCATTATAGAGGGATCAGCTTCAAAGTTCAGCTTTAAAAATGTACTGTATTAAAATAAGAAATATCAGTTATGTAAGGAAAGATGTTTGCATGTAGCATTCAATCCTATAAATTGAGCAGGTCTCAATGCTGTACCAAAGTGATGTATTGTCATGCCCAAAATCAACTGTATCTTTAAGAAAATGAAAAAATAAAATAGCCCTAAGAAAACTAAGGGGATCTCATGGAATATGTTTTAGACAATCCAAGAGGCAGACTCAACTTCCACAAATGCTCGATGCAGCTGATCTCGAGGCAGATATATATTATTTAACAGCAACTAGGAGGCATCTACTTACAGAAGAAACACCCACCAGGAGCAGTATTCAGACGGGCAGTACAACACTAGCAGTGATTAGAAAGTCCACTCTGCCTATGGGATGAGTAACTGTACTACTGGGAGAAAGAGCGGAGCAGCAAGGAAAGCTCTTTCCTAGCTCAGAAGATGCTGCCATCACACATGGGGAAAAAAACCCTAAAAGCAGGTGGAGAAGGAGAGAAGCAGGTTTTGGACTTGAAAGGAAGATCCATGTGTTGAAGTAGAGCTCTTCTTCATGCCAGTGGCTTAAACAATAATCTAAGTTTGATAATAAGTTCAATATCTGTACTACAGTAGAGTAGTTGCTGTTGTAGAGAACTGAATGATAACAGGTCATAGAATCATAGAATCATTGAATCATAGAATTGTTAAGGTTGGAAAAGACCCTTAAGATCATCGAGTCCAACTGTTAACCTAGCACTGCCAAGTCCACCACTAAACCATGTCCTCGAGCACCACATCTACCCTTCTTTTAAATACCTCCAGGGATGGGGACTCAACCACTTCCCTGGGCAGCCTGTTCCAGTGCCTGACTACCCTTTCGGTGAAGAAGTTTTTTCTAATATCCAACCTAAACTTGCCCTGGTGCAGCTTGAGGCCGTTTCCTCTCATCCCATCACTTGTTACTTGGGAGAAGAGACAGACCCCCACCTCGCTACAACCTCCTTTCAGGACAAGACATCTCCAAAATACCAACAAACAAGTTTCTTTTTTCTCCCTTGTATAATGAATGCATTTTACGACTGTCTTTTAATGCTCTTTTGTTTCTCCAAGTATACATGAGAGGAGGAGCAGGGAGAAACTGTGTCATGTTCTTTTGCGCATGTAAGTGCAGTTTCAAAGTAAAGTCAGGAAAGGTGCATGGCAAATAAATTGCCCAGAAAAATATAACATTTAAATAACGACTCCACTTAAGACAACAAGGATAATAGGGCAACCTGAGTTGAAGGAATTTATTCCAGGTAATTTAGTGCAGCAGCCAGAGGGGCCTAGGGTGCAGTCCTGGAAATCTAAATAGTCTGAAAACACTCCCCAAAACAGACTATTTAGTATTTGTTTAGGATGCCTGTGCAGTAAGTTATACCATTATGTCCTTGCACAGTTGTGCATGCAAGTCCAGCAAAACCAAGGTGAGTAAATGCAACCATCTGACCCCCAGACAGGAGCACTTCTGCAGCACAAACTACTGAGTTACAAGTCTCAAAATAATAAAATACTCATTATATTTGTAAATTACTCTGTAAGACTACTAAATTCTGTGTTTGTGATAATGAGCAGGGAAGAAATAGGAGCAATATTTTAAAAGAGTAGCTTGTATCTTGATTTTTCTTTCTGAATGTGTGCCAGAAGTCACATCTGAAATTAAGACAACCTTTCACTAAACTTACTTTAATAAATTTTAAAAAATATTATTAAAGCAGTACCTTTAGGCCAAGCTTTTATAGAAAGTCCAGCTATTGAATAGGATGATGTGGCCCAAAATACTGGTCTTTGAAGGGATAAAAATCAGTTTTTGACAACTATATCTGCTTCTGCAGCTGCAGGGAGAACATTTTCTTCATGTCAATTTATATTTCATTTCCTTCAGCTCAATAGCTGATTCATTCAAGTTCAGACGCTGACGAGGAGCTGAGAAGCAGAAATGTTTGTTTTCACTGTCCCAGGTGATGAGAGCAGACCAGCATTAAAGCATGATCCACTACTTCTAAATCCTCAAGGGTGAATGGTGACAAAACCATCAGATTGATTGACTCGGGACATTTTTACTTCATCAATAATATATCAATTTTTAAAATACATGATATTTACCTTTATTTTGTGATACATCTAGCAACACAGCTTGAGTTAGCAAATAAAAATGCCTTCATAAAGCTAGTGGTCTGTGATTTTGCTTGAATTACAATTTTCATCCAAAAGCATTTTGTCACAAATTACAAATGAAAAAAATCATCACAGTAATTGGAAAGATCAAGCAATATATCCTAAGATGATGCAGGGCAAACAGGGACAGGTAGAAGTCCCGATGTCAATGGGGAGACAACAGAGGCTCTGCAGCTTTCACGGGTCCCAGTGATTTACATTACACCCACTTGCTTGCTTGCTCAGTCCTCTTTGGTTGAGCTGGAGTTTAAGCCTTTTACAGCAAAGTATGAGATGATTTATTAAAGTGGATCTATTGCCTCCTAGTATCTTTTCTACAGACCTAGATAGTTTCTTAATGTGTATTAAGTTACGTTATTTACATGTATATGCAATGTATTACCTGCCTGTTCCTCATGAACAAGTACCAAATGTCCTGTCCTGCTAGTGAACAGTGAGGCTGAACCTCTCCTAAGGAACATAACTCCCTGCTACAAATGCAGAACAAGTTTTAAAACATTATTTAAATCAAAACTAAGAAGGCTGACAATTTAAATCACTTTTTATTTAATTAATTCTCATAAATAAGGAGAAAAAAAAGAGAGAAGGAAGGTTCAAACATTGCCAGAAAGATGAAAAGTGTGTCCTACCAGTATGCACATAGGAGGTGGATCTCCAGATTGCATTCAACTGGGAAAATGGATCCACCATGACTCTCATCCATTGTATCACCCCATGTGCTTGAGCCTGGGCAGCCGCATACATCAGCTCTGTGCCAACACCTTCAGCATCCATTGCACAGAGATGCCCAGAGGTGATCCTGGCTGATCCTCCCTCCAGACACTCATCCCTGCCTGCAGTCCCTGCTGCAGCTCTGCGGCTCGCTGCTCACCCATGTGATATGGACAGAATAGGAAAGGAAGGTAAGGGAGAGATTATTTCCAAGTGTAAGTGAAAATTAAGCAAAAATACTGTTTTTCTTCATATTCCAGCAACAAACTGCCACCCCAACCTCACCCCTGACAGCAGTGTGAGAACCTGTGTTACAGACAAGTTATCTTGACTGGCACCCTTAAAAAGACACCATATTTAGGGTCATTTATACTCACAGAACCTTATTTGATTATCATGGTCAATTGATCAGTACCTGTTTGTATCTCTCTGGGATACAAATGCCTGTCAGAAAGTAGACAGCACACTAATTTTGCATTATTAAGCATGTTCACCTGTGGTTTCCAGTCATGCTCAATTTTATTTCCAGTCATGTTGAATTTTATTACCTGATCTTTTTTTCCCATCAGCCAAGAAAAAGATATTGTACCATCAAGTGAGAGTAAACTTTCCAGAGAGAATTCCAGTTTTTCATTACATTTTCAGGGTCCACAGATAGCTTGAAAGCTAAATAGTTCATCAAAAGACCAAAGCATTCAGCCAAAGTACTTAAAATTTAGGTATTGAATGCTTATGTTGTTGTTTACAAGCCTGATCAGTCCATAGTCATCATGGCACACCATGGCTATGGACTCCCACCAGAGAAAAGAAAGCTTGTAAGGAAATCAATGGAGATGCAGCATCACCAGATGCCCGAACCCACAGAGAAGAATGTGAATGCAAACCATCCACAGAAACATATTCAAAAGAATAATGTTTCTGTTTTCACCAAAAATCACATTTTAGATTCCTGCTGTAAAATAGATGAAGATTTTGCCTGTTTGAGCTGGAATTGGGCCCTACAGCGCTCCCCGCTCCCTGCATCCCCAGGTGGCACACCGGAGCACAGGCCACTTTCTGATCCTACAAATGAAATCCTAGTTATAAATAGCATTAATTAAAAAATCAGAGTCATGGTATGCAACCAGGAATCACTGATTGCCCTGGTTCTGCATGGCCTGCTCAGAGCAAAAACTCTCCTGAATTACCCAGGCTTCAAATACAACCTCTAGGAAGAGGCACATGTAAAAAACAGTAAGATGACAGGGTTTATGGAAATAGCAGCAGTCATTTCTCTGTATGTAGATAATTTCAAAAGGTCTATAGTTAGAGAAAATAATAAGGAATGGCAAAAAACCCATCCTTCCCCAGTTTTGTCTACATGGTATCTCCCAGTCCTGCAAATGCTTAGACTCATTGTTCATGCCTATAAACAGGGCTTTTCAAATTGCCTGGGTTCTGCCCCAAATCCTGCAGCCAGTCATTCCTGTTGGAGGGTTTCCAGCAGCCCCCAAGTTCAGAGGGGGTCTCGGTTTTACTACTGACTAGTCACCAGCTGAAACGTAGGCCATATGAATGGGGCCCCATCTGACAGCGTTATTAACACAAATTATTTTTATTCTGCATGTCTGGGTAAGCCATGGGCACATGCCTGCAAGATCAAGGCCTTAGTCATTAATAACTTCGGCAATCGTTTCACCTAGAAGCCATACTCTGTCTACACAGAAATCTTTCCGGGAATCTGGTAAAAAGATTGATGAAAATTAAACATCTACTTAGTGAAGCTGAAGTAACCAATATATGATTAATACTTTCCAATTATATTTCAGTACAGTACATTGCTGAGTTTGTTATTACCTGCACTCTTAACACTCCATCTGCAGTGTTAAATCCATCTGTTGCTGAAAATATGACTATATCTTCAAGGGTTTCTGAATCATCATGCTGGTACCTTTTAACATAATTATAATAAAGAGCGATATTCATTATCCAGCGGAAATTAGAAACCTATAAATATGAGGGGAGGGGAGCAAGGGAAGAACTGAGGTCCAGCATTGCCCACTTTCTCAATTGATCATGTTGGCTGCTCCCACTTAAAATATTGCTCTGGACTCTGGATTTCACACCATCAGTCCCACTGGTTTCACTGGTGTTTTGCTAACGCCTGCCACGGGGACCTGGTTCCTCAACTTTATTCTGCCAGATGGAGGTGGACAAGAAAAATGGCTTCGTGACCAGCATTGACATCAGGGTATGGAGACAGCAAAAACCTAAAGAGTATACACCAAAGCTTCTGGTGGGGCAGGACATCAAACCTTGGGAAATCCTCACCTGTATGAGGAGGAACGGCTGTGCTGAACCAGGTCTTCTTACCAAGTGGGTTGTCACTCAGCTGAGATGGCAAGAGAAAAGCTCCAGCCATTTCTACCTTTGAGAAGTATTTAAAGTAGAGGGTGCTGTTTCTAAACACTTGGTTAAATTGGCAGAATAAATGTATCATATTTTTATGCATATATCTTAGACGTTAAAAAAAAAACAAACTTCTTTAATACAGCAACAGCTGGTTTAAATATGCCTGCAGTTAATAGAAGGGAAAGCTTGTGCCACAGTCTTCCCTGATCTCTGCTCCCCTCCACCTCCTTCCCTCTGCCCTGTTAGGATTCCTCCTCACAAAATCAGAGGGCTCCTTTTTAAAACAGTTCTTAAAAAAATACATATTATCAGACACAATTACACAGTTATGCATAAGATATAGGCTTCACTTTCCCCCCAAATCCCACAGGAGAGTGTCTGGTTTTGAAACTCTGGGTAGCAATCAGTGATGGAAAAGGCAGAACCTAAATTCAGCAGCTGGTTTTAAAAGCCTGCAAACAAAGCTCTTTCCACCATGACAAGTCCATGCAGATCAATGAACCCAGACAGAGGAGGTTTCTTAATTAGAAAAAACTTTCAGATCCTCATGGGAGCACACAGCAGGGTTTTACTTTACTGCAGCCAGAGGGACCCTACCAGGATCCGAGCACTCCAACAGCAAACCTGCCTTCTGGCTGGGACTAGAAGAGGTCCTCTGATGCTAAGCAAGTGTGCCTGTGCTTTTGGAATAGGACTCTTCCTCCCACAGGTTCTGCCCTGCAGATTTAAAAGCTTGAAATGCATGTCAGCAGATCCAAAGGCTCTGCTAGTCCCTGTTTTGGAGCTTAACAGAACTGCCTGGAGTCTAACTGGCACAAGTAGCCATTTTCAGTCCTCTGATGAAAAGCTTGTACTTAAAAGGATGAGGAATCCAACTTGCAAGACTAAAATTTGATGAAAGATCATTCAAACTACCAGGTGAGCCATAACATTTTTGACCTGCCACCATGAATCAAAGTAGGAAGTAGAAAAACTTGCTTAATGATGTATTTCTTCCCATCATACTACTGATAAAATACAGCCCACTCCATTGAGTAAATTGTAAGCAGATATCGTGCCCTGTAGTTCATCTCTTGTGGCCTCTAACTTCAGTGGGAATTAAAAGCTTTCTTAATCTGCCTGCCCGAGAAAGGTTTTATGCCTCTACATCCCTGTACTGCCATCCTCTATCAGATAAGCGTGGGGCCCTTAGGAAACCACAGACTATCCACAGGGCATAAGCTTATGAAGAAAGTTATCTCTTTCTTAGGCAAAATTCCTGCCTTCTGGTTTGAAAGATGGACGAAAAAAATCAACAAGGAAAAGGCTACCTGCTTCTGTCCAAGGCTGTTGAGTCAAAAGTGAAGCTGCTATGACTTCTCAGCAATAGAAGAGCACAAAGATGCTTTTCTCTTTGACGTTACAAATGGGGGGTGAGTGGGGTCTTACCCACTGCGGTGGTTTTTGAGGCTTATGGATTACTGGAAACAAGCTTTCTCATATCTAAAAGAAATCCACAGGGTTAATAGCCAGAGGCGCACAGCTAAAATGTGAGTTTGAGAAAGACAAGAACAAGACCAAGCGAAAAAGCATTGTGGATGAATTGCAATACTTGTACAGAAGAGAAAATGGGCTCAGAGTCTTAAACAAATCCTCCAAAAAAAAGCGTAGCAATTAAAGCTACTGAGCTCACTAAAGAAGCTTCAGTATTGCTTTCCCCTTACCAAGCTTTTATTGTTATTCTTTGGAATATAATTGGTGATCATTTTCTACTTGGAGTCTGACACAAATCTTACAAGTTACTAGAGCTACTTGAAAAAAACCAAATAGGTTTAGCTTTATTTCTCCCCATAAACAATTTTCTATTGGAAGCAATGAAGTCTCTTGAATGCCTCCAAGACTTCAACTGCCTATTATAATTTCCCAAATAATCCTCTCATATGGTTGTATGTTCTTCACTACAAGTATACTCTCACTTCTTTTCTACTTTCCTACTGCTCTGGACAAATTGGTCTTAGGGCAGAGTTTAACCATTTAGCTGAAGAATATAGCCTTAAGCATTATAGGCTTTACACAGCGTACTTAAAATTCACTCTCCACAAATACTCATTTAATACTGGCATGAATTTTGCTGATCCCCTTAACATACCTGGGATTTTAGTATTTGCTAAAACACTTAGCAAAGAATACATGCACACATGCAAACCCCAGATGGAATAAATTCGATGAATAATTTGCATTTGTGTAGAAAATGCTTGCCTGGCTACTTTCAAGGAATGCAAGCATCTTGAACAAGCTTTATGCTCTGACTTTGGCAGGGACTTGCTTACCAAACAGTAAACCATAAGAACATTTCAAAACTAGAAGAAGAAGTCAGGCAATAAGTGTGTGGAACAAGCTGCATAGTTTATTATACAGCAAAGGAATTGGCAAACCTGGATTCTTCAAGCAACATCATAAAAAGATCTCACTAAAGTAGAAAACACTTCATACAGTGAACTTTCCTGCCAGATGTGTCAAAGTGCTGGCAGGGAACAGAAACAACAGCATCATGTACAGCTCACCATTTTCATTTTCTAGTGAATGATGTGAGATGTGGGGTTTGACTGGTTTGGCACAGAAACTGCAAATCTCTTACTCTACAGAGAGTCAGGAGTGAGCACAACTGTTGCTGCCTACCATGGTGAACATGCACCCAGGAGCTTATGCAGGTCTTTAAAATATATAGCTTGCCCATTATCAAAAAGAAAAATGCTTACATTGCTGGAAAGCACTGGTGTCCACACAGGACAAATTTCAGTGAAACACCAAGAAAATCTGTGATTTTGGCCCCCTTTTGCAAGGATCATAGAGAAGGCCAGACTTTTGTCCAGGCCTAAATTTCTACTTTTGTGCTCTTGTTTGGTGTACTGTAATGTAAAAATTTAGATTCCAATGAGCATTTGTTCTTAAGCCTCTCCCAACATCTGTTTATGGAAGCAGAGATTTTGAAAAAATTGTAATAATAATTGCAAATTATGTTAGATGCTCTTGTTGTTTACCTGAAAGGTGTCAGTTCAGAAGTAGTAACACTTGTCTAGTTTGGTTGGATTTTAGGCTCTAAAAATTAGCTTCCCCACACTGTAAAAATCTGTAAAAGGGAAAAATAGATGTTAGATCTTTTCCCTGTCACCTTATAAGGTGTAATTCAGCTCGACAGTTTCATATGTACGCGGGAGAAGTGTGAGAGAAACAATGTAGTTGCAGTGTATGGAAGTTAATTGTCTGGAGACTGAGTGTCTGGAAAGTGGAGGTGATGCCTTGTGATAGTGCTAGTTTCTTTCACAACAGGTTGTGTAGTTCCAGGCTTCCTCTGGCTCGTGTAACATGAGGCATCAGTCTCGAAGATGGCTGAAAAATGTGGAGATCCAGCATATGGGGTATCTGACCACTGACTGATCCCACTCTGCTGCTACCAGCTCAGCTCCCAGCTCATCAATTAATAAAAATTATCTTTCAATCTTGACATTTCTATTCATTTTCTATATTTGTTTAAGTGTTCCAAAGAAACAAATTGAATCAGCATACTTAAAGAAAAGAAAGAAAAATCAATTGGTCTTTCACCTCCACAGACTGCAACACCCTGCCTGGCCCATCTGCAATGGATTCCTGGATAACCTCTCTGGCACTTGTTCGCTCAATTATTTTAGAGAGAGTATAATCATCACTTGAATAAAAATCAGAAAACATCAACAAAGGTGTTTCAGTAGGAACTATCTCTCCTTCTGCAAGCCTGAAGATGACCCTGCTCACCAGGAATGGTAAGCTGTCATCTTTGGGTAGGATGGTAATGGGAAACTTGTGCCTAATGTTTTGCCTTCCATCAAATATTCTTAAAACAGCCTAATCGTTTGTTGTGTCACTATCATCATGCTGGTAGTAGACAAATGCATTCTTGATGTTTTTGAACTGCGCACTTGAAGCTTTTGCCTCTTGTTATACAAATGCAGGAAGAAAGTTACCATGTGCTCTTTCTATCAACATAAATTACCAATAACATTTTCACATTTAAGCAGATGAGACACACGTCTTCTGTTCACCGTGTAAAGGCTGGATCCACTTAAAACCAACAGGAGCCTTTTCATTCACTTCAGTGAACTTTAGATCATGTTCCAAAGAAATGACACAATTATTTTTTCACCCTCAGATATACATTGGGCTGTTCTTAGTAACCAGCCTGAAGTCTGCATGCTCTCACTGCAGAAATTGCAAAACATATTGTCCTGGTTTCAGCTGGGATAGAGTTAGCTTTCCTCTTGGTAGCCGGTATGGGGCTGTGTTTTGGGTTTAGGATGATAACAATGTCGATGATACACTGATGCTTTGGTTCTTGGGAAGTAGTGCTAAGCTGTTGCTAAATAGGTGCTAAGTGGTGCTCACACTGGTCAAGGACTTTTCAGCTTCCCATGCTCTGCTGGGTGCACAAGAAGCTGGGAGGGGGCACAGCGGGGGGGGGTGGTGGTGGTGGTGACCCAGACTGGCCCAAGGGCTATTCCATACCATGTGACGTCATGCTCAGTATATAAGCTGGGGGAAGAAGAAGGAAGAGGGGGACACTGGGTATGATGGCGTTTGTCTTCCCGAGTAACGGTTACACGTGATGGAGCCCTGCTTTCCTGGGGATGGCTGAACACCTGCCTGCCCATGGGAAGCAGTGAATGAATTCCTTGTTTTGCTTTGTTTGCGTGCACGGTTTTTGCTTTGCTATTTAACTGTTCTAATTTATTTTACTTCAATTATTAAACTGTTCTTATCTCAACCCACGAGTTGAGTTTTCTCCCTTTTACCCTTCTGATTCTCTCCCCCATCCCACTGGTGCGGAGTGAGCGAGTGGCTGCGTGGTGCTTAGTTGCTGGCTGGGGTTAAACCACAACACATATAAAAATCTTTTGTTTTTCTAAGGAACTTCTGTTATTTTTTCTAGAATACATGCAAAAGAATCAAACGTTGCTTAGGAAAATTATCAGGATAAGTTTTACAAGAGAAATCATGCTTATATTTTGTAGGCATTGCATTGCATCCCATAGTTTAACTCACATCTGATACAACATACCCCGCACTGTGATCCATCCATGTTAGGGACCTTCCATCACCGAGAGCTGGACAGAATTCAGGCTGTCACTGTCAGCAGTCTGTAGAGTATCCTACATAATAGGACACGACCGTCCTTCTACAAAGCCCAACCCTATGATACACATACATATTACAACTGAAGACTGATCATAAGGATTTGTATTACTTTTCACAAAGAGGTACACAGCAAAATACAAAATGCTAAACCCTCTCTTACATCCAATTTAAGCAGCTGATTTGAGGAAGGGAGGTTTTATAATGTTTATTTGAGCCTGGAGGAACTATCCTGTTACCACACCAATAAATGTTGAGCCTAATACCACAACACCTCCCTGTATCAAGGGAATCGTCATGGCACTCGTGTCTGCAGCAGGCAAAGGAGAGCGACAGCTTTCCCCACTTAGCCAGCCTGCTGCTACATGCCAGGTCTGCAGGAGCCTTGGGTCCTTCCAGACCGATATGTTAACCAGGTGATTTGACCTTTAGAGTAGAAACATAATTCAAAGACAGAAAGAAAAAAAAAAATGCATGCAACCAGACCCCAAACTGGTGGATTTCAAAACATATATATTTTTTTCATTTCTGCCTTTTTAATCATCTTCACTGTGACGAAGAAAAGGTGCAAGATTAGGGTAACAGTAAAAGAGAGGAAAATCTCTAAAAATTACAAGCTAGAAAATAGAAATGCACTGAACTATTCCCCTTCCCTCCCCACCCCAAACCTTCTCCAAGTAAACTTCCGCCTTAAATTTAAGCAGAGGCTATATATTTTAATCAAAAATACAATTTAAAAAAAAATATACTGCTGTGTGTAATACTACCTTTGGAGTACTCTTAGCAGAACAGATTTTAAGTAAAAGATTTCTTCTCATCAAAAGTTTCCAGGGGAAGTATGTACACATGAAACAGCTACTGGATTTGTGTTATCCCGACATCATAAAAAATCATAGTAGACTGACTGCCCAGTCACATTCTTTTAGAGTATGTAAGCAGACCCTAAGATCACAGTGCATCCTTCTGTTCTCACCCCAGATGCTAAAATTCTCTTGACTTGTGGAACTGTTGCTAGATTTTATTTTGCAAGTCAACAAATAGCACTGAGTGTCTTCAAAATAACAAAAGTCCAGAAAAATGCCTCCTATTTAGAGGTCCTACACACCTGGGAGGCTCCAGAATCACACTTGAATTTTCCACATCATAAAAGGTACTTGAGTATCTAAATTCCTTTTTGCTTGGAGGAACTAAATGCAAAAGTACTTTGAAGGATGTGGCTTTAAGTGCCTGTGAGAACTATAACTCCAGTGATACAGCTGGATGGAACAGTGACACTGCAGGTACAAGTAGGAACAAGCCAGACACATTGTCATTTACCTCTGAAAATTCCAGGCATTTCAATAATAAAAAAACTGCGGGCAATAAAGTATTTATCTTATCTAATCCTCAGAAGCCTTCAGAGTTTATCCTTCAGCATTTTGAAAGATATGACTATTACTAAGTAAACAAACGTACATCTCATTTGCAGTGAGGTAACTCCACTAGCAGAATTAGAGCCAACAGAGAAGGACCATGTCCAAGGTATATTTTTAAAAACACTCATCAGACTTCAAAGAGCCATAACTCTGCTGTCTGAAACGTACCTGCACAGACATATTAACATGCACTTGAAGGCACTGTAAGCTCACACATTGAAGCAAGATCATATATAACCCTTCACACCCATGTTCCACCCAGCCTTAGGAGCATCGGTCTTCACACTTCTTTTTGAAAAATGGACTGCAACAGGAGAACTGCTCATGAACACAGTATCAGTTGCTTGAAACTCAGCCTAGCAAAACAAGCAAAACAAACACTCCCCGAAAGATTAATGCAGCATTTGCTGACTGGCAAGCTTGCTTTGGATGTAGTACAGCAGTCCTGACTGCAGACAGCCAGGCTCCATTACTTCATAGACCTGTCTCCCAGCATGAGACACGTCAGGTGGGAGGTAGCAATTCCCATATCATACAAATCCTGCCGAGTGAAGGATGCAATGGTCTGTGTATGGTTCTCCAAATGGGTGAAGTACCCCTGCAGTGGAGGGTTAGCAACATGCAATGTTATGTTGTCCTTTGGTGTTTCTACATCTTCAGTGTCCTGAAGTAAAGTGCACAAGGATGAAGTGATCAGCTTCTAAGATGAATGTAGTCATAAATGCAGCTTGATGTTGTGTTTATAATAGCTCCCTTTATCAGGACATAAGTCCAAACATTTTCTGTTTATAAATAAGAAAACCCAGTGAGTCTTTTGCATACATACTAGCAGGAGCATGTGAATTCCCAAAGGCAAGTGTGTGCACATGTGTGGGTGTGTATAGATAGACATCAAGCAACTCTTAGATGCATCAACAAGTTACTGGGATAATGCTATAGAATTAACAGTTAAACACAACAATTATCTTCTAAGCTTTGCCTCAGACAGTCAATAATCTTGTCCCAGTTGATGTTGCTGGCAAAATTCCCATTCAAAAGGACAGGATTCTCCCTTAACCTCTTGAACAACTGCACAAAGAAGGTTGATACATAGGTTAGCATAGATGCACAGAGCAATCTAATCACTAATTTGCCAGATTTTGGCACTTGTTTTTTATTAGTTATGTATGTCAGTGAAATGTAGGAAGACATGGCATTAATAATAAGCCCTTGAAAACTTCAAAAGCCCATAAAAACTTCAAAAGCCCAGTTTACACTCACTCATCCAGACAACTTGAATTCTGAATGGGAAAGATGCATACAGCCTCCACAGGGGTGACGACCCACGGGGCTTTCAAAATTCACAAAAGTGATCTTGTTTGTGTGCAAAGTGGCCATAGCTACTTCCGATCAAGATCCAACTAGCAGGCAAAAAAAGTATGTTAGCAAGCTACCCCCCTCTACTTTTTATAAATAACATCCATTCAGGCAAGCAATCTCAGGTACTTTGCATAGCTAACAATGAACAGTGATTGTGATAGACCACTATTTCCTTTTTATGTCATTTAGTCATGGAAAAGCACTTCAGACTGCTGATCATAAAAAGATGTGATGAGTCCAGATACCAGGAAGACACAACATCCCAACTCATGCCCAGCAGTCCAACATTGGCCAATAAATCAGTACAGCTTAGGTGCAGCCGGCAAGACCTTACTAGTTTTCTAGAGAATCATTAAATAGACGTCAAACAGCCAATATCTGCTCTCACCTGTGATTTCTAATGGGGCTGTCATCCATCTTAGGTGATGGGGGGCTTTGGTATTGGTGTCACAGACCCATACGCAGGAAATCTTCACTTTATATTACATGTTTCTTTAGACCCTGATGGCAGGCCCTGTTACTAGGGCAATGTAGTTTGGTTTGACTAACTAAAGAAAACAATTCACAGAGGGCTTTATTTCACATTTAAAGAAGTTACATCTCAACTACTGCTAAAGCATCTTGTGATGGACCACTGTGATATGAACCTCTTGTTTAGATGATTAGCAGTTCTGGATAACCCTCCCTAATAGAAGGAGGAGGAGAGGCAATATATGTCTAAATACAAACTGAAGTATGAAAATAAGTTCATGCATCAGTGTCCTACAGAGAGTCTTTAGAAGTGTGTGGATGTGTACCTTCAGGCACATGCTTAGCGTTTCTGGCAAACTGTACCATTAGCAGTACAAGGTGAGCAATTCTACAGAAAAAAAAAATGGAAGAAATTAATATTTGAAGTTAACATATTTTATCCTGAAATAAAATTATTTCTCTTAGGAAATATTACCTCACAAGACTGTATTTTCCACCTGTCACTGTTTCTCTGCCCTTTGCAAGGAAGATATGCATCACGGGAGTCCTCAGTGAAGATGGTTTTGATTTGAAAAATTTCAGCCAGTATACCATAGGGGACATCCACAGTGATGTACATGAGATAAGCAGATCCCCCTGCTACAATATTTTAAAGTGTTCATTTTGACTGAGATTAGATTTGAGCACTGCCAATCCCATGAATCAGTGCTATACATTATTGAAGAAAGAATTAACATTCCCTTAAGAAACCTAGAGAGAGTGAAAAATCCTGGTCTTTACTTTCAGTGTTAGTCTTCCTTGTACAGATTTCTCCAATATCTTCGGGTTATAAGCAACCTTAGAAAATGTTGCTTTTAAACAATTCTTATGTGAGTATAACTACTTGGATGGCTGGCAAAAGACTTTTCTGTCTAAGGAGAATTCTGTACTTCTTTCATGACCCAAAAAACCCTTTCACATCAGTTTTGCTCTAAGGGTTTACCACTGTTCTGTAAAGAAACCTGCCAGATGCAAAACAACACTAGATGAATTGCAAACTAAGATGAACCCTTGTTAAAAATCTAGGCAATGTTTCTATAACAAATGGTTTGAAATCCAGAAATAAGCTTATTCCAACACATACTGGTTGTTTTCAAATCAGTCACCTTTCCGTCTGCTTGCTTTTTTCAGATATTCAGGTAAATGCCCCTTCTCCTCTGCCACTATTTGACCTAAAGCAGTGAGCAATGTCTCCAAAGACATGATCCACACAGGCAGACCATATTTAGCTCAACTCCACTGTAAACGAAGGCTGAGATGCTTCTGTCTGCTCTGCCAGATGTGCCAAGCAAGTCATGGACTTCCAGAGCCGTTTGTCCAATGTAAGTAATGCTTGACTCCAGGTTCCTGAGCTGTATGTGAGGAACAAGTATTTCTATGATAGTCTCCAGCTCAATAAACCTGAAAGCAGAGGATTTATTACTTACAAGATCAAGAAGCCTCTCCTTTGATCACTTATACAGTGGTCTGTGAATGAATGTATTCAGAGCCCAGCTTCAGCACACTCTGAAATATTCATGGACGCAGCCAAGAACAATACATCGAACGGTCGTTAGAGACCAGATCCTCTGCTGGAGTACATCACAAGGCGACTTTGTTGACTTCAGTGGGAAAACAACAGTTTACACAAGCTAAGAATTCAACCTTTTTGCACATTGAGCTCTTCTTTGTAAACAGTACTTTAATACACATCTATGCGCCAGATAATAAACAATTTAGATAGATCACTGGAAGGTTTAGAGAGCTCTATGCACTCACACAGGCTTTCAGTTGTAGACCAGAGGCCAGAAGTCAGCACTGATTACATCTCAGTAGCAACTAGTTGTTATAAATATCAAAGTCACACACATTTGGACAATTTCTTCAAGCTCTCTCTTGTATTTCTGAAGAGCTCTCTTAAGACCTCTGCATATTTTATTCTGCGGTACTGGGATGGATACTTACGCCCCATGCTTGAGTAGGGCTGGATATACCCACTGAGGCTTGAAACATCAAATAAGACTGCCAGAACATTTCTTTCTCCTGTAAATCAAATGAACAGCTACACGATGCTGCTTCCCCACAGCAAGGTTTCCCCATGATCCTACCTTTCATTCAGCCATGGCTTGTCCCAGAGCTAGGACAGCACCTGCAAGTTATTGGCACTTTGAAAGGGATCATTCATACAGCCTAAGCACTTGTGGTTTTAAGTTGTATGAAAATACCAGTCAGCTGGAGCTACCGAAGCACATCAATATTTATTGGGGAGTTTTCTTTGACTGTTGGCTAAGGCGTAGTTCTGGAGTGCTCTTCTCATAATAGCTACCACAATTAAGAGCTGAGATTTTTCAGAAGGACATAAAAAATGAGGTAGTGGACAACTTCCAACAGGCAAGCTTTTGAAAAACCTAGATAACAACAAAGGCAAGGGCAATAATCACCTCCAACTCAGTATTAAAACACAAAAGGAGGGACTCCCTTAAAAATGATTTTTTGTTGATCCAACATAATTTACTGGGCTTAAAATGTAAGTCACATTATCACAACTGAGATCCCACCTGTAAGTTCTCAGCCTCACACTGCCTTCTTCCAAAAACGGTCAGCCATTGTCAATATACTTAACTTTGCCAGACAAGAAGTGGCAATCAAACTTTTGTTAAGATAAATGGTACTAACAAGCTGGTAAGGAAAAAACCACCATTATTTTACCAGCCAAATCCTACAGTGTTGACTCAGGATGCACCTGAAATTTTGCTTACATAAGTGCTTTAGGCTTGAGCTCATGCTAAAACAATCTCAACAACATTTTAAGTTTTAATATAATAACTTTCATGTTATAACTTTATTCAATCATTTATGCAGTAATAATTTAAGATAGAAATAAAGAGGAAAAATTGCCTTGTACAAGTTATTCTACTAAGGACTGGAATATTAATGTTATTGGGTACATGAAACCTTGTGCAACCATGGAAACCATTGCACAGGATCCATTCAGCCTCCAAATCTGAGATGTGCCCTATGGTTGCTATGAGAGGATATAGCTCACACCCCTCAGCAGTTCCTATTAGAAAGTGATATTTAGGTTCTATTGTGTATTTGTCTACACTTCATCTCAGCATAAAGCTGTTTGTGGAAGGGAGGTTAAGGAGAGGGTTTTGAAATCTGAAAGCATACCTTTCAGATTAATCTAGGAAATCAGATGCTGTTTCACAACAGTTTAGGGTTCATTTGTGACAATTGAAATGATGTCTTCCCTTGTTCTGAAAATATAAAAAAAGGGTATCATGAACGCGACTTGGAGAAGTTAGGGATTCGTTTATATTCCAGGAGCATATAAGTATCCTTTTCAAGCTCATCCTCAGCCCAGACTAGCTGCAGACAGCCTACAGGAATCAGTGATAAAGAAACACTCCCCCTAGATTCTGGGGTTTTAAAAAATTATTTTAAATTGCAAAATTTAAAGGAAAAATATAAATTAAAATCTTCTGCAGCTTGGTAAACTCAAAGCTGTAACTATCATTTAATCTATGTTCTTTTCCAATTACAAAAACAATTACATTAGGAACAATTACATGGCAAATGAAAACATCTTGACGTACCATAGTAGGGCCTGAAAATCAAACAGAAGATTTCTGAAAGGTTTATGAATGCACAATTCAGGGAATGTCATCCGCTAGCAGAGCGGGTTGGGAAAAAACCTTCCCCATGAAAAACATGGAACTTACCCAAACCAACCAACACCTGCACTTGTGTTTAAAATGGCTTATTAAGTCTTCAAAGCAGGATATGATCTCTCCTCCAGCTCCTCTCAAGTCCACTGGAGCTGAGCCCTCCCTCTGGGGGAGGGCTCTCCCCACACCGATTTCCCACGCCCAAGGCGCTGTCCTTGGCAGCTTCGCAGGGCAGAGAACCACGTTGTCCCTCACGGCATCTGTACCGAAGGCATTCATTTTCCATCTTTCTGTGTCACCAGCTCATTTAAAACTTCTCCTGCCCTGCGGGAACTGCTCTCTTTGGGAACATCAAACCATAGCTTGGTCTCAGGAACGTACACCATCTGTCCCCTCTCCATGCTGATGCCTCTATTCCCTGAGACAAGTTTTGCTGCTTCTACATATTCAAGATGCACCAGAAATACCAGAATATCCAACTTGAGAAAACCGAGCAGAGCTTCGATCTTTTGAGTCCAGGTGCCTCCTTTAATGTGGTTGAAGTGTTCAGCGGATGACAGGCTAACGTTTCAATGTTCATTTCTGGGAATTAACAGTCAAGAGAAGCCTTTTTTCTGCTTAAGAAAGGCTTGAAATTGCTTCCAGCTTTACTGCTATCAGAAGGAATTTTGATTCATATTTTATTTTAAAGTCTATAAAAAAGTGACCCAGTTTCTTCCAAGCTATTGCAGGTCCTTCTTGTTCCATGTCACTCAGTGGCCCGGTGGCCATGGTTGAGCAGCTCACAGGTGTTGCAGGGAGTTAGATCAGTGTAGGTCAGTAGTTCATCTGACAAGTGTTTAACAGATGGAGATCGCTCTCCTGGCATGCAGACAGGCTAAGGTCACTCTGTATGGAGAGGAACATGCTACAGAGAAACAATGCAACAGTCCTCAACTGTTTACCTGAATATGTTCAAAACCATACATACAGCACTGAAAATTATTAATTAGTAAATTATTAACTTACATAGTAGATGGCAGAGCATCCTTCTTCCCTCAGTTTCATTTAGTAGCACCATTATTTTGGAAGAACCAAGCTCCATACTCCAAGGACAGTTTACTGCTCTGAGCAATATTCGTACATCCAGCACGAGAGGCCAAAGTGGTCCAAATCTCCTTTGCACCAGAAAGGACTTTACACCAAGCCTGATTTGCTGAGAGTGGTGCCACATCCATGAAGGATGTTGTGCCTCCTTAGGAAAATGTTCCGTAAAATTCAGCAGTGCCTCCTTTTCCACATATGATTTTTCCAAGTGTGATTGTGGTGCCTGCATCCTACTCCTGCATCATGCTTTGCTCTTATCAAGTGAAGCTAATAGTGCTTATATGCTTTCGTAAAAGTACATTTGGAAAAGTCTACATAAGAAGTATTAGGTAAATGCTCAGCTGCTGATTTACAAATGGTAGCAAACCCCTTCAGCCTGGGCACTTGCCTGTAATTTACAAAATAAAAGTTCTTAGAAAAAGCAGAAGTTGTGAATGTGCAGAACAAGGCAGGGAGATGGTCAACGTTGGTACCTTGGTTCAAACATCAGTACAATCATGAGCCACTGTAGAAACCATGGGCCCTGTTTTGATCGGACCTCTGTTGTCATCTCAAAGGATCCAGATTAAAGGGCTGCCAGAAATGATGAGTCCAGCTGACCACCATTGGTTTACCAGATCTTTCAGCTTTGGGATAACCCACACCCATAAACATCACTTTAAGGCTCACAAAGAAACAGCCAGGTATCTTGTGGATGGTAAGGGCCACCAAGGATCACTCTGCTCATTCAGGACTGGTGCAATTTATGAGACAGCTCAGCTGAAGCTTCTGTTTGCAGCACGTTACCAGATACAGCCTTAAGGTTTCAGAGTGTGAATTACTGTGGTGATATGCTGAAGCAGAGAAAAATGGCAGTGACCTGCAAGCTACTGCTTGTAATTATGTTAACCCGTTCATATCCACAGCGATGAGCATTTCTCATGACTAAAATCATACCATACAGGTCAGCAGGTGCCCTGCTTTAAGTAAGTCTTTGAAATATTGGCCCATTGAGACATACAAAAAAAAATACTTTCAAGCCATAAAAATCAGGAACATTGACTTTAAACCAAGGGCTATTTTCAAAATTCATATATTTTTACTAATAGAGTCTTTCTCCTACTTTCTACCCAAGTCATATATCACACAAAACTGAGTAGCTTTCAAAAACTGCATTTACATACATTGCAGCTACACATATTTTCACCAAGACAACACCAGCAAAAAAAGAAATTGACAGAGGAACTCCCATGCTTAGAGGCAGAACGAGCCTTAGCACTTCCATGTTAGTGCTTAAGCAATATGGGGACCTTTCTTGGCTTTCTGATTTACCCACTAATTTCAACAGACTTCCTCATAGCAGTAAGTAAATCTCCATTCTGGATGGCAAGATCTCCACTTTACTGAAGTAAAACTTTTCCCTATTAGATATAGATTAAATGAAGATTTCGTCTGCTTCCAGCATTAGACTTCTGGGTCTAGTTGGGATTTGGTCATTGTCGTGGTTTAACCCCAGGCATCAACCAAGCACCACATAGCCGTTCGCTCACACACACACACACACCCAGGGGATGGGGGAGAGAATCAGAAGGGTAAAAGTAAGAAAACTCATGGATTGAGATAAGAACAGATAAATAATTGAAATAAAATAATAATGATAATTATAACAATAATAAATTGTAGTGAAAAGGAAAACAATAAAAAAGAGTGAGAGGAGCAAAACCTAAGCAGCAATCGCTGCCCCCCAGCCAGCTCCCCCCAGTTTATATACTGAGCATGATGTCATATGGTATGGAATAGCCCTTGGGCCACTTTGGGTCAGCTGTCCTGGCTGTGCCCCCTCCCAGCTTCTTGTGCCCCTAGCAGAACTTGGGAAGCTGAAAAGTCCTTGACTGGTGTAAGCACTGCCCAGCAACAACTGAAACATCAGTGTGTTACCAACATTATTCTCATCCTACATCCAAAACACAGCACTATACCAGCTACTAGGAAGAAAATTAACTCTATCCCAGACGAAACCAGGGCAGTCATGCGTTTATATTTTAATGTCTAAGTTCCAACACTCTTGGAAACCACACGTGTTCCAAACTGCAAATCAATATGTAGGTATTGCAATTGCTGTATCTGACCTAGGTTCAGGTACGCCAAACTCTTATGCCTACTATGTCCTATGCGTATCTTTAGGCCCTCACAGCTACGTAGGTAATGAGGAATATTAGTCACAGTAACTTAGAATTTAGGCCAACAAAATGTTGGCCTATAGAGAATCTTATAAATGTGATATATTTACATGCGATAGATTGGTGTAATATATAAAATGCATTACCTCTTACTGTATTTAATAAATGCTGAAAGCTAGCAATATCAAGATAGATTTATGATTTCCCCCATCCTTTGTTTTACTGGTGATAAGCAAAAAGGACTGCTTGATTTAGATAATTTAACTGACTTTTTTGTTCATTTTGCAGTTAATGTATATTTTAGTATATTTTTTCTTACTTTTAGCAAAATTGTATAGGTGCAGACACACACACAAATCATAAAGTTGCCTGACTGCTTATTGCATCTTTTTAGGAACATGTTGGTATGTCTCTATTCTGGAGAACATTTCACAGTTCAGTGATGGAAAATAGTTTGCACTTCATTTGTGCATGTACTAATTTTAGATTAAACAGGACCACATAAATCCTGCTGAAAAATGATGCAATTAAGCCAGACCTATTTGTAAAAAGGACAACATGTGGCTGTAATTATAATGGCTAAGCATTCGTGACTTATTAGTGTGCTAAGAGGAGTTTGTGCAACATGCTGAGTAAGTCTTTACAGGAATAAATCTTAATATTCCCCCAAAAGCCATTAAAAAGAATCCTCTGTTGCATTTCTGATCAACTTCCACAGTGATCTGCTTTTTCAAAATGGGCACTTTTGTTGTAAGCCTAGCACTAAGCATGCTCTGTGCCTACTGCTATGGTGTGCAGTAGCTGTAGTTAGTCAATTGGCTTTATTTCAGAGCAAAACTATTGTGCAAGAACGACTGAATGACTGGCATATGCACCAAAGCTCTCAAGTATATATGTTTGAAGTGACCAATAATCTGTAAAGATTTACAGTGCTCGTACTTCACAATGCTGCTGCAGTTTGTATGAGGTTTTGGATACCTCAGCATATTTATAAAGCCTTGGCAGCCGCATAAAGCTATCACAGTCTTCATCAAAACAACTTATGATAAAAACTGGCTACCAGTGCACATGCATTCCTGTGTACCTATCCATGACCACAAAGACTATGTCCACAGTAACCCTATGATGCCAAGTAAGGGAACAAGCTAAGTTTAAAATAATTTTTTGCTCTTTATAGCCCAACTCAATTTGCCATCTATACCTCAGCTGTAGAAATCCATCCCTGCTTTATGCTGCCCATAGGTCATACTTTCCCTTGTGGTGACTGATATATGGGAAGGATTTTGCACTCTTGAGACATACCTGTCAGGACAGGCAGGACAGACTGAAGCGTCCTAGCAAGGTGAAATGGGCCAGCCCATCTAGGATGTTCCCTGGGGTGTGGACCGGCAGGGATGCAAGCTCTAGTTTTCATGTATAGCAAAAGCCACTGCAAACTCAGTTCCACAAAGTGTGGACTGAAGGTGAGTTTGGGCTCAAATATAGGCTCAGGTCCATATTCAAAGTGCAATACATACGTACTAAATTCTCTATACAGGGCTATTCGGACAGCAGGCCTTCTACCACCTCCCTCACATTCAAATATTCATGTGCAGTGGGTACAAAAGGAGATGTGAGGACCTCAGGACCTGATGCCATCAGGTAGACCAGTGATGGTAAAGCTCTTTACAGACCAGCCATGGAAGCCTGGCTGCCACATACAACAAGGATTTAATTTATTGTTAGTCTTTCACTCTCAATTTTTTCTTAAGGATGCTGTGGATGATAACCTGGGAGAATGATACAGCATTGCCAATTATCTGTGGACCATTTAAAGGTAAAAACAAAACTAAATGTGATTTTTTTTTTTGCCTTTCAATCCCCAGTCCTTCTGATTCACTGCTTTATTCTCCAACATAACAGGAAAAGCTTATTTTCATAGTTGCATGCTTTTCACTGAACTAGATCAGAAAATCCCTCTCATCTCCAAAGGGCTCATTTCCTTCAGAATTAAGACACTGAGTCAGTTGTTTCTTCAGTTCCAGTGACCTTTCTTCCCCTACTAGCTGGGGGGCTTGGTTTTTTCACAGGAGAACATGTAATATAAACATAATCAGCCCTTTCACATCATGTGGCTCTTCGCTTCAGCAGGAGCTTCCTTACTTTGAGATTTTTTTTCCGATTTGCTCCCACTAAAGTAAGATCAATCCATAGGAAGGAAAAAAAAAATATGAATGGACCATAAACACTAACACACATTCAAATGCCACTAAAAGTGCATCTGTGTCTTGTCATTTCAAAATTAATATAAGGCAAGGTATGTGATCCCTTTTGCTAATTAACACAGCCCTCTTGGATTCCCCTTTCCCCTCACACTAATTAGCACAGAAAAAATCTCACGCAGACAAACAGACAAAATAGCCACAGGATTCCCTTGTTGAGCAGAGCACTTTCAGGAGGAGAAGGGGCAAAGCTCTGCGTTGGTAATTTTAAACACCTGATTGCCTAAAGCATGCAGGTGTGGGAGAAATGTTGCCGAAGTGATGCAAGCCTTTAAAAATGCCATCACAGTTTGCCTGAAAATTCAAAATCCTCATTAGTCATATGAATAATTTATCAGCTGCCCCACAAGGCAGGGAAGGGACACTTTTGTTGTCTACTTGACTAGCAATGAGGTCGGTTACCACCAAAAAGGGGAGGGAGGAGCAAAAAGTTTCTGAAAAATGGAAATTTGCTCTCAAAGTATGGTCATTTCTTGCCAGAACTTTTACAGAGATATCATAAAGAGACCAGTCATGGAGGCACAGGGTATTCCTTCCAAAGGAAGGAAAGGACTGCTCAAAGCAGTTAATGCACTTTAAAGAATTGCACTGACTTTAATCCACCTCTTATTTGGTTTGAATAACAGGTACGGTGTGTGCAGAATTAAAAAAAAAAAAAATCCAGTATTAGTAGTTAAACATTCTCTAAAATGGATTTTAAATTAACTTGAGGAAGTTTGAAAGTACTGTAAGGAATAAATGTTGCTTTTAATCTTTCAAAGCACAAACTGTAGCATTACTGTTATCTTCTCCTGCCAAGTGTAAGAAGCGTCCCGGTCTTTAGGCACCCAGCAGTGTTTCTTGGAAGGGCAATGAAAGAGTGAATGGTGAAAGCCTGCCAAAAGGAAAATCAAAGCCATACCTGCAAGCTGCAATACAGTTCTAGGAATCCCTTCAGACTTTTCCTTTTCATGTGTTTGAAACTGAAACTTTTCAAAATGCTGGCATGGTTCCTTAAAATAATTTTTACCTCTTAAACCTGAACAACTTAGAGGGAAGGGGGAAAGGAAGACAGGGGGAGAAAAGATGGGGTTAAACAACAAAAAAATAGAAGAAAAATGAAAGAAGCAGCATTAAATGCAATTGAATTGTCCCAAAGCAGTCTCTTCAGAGGAAAAGAACCTTAAAATGCAGGAAATCTGTCTAACCTTCTAACTATTCCCACTCAAGCTGCCCCGCAGTCACAGATGTTACTGATTCAGTTAGATAGCAATTCCAAGCTCCCAAAACAGATTCCAAGTGAGAAAATAGGAAAAGTCCTTGGTTGCTATTAGATACACATTCTGAAGTAAAAAGAAGTATGGGCAGGGAGGAATTTGTGGCCTGGATTAGAGGTTCCACGGTAATTAAAGAGCAATGACAAATGGCGTCTCGGCTGACCTATTGAACGCAAAGCCGCAAGGTTAGGAGCTCAGGCTGCAGTGAAAATTTCTAGAGAAATGTGTCAGGTTTTTTCCCTGCTGTGATTTACCGATAAGTTTAATAGGAATGAAACCCATACAGGTCTCTGAAAATGTAACGACGGCCTACAGAGATTAGATGAAAAACTGGAGAATTTAGCAGGGCATGCTAAAAGCCTTGTAAATGACGTATTTAACTGTGCAATTAAATTCTATGAAGGGGTGATAATTTATTGCATCATTGCTAAAAAGCTGGAGGAAAGTTATCACTTCCTAAGACAGAGAGTAGGACATATCCCTCAGACATGCCCAGAAGCTTTCATACATTTAACAATTGCACTAGCAATGTGGGAAGAAAAAAAGGCACCACCTATAAACCTGTAAGAATAACAGTAAAAATAAATAGAAGTATAAGTCCTGCCACAGTGTGCTTCTAATGAGTGAACGAGTAGGTCCCCAGGTTAATGATGCACCAGGTGATGCAAAGCCTTCTTGTGCTGGGCATCAGAAGTGGTCCCCACCCCACACGGCTTGTCCCCAGGAGAGCAGGCAGACAAGGAGGAGATGCTGAACAAGGCCAGGCAGACCGAGTGTTGGAAGAGCTGATGGCAAAATCTGGGACGCCGGCATCCCAGCCCTAGGCCCTACCTGCTGGGCTGCACAGAGCTTGTGCTAATGCTGGACGGACAGCAGGACCCGGGGAGTGGCCCCATCCCTCCAGCTGCTCCTGGCTCTGCTTCTCTCCCCTCCCTGCCAGGTAAATTACTGAACTGCTCTGCCATCCTCCCCCTTTGGGAAGCAGATGAAGAGGAGGGAGGTCTCTGGTCTCGGGCTGCCGTCTACTCATGCAGAGACAAGAATACCGAAGATGAGCATCCTCTCTGGATACAGCCCTGAGACAAGTCTTACTTGTGCATCGAGGGCAAAAGCTCTGCTTCAGCACATGCTGCTGCATCCACAACCCCAGCCAGTGCTAAATTCTTGTTCCACTTTGTGCTTTCCAATCAAGAGCTAAAGAGGGTTGTTTTGCTAGATGCTTCTTGTTGTTTCGTATGTTTAGATTAAGTTTGTGTTTTGTTTTCATAAAAGGTTATTCACAAGCTCTAGGCGCCCTAGCAATTAGCTAGATTCACAATCCAATTGGAATAAACACCTGGCAACATAATGATCCTCCTGCACAACAAAGCAAATTAATCGGACCAGCCAATAAATCAAGTGGCAGAATATAGCCCCTTCCACCCAGCTCCAAATCCCATGCCATCAGGCCTCCTCCAAAGCTGTTGCATACAGATGGTTTTTTACATCATGCCCGGAAGGGTCAGTAATATTTGCGCTGTTTCACACCGATAGGGCTGGGGACAGGCTCCAGAGCCAGCAGGCGTCTGCGAAATGTGCTGTTGGCAGCTCTTGCCCTTCTCCAGTCAGGGTCTTTTAACTGGAGTAAGCCCAGTCCTGCAGCACCGCACTGTGATGCAGGCACTTGCAGCTCATTCAAAGTGATGGAAAGTGGCTTCATAAAAGTTGGAGAGGCATGAGTATGCACTCACAAACCCACGCAGTCTTCCAACTTCAGTACCTCTTTAGCCGTCTTTAAGCTGGTTTAACTTCACCTAATTATTTCTCAGGTACATCTGAGATGGAAAATCAAAATTTTGCATATAAATAGTTTCCTGAGTGCTGAAACCAGTTACACTTCACTCCCTGTGAATATTCTCACCAGATAAAGTTTGGTCTGCAAAAAATGTTAGCACAAGACAACTGCATTTCTATGAATAACGCCAGCATTTGCAATATTGCTGTATCAGTAACAGAACACTAATAGCTTAACCACTGCAAAAAACAATACATACATGTACAGTAACAGCTTAGAATAATGATGACATTAATCAGAATTATGTATAGTGAACAAAAAGGCTCCAAACATTTTTAGATAGTTGTGGTCAGAAGGCTTAGCTGAACTCCTTTCAGGAGAAACTAGGGCTGAATTGACTGTGTGCCGCACCACCGAGGCAGCAGGTGTATCTGCACACTGGGATTCAAAAGGAAGAAATTTCCGTGTGACCGATACTGCTGCAGATAAGAGGTAATTCCCTTAACAAATAAAGGGTTAACTTTGCTTAGGAAAAATAGGTTGGATTACAGATAGGTAGCAGCCGAGTTTCAGGCTACATCATCAGGAGAAGTAGAACAGCATCAGAGCTAAATAACCTGCTGTATGCTTCCTAAGGGCAAAGCAGCCTCTCTACAATATATTGTTTCCTTGAAGGCAGCAAAACCAAGGCAACAAAAGGAAGAAAAATGGATGGAAAATGAAGTAAATATCCCCGACTAATGAAAGACATGAGGGTTGGCTGACTTCAAATGATTCAAAGTTGGGGATATGAAAGCCCACCCAATATTCATGTGTATTTTTAAAAAATTGTTGCCAAAATATCCCCTGTGCTTGAATTGAGTCTTATGCTACCAGTATCTCTCATCAAATTCCCAGTTTTCTGGTTAGGGGCTGCAAAGACAGGCCTTCCAGCAGGAGCCTGCCATCCCCTGCCATCCCACGTGCACACGATTTGATGGTTATGGGAAGCAATTTTATCCTAATGCCAGGTGAATTTCTTCCCTTGTCATTAGGCATACCGGAGCGGATCCCGGACAACTCCTGAAGTATCAATAACACCTTTTTAAAAATTGATGTGCAATAAGAATTGGATTTCTGGAGGGGAAAACACTGCCAGAATAATCAGTTTGAATCCTGCTAATTGAAAGCTCAATGCAAAATTCAAGCAGAGACAAGCAGAGTACACAGCGCATGGCCCCCCATTAACGTAATGAGGATGAAACACAAAGGCTTCAGAGGATACCAAGAGAACATATTCCGGACCTGAGATGCACTGAGAGCATACATCTATGGAGCCAGCCTCCACTGGCAAAGGGGAAATTCATTTTAATAATTACATGCATCTTCAGCAAGCACCCATAAAGTTAGCGTGCTTTCCAAATTTGCAGCCGTGCCTCCCAAAGCTCAGTGTACCCAGAGTCAGATTGAAGCAGTTGGTCAAATCCTGAAGCTGGGCAATGTAAGATGTCACCAGGATGTCCCAGAGCAAACTGGCGTCTGCAATGCCTTCTACAGGCGCAGTGGGATGGCACGAAGTCGCTCATCCCTTTGGGTGAGGAAACAAACTGTGCAGTGAAGGAACACAACACCGAGTCTTTCCCAACAATTAAGGAGCAAATCAACATCTACCCACATGCAGGGAAAATGCAATTTTCTGAGCATGGAGCTTGAAACTGGCCATGATTTTTGTCCCCTTTTGCCAAAAATAAACAGGCTGACTCAAGTCATGAGTCAGGCATTGTTAATTCAAGAAATATTACTGGATTAACTTTATATAAATTTAATATCTTATTAATAACTATTGGGTGACCTCTCATAAATTAGAAGATGGTTTGGGATGTACAGGGTGATTTACATAACAGATCATGTCATGTCTCCGTCTTCTCTGCTTCTTTTCATTTATTCATGTGTAGAGCCAGGCAGATAATGGAAAAAGTAATTAGTAGATTTGGCTTGAAAAATGTTTTTATATTAGTGTATATTTTATTAATACAAACTATCTGTCCAACTCCAGGAGCTGGATGAATAATGGGCAGAAAATACTTCACTTACTGGAGATACTGCATGAAATTTATTGCATCAATCTTCTGACAGATGCCTTTTAGCCAGTTTTAGCAAGGTGGGTAAACCAAACGAAATACAGGAGAAAGAATGAGAAAGAAGGCAATCGTGCCTGACTACTTGCTCTTGTAAAAAGACCACACTGATACTGGAAAGCCAAATTCTCAGCTGGAGAATGATCCCTGGCTGGGAACCAGGTCAGCCACACAGATATGCATGAGACGAGACACAGTAATGTTGGCTGGAAGTTCCCTTACAGCAGCGGTGATTTACCTGCAGTCTTGCAGGTATCGGGGACAGCCCGAGGCACCAGTTCCACGCAGACTTGTACAGGCATCGGCAGGAAGAGCTGGCTGTGGCTTGTGCCTTTCCAACCAGGTAATTTTTCCTGTGGCACAAATAGACTCAGGATATAGTATGAGAGAATAAATAGGAGGAAGCTGACACTGTTAGTGGTTATTTATTACCTATTTACTAGCAGGTAATGGCTGACCTGCAGGCTATACTAACGAAACATACTCAGCTAACTCCTAAATTACCAAGTGTTTTGACTCCTGCTACTGAGCTTCAGAAATCTCTTCCTTCCATCGGTCAGTCTGGCAACCAGATTAGCTTCTTTGCTGCTGCTGCTGAGGAAATCACTGCATCGGATGAGAACGAGTTATGAAATTAGAAAGTGCATCAATAGTATATGAACGTCAAAGCTGCCCGAGCATCTCAACTGCCTACACCACGTAGCTGGGGCTCAGGTACCCAGTGAAAAAAAGGCACACATCAGCTATTCCAGAATAATACTTGAAAACAAAGTAATGATCATCTGAACACTTCAAATTTATAGGAATACCAAAAATACAGTAGTCTTTGAAGAGCCCCAGGTGGGCTTGCAACTAATGGTAAATGTTCCTGCTCAGAAACATTTGGGTTTTTCCTTGCAACCCAATGAAAGGGCTGGTGAGGTGCCTCCAGTCCCGGTTACATTCCCTTCACTCTAGCCCCCTTGTGACTGCCCAATCTCTTCTCCCCCTGCCTTTCCAAAACTGGCTTTCTCCAAACAAATTTGTGTTTTTTGAGGCCCCAGGCTTTTTTTCCTGGGCTCTCCCTATATCCTAAGCTATATGAACAGAAAGCGTAGAAGAACTCATTTGATCAAAACCAGAGCACAAGAGAGCGTGACACACAAAAAGCAGGACAAGAGGCAGACTGTGAAACCAAAGCAAATAAAATAAGATCACATAGCTGCATAATTGAGCTGGTCCCTGTTTCCAAATCTTATCAAGGGTCTACTTTCAAATGTAATTACATGGAATTATAGCTAGTGATGCCAACCTACACACCACTGCTTATAGGCATAGCAGCAACTTGGTCATGGACAGACCCCTGGAAGAGAAGAGGGTGGTGGCTAGAGGATTTCTGGGAACACGTAGGACCCAGGCTTTAAAGTGCCCTGTGAATCTTGTATCTGGTCTAATAACTAAAATAGAGTTGAATAAGGTCTGCAGGGTCATGTCCACAGGGCACCAGCTGTTAGGAGGAAAGACCCTTCTTTTGATAAGGTCCAGTGCTCAGCCATCCTGCAAACTCTTCAGATCCCAGCTTTTCAGCGGTTGTGCTTCCCAGGTTGTGCACATACTAATGCAGATGCTGTTCAGGGGAAAAAAAAAAAAGGAAGAGGTGGTCTGCAGGTATTTTCTGCACCCAAAAGCACAGTAGATGAACCCTGGGGAAGAGTATCTACACAGACAGCATGAGACAGGTCAAATTCTGCTGATAAATGATCACAACAAATAATAGGATTGTTTTTCATTATAACACAGGCTGTTTTGCGAGGGAAAAGGCCTTTCGAGATCTGTTGCAGAACTTCACAGAGCAACTTATCTGTTCTTATTGGAGCGATTCAATTTGTTGTAGTGTGTCGCTGATTCAAGGCCAGAATTTTACTAACCCTAACTGTTGTATGATTAATAACCTCTTACTCCAACGAATTGCTGGTTTGCGCTCTTCAACAAACCCCTCCTCTTTGAGAAACTTGGTGTAATGTTTACTGCAAAGCTTCGTATTTTGCATAGGATTCTGCTTCAGGGAAATTGGGTTTCCAGTTTCTATACCATTTCAACGCAACCAAAAG